>NC_081359.1:43308769-43638919 GCF_030684315.1 Stegostoma tigrinum
TCTTCAAAGATTCCTCCTACCTTGCAACTAATTTGATCACATGTTCATATTCTTCCTCTCCCAGTTTGCATCAAACTATAAAAAATAGGAGCATGAGTGGGCCATTCAGCCTTTCAAGCTTGCTCTGCCATTCAGTATGATCATAGCTGATCATCGAATTCCAGTTCTCACTTACTGTCCATAACCTTTCATTCCTTTAGCCCAGAAAACTATATCAAACTCCATATTGAAAGCATTCAATGTTTTGGCCTCATCCACTTTCTGTGCCAAGCAATTCTACAGGCTCACCCATTGTCTGAGTGGAGATATGGACCCTGTGCTAAGCACTGTCAAACTCTCCCCTTTGCTGAGGTCTTCCTCTGTTCTCATACATCATAAGAACTGTCCAACAACTCTACACGTATTGATGTAAATGGAAGAAACTGTCTCAGCCTTATTAACATAGAGGGCATGTGGCACTGATGGCTTCTCTGGAGGGATTCACAGTAAGGTGTTTGTACATCTTCACTCCTTTTCCTCATTCTATTCAACTCTTTCACTCACACTATCAGATGACAACTTGGCAGTAGGTTCTGCTACCACTCAAGTGCTACTACTTGCCAGTGCTTGTTCTTGTTTCACTCAAACTTTCCTGGGTTTGTCAGATTATGGGATACTGCAGTCATTTATACCAAAAGATGGACAGAAGCCTCTTCAGGAGAGGAAGGTAAAAACACTCTTCACCATGATTTTCTGTATGAAAACAAACTATGAAGACCTCATGAGTCTTCTGATCTTTTCAGTTTTAAACATTTGCTCCATCTAATTGATCAATCTGGTCTGAATCTTTGAAGCACAAGACATTAGTAATAGGTAGGCTGAGGGAGACAAGTCTGAGCACCAGTGAACATGAGCTAGTGAACTTGATGCTTAAGCTCTTACTGTTTGTTCCTATGTTACTTATTAGTTTATCCTCAGTTTATTTTCTGCTTTTTTTTGGTTATCTTTTGTTGGTTTTTAAAACTTGCTTCAAGCAAACAGGACCAAGTGGATAGAATCAGCTGACCAGATGACCAGCTTCCAGTCTAGTACTGTTGAAGAGATGAAGGTATTTTTTTCTTTCAAGTCACACAAAAAGATGATTCCTGTGGATCAGTACTTACTGCTACAATCCACTGCATTGCAAGGAAGGTTCCAGAGCATGTTGAAGGTTGGGCAAGTGTCAATACTAAATTCTATGGGATTTAACCACTCTGCTGTCAACCATGGGATATGTCATCCTGTTACTGAATGTTGGGACACAGCCCTCTGTGTCATTAGTTATAGAATCTCTCAGCAATGCTCTATTTATATGTCTGACTATGATGGAAAGGTAGCCAACATCACCAAAGATGCATCGCATGTAATGACCTCTTACAAAACTCTTCCATCAGGCAGAAGATACAGAAGCCTGAATACCTGCCAGAGCAGGTTCAGGAACGCTTTTTTCAACCATTATCAGAATACTAAATGGACAATAGCCTGAAATAAGGTAACCTGCAGTGTAAACTGTATGCATCCAAGTCTTTTTCATCAGTACATCCTTTGCATGCTGTGATCTGCCTGTGCTGCTCATAAACAAAGCTTTTCACTGTATTTCAGTGCACATGAAAATAAATCAATCAATCAGGAGGAACATATGTGAGGATAGCACTTAGGACAGAAATAATAATCTCAAGCTCATTCTAGAGCAAGAATTACTGCTTAGGTATTTGCATAAGGCTATAAAATATTAATCTTTTCTATAATCTTTGTTCAAATAAAATTGTTCCTCTAATATTTTATGACCTCCCAATGTTAGTATAAAGTTCACTGTGGTCTTCAGGCAAAAGTGCATTTCCAATGGAAAAGACTGAGCAACACATTGGACATGGCAGTTGAAAGAGGAACAGAGACTCCTTACAGTTTCAATGACCAGTTTCTGAAAACTATCTGCAGGTAGCTCTTCAACCCAGCCTTCCTTACCATCCTCAATATGATGTGATATTCATTATCCTTTATCAAACAAGTGGAGTTCTCAAGTGACAATTCAGATGATTGGACAAGTCTGCTGTAAAACAATATCATGTCCCATGGGTCAGTGACTTCAGTTTGCTATATAACTTTTCTCCGTCACAAGTTCAGCCCCGTTAGGACAAGGATTTTCAGCAGGGGTCAATCCCTTGTTAATCAGATAATTGGGGTTGGACATAGGCCTAAGACATGGGGATTTAAGGGGTTGCAAAGTGCAGAACTTTTACATACCTCCTTTTGTGTCAAGCATTTGAGAACACCCATAAACTCAATTACAAGCATGCTACCTAGGCCTCGTAATAGCTCACAACCCATGTGCTGAGTTTTGACACTGACAGGGAGGCTGTCACTCTTTTCTCACTGAAACTATGGGTTAGAATGTCAATTCAGGTATCAAGGACATGACTGGGAACCAGTCAACATGGTTGAAACATCCCTGCAGCTTTCCTGCATGTGTTCTATTCACCAGCTCAACAGAGTAGGCTAATTTGATGATGTTGCAGGATTGCAGTTGGCCTCATTTAAAACACTTTCCTTTTAGAGGATTTGAAGTCAGTGTTGGTGAGATACAGGTGTAGGCATATAAACTGATGAGTTAGCATGTAGATATTCTGGATAGATTAAATTTTGCATTGTCAGCAATGCAGGTAGAATAGTTCACAGTGAATCCAAATAAGGCTGAAATTGAGAACTATTTATTCTTATAGAACAGCTTTGGTGGTTGAATGGATCTAAAATTAGCCAAAGATTATATGAACTTTTACAGGTTAGTATGACAGGAGTTACATGTATGGTTGTCATGTTTCACCCTATCTTACTGTTTTCCATTATTGCTTCTCCAGACACTTTCAAAGTCTATACAGAAGGAGGCACATGAACTGAAGCAAACGTGAGCTTCTACTGTTTTTGAATTCATAGTAACTGGTACAATTGTCCATCAGTGAAACTTGATCAACGTCAGAGTGATTTAACACTGCAAGCAGAGTTACTGAAAGAAACACATCTACGTCATCCAATCCTTTGTTCCATTGTCTGTTTTGATTTCTGGATATCTAACTTCCCCATCTCCTCAATCAACCATATCCATATTGTTCCTTTCAACAAGGGGAATGTAAGACCCAGCTGCTGCACCGTCTCTGCTAGCAGTGATAGTTCGCTACCAGACGCCGATGTATTACAGATCACAAGAAGCTCAGTTAAAAAGTCACCCTACTGGAGATAAGACGCTGCACCATATTTCTTTACTAATTGGCTGGTGAATATCAATTAAGAAGCAGAATTAAATTATCCCCTGCTATTTAAAGAAATAAATATCCTGTTGTAAAAATGCATTTTCAAAAGCAATTAGCAGCCTTATCCTTTAGGCAGCTGCTGCAGTGAAAGTATACATAATCCTCAAATAACGACTGAAAGGATCTTGCACTTCGTGAAAGAAAATGTTCAGCATTTGACAATATTTTTAAACATTTTCTTAGGATATCAATGGGGGCATAATGTCACCCCTTAACCTCAACACAGCACTGTTGTTATTAGGCCTGATCAGATGATACATTGTTAAAGAAATATTATTAACCCTATTCCTGTCACTTTCAATTGTAGTCAAAGGAGATTTGCCTTTTTTGCAGTTTCTCTATGTGATGACAACATCACCTGTACTTTCTGTCACTGAACACAACAAATTTAGTGGACTGCAAAATAGCAATACCATTGATCGTTGTGGTGCTCTCACTAATAAGTAAAAGTGGGTCATGAACACAGCATTAAAATAGTAGATAGCCATCGTGACCACTTCAGAGACACAGCATTGCTACGTGTTTCATGAGTGGAAAGTGTCAACTAATATTAAGTTCGGGATAAAAATGATATATCAAGTAATATTTAAAAATTACCACATAGGTATATTTTACAGTTAACATGTTGCCATTCTCAAAGAACAGCAGGTGCTAGAAAACTGAATCAAAAACAGCAATTGCTGGCGAACTCAGATCTAGCAGCACCTGTGGAGAATGAAGCAGGGTTTTCGAGCCCAATAACCCTTCTTCATAGTTAACTTTTCGGGTCCACAAATGTTAACTCTATCTTCTTCACAGATGCTGCCAGACGTTGATTTGTTCCCTATTTACAGCAGTTCTTTTGGCTTTATTTAACCCTTCTTCGTAACCATCTGTAACTGTTTGTTTCTGCATAAATGCTGCCAGAACTGCCGAGTTTCTCCAACAATTTTTGTTTTGTTGCCATCATTGTGACTGTGCAGAGTGCAAATATTATTAAATAAATTATTTAATAAGCTTGCAAATAATGATATGGTGTATTCAGTGGGGGACAGAACCAATGCCTCTATGAATTATTTAATGTATATATTCCTTTTTATTGCATTCTGACACTGTAGTAACAGTAGAGTTAAAAATGTCTTTCTAAATCATTCTTTTCCTAAGTTATGACTGTTCGTCAAATGCTTAGCCAATTGTTATTGTGCTACTCTAGTTATTTGTTGGTTGATGTGGAAATGCATTCCCGTGGAGAGGTCCTATCTCTGCATTGCAGAGAGGGAAAGAACTGTATACAATGCCATGGTCTCTGCCAAAGGGATTAGCATAATCGGAGCTTGACCTGTCTAGTCATACATTTGTGTATTTTTATGTATCATTGGTTTTAGAGTTGTTTTGGGGGATAATTCTGTGAGAATGCTTGTGTAAAATTGGAGCCACTGTAATGTTAACATCTGAAAAATTTTGTATAAAAAATTACATGTGTAGTCGATAATGGTTGTTGTATTTGCTGGCTATTACCTGTTTCATACTGCACTGTGAGAGAAATGAATTCATCTCGGGCGAAGACACGACTATAGTTTAATGGTAAAGATTGAGTGCTACTGCCCCCTGCTGACTGTATGGTTGATCTACCTTCTCAACATAACTCAATAGCACTCGATGTTCTTTGTTCATTGAAACAGTTAAAGCCTCAGAGGTCTCCTTAGACACTGAGTTATATGGATTGTATTTTATTCAGGAGAAGAGCTTTATAAAAAAAAAGTTAAAGATTCTCCTCAGGGAAACAAATTGCTGTAGCTATTAAAGCAAACTGGAAAAAAAATTATACCAGACAGCAAAATGTGAAGGCATCATTTATTTACACTGCAGACAAGCTGCATATTTTCAAGATGTCAGGCCAGATTGTATCAAGGGATATTTTTATTTGCTGGTTTATGGCATTGTGAATAGAATTGAATAGATTTTCATTTTAGTATCACCCAGAATGTTTTAAATGGAGACAGTGGTTCAGTAACACATCACACAAGTATCAGGGTCTTTTAATTTTCAAATTGATCAACAATGTTTTGTTTGTTTTTAGTGACTTGTTCAATAAAATGTTTATTCTGAATAGCAAGCAGCCCATTTCTGACTTGCAAGCCATGTCAATACTTTAGTTTCCATGGCAGCTGTCAGAATATTCTCACATGTTATCCTGTAAGCCCTGTGACTCACAAGGATACAACGGTTCATCAATGAATGGATTCTGGGTATACTTGATATAAGGTAATTTAGTCCTTGGGGTTTTTGATTATCTTTATCCTAACAGAGCTGACTACATTGACCTTCTGTGAGAACTAACGCTCTCTGAGAAGTCTATTCATTTGAATAATGGAAAATTGTATGTTTGAAGGGCTCAGAGATAATGGGAACTGCAGATGCTGGAGAATCCAAGATAACAAAGTGTGAAGCTGGATGAACACAGCAGGCCAAGCAGCATCTCAGTTTCACAAAAGCTGACGTTTCAGGCCTAGACCCTTCGTCAGAGAGTCTCTCTGATGAAGGGTCTAGGCCCGAAACGTCTGCTTTTGTGCTCCTGAGATGCTGCTTGGCCTGCTGTGTTCATCCAGCTTCACACTTTGTTATCTTATGTTTGAAGGGCTGATGGGTGTTTGCTGATGAGGGCAAGTTGACACATTACCTAATTTCTGGCAAGTGTTGCCACTATGATATTAAAGATAAGACAATTTCATTGCATAGGTTTTGACAGAGCTGTGGAAATCCAGTCTCATTTCACGTGGTACAGTTAGAAGTTCTCAGCTCAAGTACTGTTTCATATTGCAATGTTATGGTAATAATGCTTCTCCAAGTATCAGCAATTACTTTATTTCGATGACAATAAGTTAACTAAAATGTTGCCAATGCTATTTCTCTCTATTAGGGCTATACCATGTTGCCCCTTATTTTACCCTTTTCTTTTTGCCTTTTGACTTTATCAATTTAATTTGGAATTTATGGGTTGCAAATTGATTCTGAATACAAGGGAAGGTGATGCCATACTGGTAATATAACTGGATTAGTCATCCAGAATCTCATGTTCTAAAAGCACGAGTTTGAATCCCACCATTGCAGGTGAAATTTGAATTCCATAAAAAGTTTAATGGTGTCATTGTTATAAAAAATCAGTTGGTTCTCAACTATCCTTTAGGGAAGCAAAGATCTGGCCTCTATATGACTCCACAGCAATTAGGGCTGGGCAAGAATTGCTACTTCCCATGAATGAATCAAAAGAAAGAAAATACTATTTTAACATGGCCCCAGTGAAGAATACATTGTAAAACCAGGTAAACATTGATCTAAATTTCTAGACATTGAACAGAAGGTTGCTCGTGAGCACGTCATCTCATTCAACAGTGTCAGTGACTTGATATCCTCAAATCCTCTTGATATAGTTGGAACAGGGCAGCCTGGGAATTTGAGAATGCAGGAAATGTGAAATCTGAAGTATAGCTTGGTGGCAGAGCCAAGGAATAGTGCAGTTTATTGCCTGAAATCCCAAAGAAGTAGGATGGACTTCTGATATTGTAACCTTGCAGGAACAGGGTAATGAGGAAGAACATTGAGATGACAGAACATTGTGGCAGCCCCAAAAACGCAATCTCAGACATCACCGATCTGGATACAGGTTGACTCCCTGTCCTCTGGCCCTCAATATCAAATGATGAACTAAAATCTCTGATACTGTTCTCCCGTTTATATATTTATCTTCACAGTATTGCTAAAGACATTTTAGTATGACAACACATTTTCTTCTAAGTTTAAAAATATAGATTAACACAACAAATTAGCAACTTTAAAAGGCAAAATCAACCAAGTCCATTTTGGAGAAGGCACACTGAAAATGGACATCAAGCTAGCCAAGCGTGGCTTAGTAATTGTGACTGTATTTCAATGGGTAGATGTGATTACATAAATAGGATAATTAACATCATTAGGAGGTGATGTAAAGTCACATGACTAATGAGATGGTATACTTGAGCAGCTTTGTGACAGACGCGAAGTTTTGGCCGCTTTATAGTTAGTATGTACCATAGTTACACATAGATAAAAGTTAATGACTGCCAACATTAAGTGACTTCTGTTACCACGCTGTCTCCTGAATTCAACTATCGGAGAACAGTAGAATGACCAAAAGTGTTTTGGGAGAGCAAGGTTTTAAAAGGCTTTTATTTGAAGAGAAATTGAGGTTGGAAAAATGGAAATAGTTGCTTGCTTTAAAAAAGGGTAACATCAATTTATTCAAATAAAGGCAAAATACTGGAGAGGCTGGAAATCTGAAGCAAATACAGAACGCTGCAGAAACTCAGCTGGTCTGACAGCATCTGTGGAGAAAGGAATGGGTATTAATATTGAAGTGTTCTGGCTCTTCTTCAGAATTGAAAGTTGTTGGAGATTGTTTTATTTGACATACTTTTGACAGAGGCTGGGTCCTAGACCAAAAGGCAAAGGTAAATTAAGACATGAAACGGATCACAGTGCAGTCTCTTTTACAGTGGTGAGATGAAATGTAGTCTGGGTGACCACTTTGCAGAATGCCACCCTGTCCATCGGAATGACCCTGAGCTCCCAGTTAATTGCGGTTTCAATAAACCACCTTGCTCTCATGCTAACATTTCTGTCCTGGATCTGTTGCAATGTTCCAATTAAGCACAAGGCAAGCTCAAGAAACAACTCCCATTAAAAGATTAACTATTTTCACTGGTTAGGGATTCCAGGAATTGTGGTTATTGTCTGAGAATTAGGACCAGATTGTTCAAGGGAGACATTAAGAAGGACTTCTGTGCACAAAAGGCAGTAGATGTTTGGAACTCTCTTCCACAAACTATATGCTGGATCAATTGTTAATTTTAGATCCAAGATGGATACATTTTGTTCAACAAATGTATTAAGGTTAATGGATCAAAGTCAGGTATATGGAGGAACAGGATCAAATGCTGAATGGCCTACTCCTGTGCTCATGTTCCTATTTTCTTCTTAGACACTTTACAGCCTCAAGATCCATAAGACCATTAGACCAAAAGACATAGGAACAAGGGTAGGCCATTTGGCCCTTCAGCTTGTTCCACTATTCAATAGAATTGTGGCTGATTTGAAACTCCTCACATCCACTTACTTGTTCTTTCTTCATATCCTTCATTCCCCTACTAGTTATGATTCTGTCTATCTCAACCTTAAATGTACACAATGACTATTCCCCCATTGCTCTCTGTGGTAAGGACTTCTAAATGCTCTCAGCTCTCTAAGAGAAGTAATTCCTCCTTTTTCAGTTTTAAATTGGCATCCCCTAATTCTGAGATTACTCTCCCATGAGGTGAAACTTCCTCTCAGCTTCTTATTCTTCTAAATTCCAACAAGTGGAGTCCCAAACTGCTTAACCTTTCCTGCAGAGACAACACCTGCATATTGGGGATCATACTAGTGAAACTTCTCTAAACTTCCTCCTATGAAATAATATCTTTCCTTAAACAAGGGGTCCAAAAATTCTTACAGTACTCCAAATGTGCCCTCACCAGCACCTTGTACAGTTGCAGTAAGATCTCTCTACTCTTATATTGCAACCCCCTTGAAAAAAAGCCTTCGTGTTTGCCTGCTGCACCTGCATTCAAGCTTTCTGCATTTCATGTAAAATATTCCTAAGTCCCTTTATATTAGAGTCTTCTGCAGTTTTTCACCATTTAATTAATTTTCTGTTCCTTCCAAAATGAACAACTACATATTTTCCCGTATTATACATAATTTGCCAACTTCTAGCTGACTTACTTTACCTGTCAATATCTCTTTGTCAACTGTACCCATCCCTCTCTCAACCTGCCTTTCCAGTTATTTTTGTGTGGTCTGGAAATTTGGTTACAGTATATTTGCCTCTTCTTCCTGGCCATTAATATATATGTAATGGTTGTGGTCTTAGCACTGATCCCGATGGAACTATAATGGTAGAAGGTTGCCACATGAAAATTAACCGCTTATTCCTAGTCACCCAGTAGGAAATCTCTATCCTTGCAAATATACTATCTTTGTGGGATCTTATGATTTCATATTTTGTGAGGTATCTTGTCAAACACATTCTGTTAGTCCAAATGCAACAGGTTTTCCTCTATCTGCTCTGGTTGAAGCTTTCTTGAAAAACTAATAACTTACCCAGACACAATTTCCTTTTCATGAAGCTTTGCTGTCTCCTGTTTTTGAATATAATTTTATAATGAAGATGTTGTTTTTACTTCTTTAAAGTTCATTCAAATACTTTTCCAATAATAGGTATTATGGTAAACAATCTTTAGTTACTACTTTTCTGAAGAAGAGTCCTGGCCTGAAATGTGAACTTTCCTGCTCCTCTGTTGCTGCTTGCTGTGCTGTGCTCATCCAGCTCCATATTGTGTTATATCTGACTCCAGCATTGGCAGTTCTTACGACTCTGAGTAACCTATAATTACCCACTTTCTTTCCTCTCTCCCTTTTTCAAAAAGTAGTATCACATTGACAATTTTCCAATATTTCTCCAGAATCTGAGAATTTAAGGAAAATTATAACTGATGCATCCACTATCTCTGTAGTTACCTTTTAGGACCCTAGGATGCAAGCCATCAGGGCTGGGAGCTTATCCACCTTTAGTTCCAATGGTTTGTCTAATACTAGTTCTGTAGTGATGGTGATGGTACTTAAGTCCTCCCCATCTTCTTTAGTATTGATGGAATGTTCAATGTATCTTCCACCATAAAGGTTGATGTAAAACACCTATTCAACTCATCTGCCATTTCTTGTTCCCAAACTATAACCAGATTCATTTTCTAAGGGGCCAATGTTCTCTCTGACCTCTCTATTCCTTTCTATATATCTAAACAAGTTTTTATTGGCAGCTTTTATATTCCTAACTAGTTTGCCCTCATAGTTTGTTTTCTCTCTCTTTATTGCCTTTTTAGTCCTCCTCTGCTAGATTGTGAATTTAACCCAGTTTTTAGGGCTAGTACTAACTTTTCGCCTCCTTATATACTTTTTCTTTCATCTTAATATTCTCCATAGCTTCTTTGGTTAGCTATGATTAGTTTATCCCTTTCTAACTAGATATAATTTTCTGAGACTCAAGAATTGTGTCCTTAAAAGTCTACTACTGCTTGCTTATGGTGATTCCTGCTAATCTGTCCATCCAGTTCACTTTTTAATTAACTCTATCCTCATTCCAATGTAATTCCAAGTTAAACATTGTTGTAGGTGACCCAAGTTTCTCACTTTCAAACTGATTATTAAATTCTACATACAGCAGTGGATGCAGAATTAGTTCTTAATTTGAAATCTGAAATAGACTTTCTTGTAAAGCAAAGATGTTGAGGGTTTTGGGCAAAAGGCAACTGTATGGAGTTAGACCATGGATCAGCCATGATCTTGTTGAATAAAAATGGGAAGAACTGCCTCTAAATAACAATCCTTTACGGTCACTCTTTCCTTTATATCTTAAACCCAATCCATTCTGCTATTTCTCACCTGACTCCACATTCTCTAGGTTTATTCATGAGTCTAGTAATTAGAAACCTATCCAAGGCTTTTTAAAGAATCAAATTAACTGATATCTGCAGTCAATTGTCATTGTTTGTTCTCTCCATTACCTTTTCAAAAGGTTAAAGGTCTTAAATTTAAAATTATTTCCTTTTAAGTTAAGTCATGCTGACTATTCGTGATTATATTGCTTTATATTTTTGCTCCTAGATATTCTATAATTTTCTCCTTTAGAAAAGATCCTATTATTTTTCCTGCCATCAATGTTGCACTGGCTGATTATATGTGGGAACAGTAATCTGCTAACAATCTATGAACAATGAATAGTAATATCTTTGCTCTGTTCCCTGGTTTCTTTCTAAAAACATGAATGTAATCCACTCTGACCAAAGGCTTTACCCTCTGGGTTTGTTTAGTTTATTCAAAAATCCTCAAATCCTCACATATCTCAAGATTTCAATAGTTAGATGAATAATGACTATGTGTTATATCTCCTTAATAAATAATAAAGTGAAATAACTATTTCATAATTGTCATCTTTCTATTGTTACCTGTAGTACTATCAAGTTTATCATTTAATGGTCCTATTTTCATCACAGCCTTCCTTATATAAATATTCTTTATCAATATGTAGGTGTACCCATTGGAGAGGAATGAAACTTGACCTTCTCTTAGGAAACAAAGCAGGGCAAGTGACTGAAGTATTAGTGGGGGAGCACTTTGGGATGAGTGATCATAATTCTACTAATTTTAATACAGTTGTGGAAAAGGACAGGCCTTGTACAAAGTTCTAAATAGACAGGAACTTTCAAAAGTTAATTGGGGGAGACTGTTTGCAAGTAAAGGGACATCTGGTGAGTGGGAGGCTTTCAAAATTGAGCTAATGGGAGTTCGGGGCCAGCCAGGAGTATGTGACATGGAGAGGCAGCTGGGATCAAATGAATTCCTTGAGGGATATATAGGGTGTCAGTGTAAACTTAAGAGAGAAATCAGGAGGGCTAAAAGGGATCTTGAAATGGCTTTGGCAGATAAGATAAAGAAGAGTTCAAAGAGATTCTATAAGTACTGGAGGGTCAAAAGAGTAACGAGGGAGAGAATAGGGCCTCAAAGACCAACAGCGTTGTTTATGTGTGGAGCCACAAGAGATGGCTGAGATCCTAAATAAATATTTTTCATCAGTATTTACCATTGAGAAAGTCATGGATGCTAGAGAACTTGGGGAAATAAATAGTGATATCTTGAATAGAATCTATGTTACGGAAGAGGAGGTGCTGAAAATGCATTATGGTAGATAAATTCCTAGGATCTGGTGAAATATATCATAGGGAGGCTGGGGAAGAAATTGAGGGGCCCCTTGCAGAGATGTTAGTATCTTCGACAGCCATGGATGAAGTGCCCAAAGATTGGATGGTGGCTAATGTTGTGCCATTTTTTAATAAAGGCTGCAGAGAAATGCCTGGGAACTGAGAGCAGTGAGCCTAACGTTTGTGATGGGTAAGTTGTTAGAGAGATTCTGAGAGACAGGCATTTGGACGGGCAAGGACTCATTTGAGACAGTTAGCATGGCTTTATGTGTGGGAAATTATGACTCACAAATCTGACTTTTTTAGGGAAGAAGAAAGTAGATGAGGGGAGTGCATGGAAATGAACAAAGCCTTTGCTAAGATACCAAATGGTATCTTGTTGAGTAAGGTTCAATCTCGCTAAATCCAGGGAAACCTAACCAACTGAATACAAAATTGGCTTGATGGGAGAAGATAGCACGTGGTGGTAGAAAGTTATTTTTCATCATTTATATAACTAGTTTGGATGAGAATTTAGCAGATATGGTGAGTAAGTTTGTGGAATGCAGTGAGATCTTGATCAACTGAGCCAGTGCACTGAGGAATAGCATATTTTTTTAAAATTCATTTGTAGGTTGTGGGCGTCGCTGGCTGGCCAGCATTTCTTACCCATCCCTAGTTGCGCTTGGGAAGGTGGTGTTGAGCTGCTTTCTTGAACCGCTGCAGTCCTCCTGCTGTGGGTTGACCCACAATGTTATTAGGGAGGGAATTCCAGGATTTTGACCTAGCGACAGAGAAGGAGCGGCAATATATTTCCAAGTTGGGATGGTGAGTGACTTGGAGGGGAACTTGGAGTTGATGGTGTTCCCATATATCTGCTGCTCTTGTCCTAGGTGGAAGTGGTCGTGGGTTTGGTAGATGCTGTCTGAGGTTCTTTGGTGAATTTCTGCAGTGCATCTTGTGGTACTGCTGCTACTGAGCATTGGTGGTGGAGGCAGTGAATGTTTGCAGATGTAGTGCCAACCAAGTGGGCTATTTTGCCCAGAATGGTATCCAGCTTCTTGAGTGTTGTTGGGGCTGTACTCATCCAGGCAAGTGGGGATTATTCAATCATAGATATAATAGGAACTGCAGATGCTGGAGAATCTGAGATAAAAAGGTATAGAGCTAGATGAACACAGCAGACCAAGCAGCATCTTAGGAGCAGGAAAGCTGACGTTTCGGGCCTAGACCCTGATGTGTTCATCCAGTTCTACACCTTGTTATCTAGTATTCCATCACACTCCTGACTTGTGCCTTGTAGATGGTTTTGGACAGGCTTTGAGGAGTCAGGAAGTGAATTATTCACTGCAGTATTCCCAGCTTCTGGCCCACTCTTGTAGCCACTCTGTTAATGAGGCGAGTCCAGTTTGAGTTTCTGGTCAATGGTAACCCCCAGAATGTTGATAGTGGGATATTCAGTGATGGCAACACCATTGAATGTCAAGGGCAGTGGTTAGATTCTCTCTTACTGGTGGTGGTCATAGCCTGGCATTTGTGTGGCGTGAATGTCACTTGCCACTTGTCAGCCCAAGCCCGGATATTCTGCAGATCTTGTTGCATGTGAACATGGGCAGGTTCAGTATATGAGGAGCCATAAATCATGCTGAACATTGTGTAATCATCGGCGAACATCCCCACTTCTGACCTTATGATGGAGGGAAAGTCATTGATGAAGCAGCTGAAGATGGTTAGGCCTCAGACACTACTCTGAGGAATGCCTGCAGAGATGTCCTGGTGCTGAGATGATTGACCTCCCACAACCATAACCATCTTCCTATGTGTCAGGTATAACTCCAACCATCAGAGCATTTGACCCCGATACACATTGATTACAGTTTTGCCAGGGTTCCTTGATGCCACACTCTGTCAAATGCAGCCTTGATATCAATGGCTGTCACTCTCATCTCACCTCTAGAATTCAACTCTTTTGTCCATATTTAAACCAAGGCTGTAATGAGATCAGGAGCTGAGTGGCCCTGGCAAAACCCAAACTGGGCAGCACTGAGCAGGTTATTACTGAGCAGATGCTGCTTGATAGCACTGTTGATGACATCTTCCATCACTTTACTGATGATCAAGAGTAGACTGATGGGGCGGTAATTGGCCAAGTTCAATTCATCCTGATTTTTGTGTACAGGACATACTTGGGCAATTTTCCACATTGTTGGGTAGATACCAGTGTTGTAATTATACTGGAACAGCTTGGCTAGGGGAGAGCAAGTTCTGGATCACCAGTGTTCCGTACTAGTGCTGGAATGTTGTCAGGGCCAGTAGCCTTTGCAGTGTCCAATGTCTCCAACTATTTCTTGATATCACGTGGAGTGAATCAAATTGGCTGAAGACTGGTATCTGCAATGCTGAGGACCACTGGAGGAGGCCGAGATGGATCATCCATTGGCATTTCTGGCTGAAGATTACAACAAATACTTCAGCCTTATCTTTTGCATTGATGTGCTGGGCTCTATCATCATTGAGGATGGATATATTTGTGGAGCCTCCTCCTCCAGTGAGTTGTTTAATTGCCCACCACCATATATGACTGGATGTGGCAGGATTGCAGAGCTTAGATCTGATCTGTTCGTTGTGGGATTGCTTAGATCTGTCTATCATTTGCTGCTTTCACTGTTGGCATGCAAGTCATCCTGTTTGGCTTCATCAGGTTGATACCTCATCTTCAGGTATGCATGGTGCTGCTCCTCCTGCACTCTTCATTGATCCCCTGCCTAGATGATAATGGTTGAGTGGGGAATATGCCAGGCCATGAGTTTACAGATTTTGCTGGAGTACAATTCTGCTGCTGTTGGTGGCCCACAGCACCTCATGGATGCCCAGTCTTGAATTGCTAGATCTGTGCGAGGTCTGTCCCAATTAACACAGCGATAGTATCACACAACATGATGGAGGTTTTCTCAATGTGAAGGTTGGACTGTGCGATGGTCACTCTGTGATCTGTCATGGACAGATGCAACTGCAACTGGCAGATTGACAAGGATGAGATCAAGTAGGCTTTTCTCTCTTGTTGATTCCCTCGCCACCTGCCACATACCCAGTCTAGCAGCTATATCCTGTAGGACCTGACCAGCTCAATCAGTAGCACTGCTGCTGAGCCACTCTTGGTGGTAAACATCGAAATGCCCCACTCAGAGTACACTTTGTACCCTTGCTATCCTCAGTGATTCCTCCAAGTGTTGTTCAATATTGAGGAGTACTGATTCTTCAGCTGAGGGAGGATGGTAAGTGGTCATCAGCAGGAGTTTAAATTTAGACGAATGCAAGGTGTCACATTTTGGTGGGTCAAACCACTGTCGATGGTAGGACCCTGAGGACTTTTATAGAACAAAGAGTTCTCAGGGTGCATGTTCATAGTTTCTTGAAAGCGGAGTCACAGATAGATAGGGTGGTGAAGAATGCTTTCAGCATGCTTCCTTTCATCATCAGAGCATTAAGTATAGGAGTGGGCACAAGATGTTGGTGAGGCTGCTTTTGGAACACTGCATGCAGTTCTGATCGCCCGACTATAGAAAGGATAGTATTAAACTAGAAAGAGTGCAGAAAAGATTTGCTAGGATGCTACCTGGTTTAGAGGGTTTGAAATATAAGGAAAGGTTGGACAGGTTGGGACATTTTGCCCTGGACCATGGGAGACTCAGTGGTGACCTAATAGAGGTCTATAAAATCATGAGAGGCATAGAAAAGGTAAATAGCCAACAGCTTTTCCCCATGGTAGTGGAGCCTAAAACCATAAGGCATAGATTTAAGATGAGAAGGTTCATCTGGGAATGGTCCAGTAGGGCAACTTTTTTCACAGAGTAGTGAGTGTCTGGAATAGGCTGTCAGATGCAGTGGTGAAAATGAATAGAATTTCATCACTTAAGAAACATTTAAGGCAGGTGTGTGGGTGGGAATAGATATGGAGGAATATGGAACCAAATGTCAGCAAATGTCATGAGTTGAATCATGAAAACTGAGCCCCTTGAGCAGGTTGGGCCAAAGGGCCTGTTTCCATTTTGGAGACCTCTGCAACTCTATGACTCTACTTGTCTAACTGAAATCCAGTTACCATAATTCTCTGAATAAAGGGACAGCAAAGACCATGCTGCTGCAAGACTACAGAGCTTTACCTGGACTTTCCAAAGAGAAACGAGATATAGCAAACTGTTCAGCATGAGTTCCTACATTGACTTATGTTCAACAGACCAATAAGCCAACTAGTTTATTCAAATTGACTAAAGGCAACAATTCTTAAAATAAATAATTATAATATCCAATGACTTAGATGAAGTTGACATCATTATGTACAACTTTTGTGTTGAGTGACTGTGTTCAGTTGTGTGTATCTGTACACATGTGCACCTGTGTGAATATACATTTGCCTCTGTGCATATACGTACATGTCTGCACCTGTATCTGTGTGTGTGTATGTATATATATGTGTGTTTGCATATGTGTACCCATGTGTATAGTGTGTAAGTCTATGCATAATGTGTGCCTGTGTATGTATGTGCACACATGTATGTACATGTGTATCCATATGTATGTGTGCATGATCTGCACATGTGTATGTGTAATTCAGTTTGTAAGAGTTTTATTGGCATGCAATTTCAGTTCTACTGGGGCCACTGAGCTCCTGCCTCATTACAGTCTTTGTTCATTTATGGACAAAAGAGTAAAACTCCAGAGGTGAGGTGAGAGTGACTGCCTTTGACAATAAGGCCACAATTGACTGGGAGTGGCATCATGGAACCCAAGCAAATGGAAATCAGGAGCAAACTCTTTGCTGATTGGATTCATACCAAATACAATGGAAAATGGTTGTACTTGTTCGAAGTCAGTCATCTCAGCTCCAGGACATCTCTGCAGAAGTTTTCCAAGTTGGTGACCTAGATCAAAGCATCTTTAGCTGCTTCACTAATGACCTTCCGTCTATCATAAATTCAGTAATAGGGGTGTTCATCAATGGTTGCACAACATTTCTTACAATTCATGACTCCTCAGATATTGATGTAGTTTGCATTCAAATGCAGCAAGACTTGGACAATATCTAGGTTTGAACTGACAAGTGTCAAGTAATGTACACACTATACAAGTGCCAAACAATGACAGTCTCCAAAAAGAGAGACTCCAACCAATGCCCTTAACATTCAATGGTATTAGCATCACTGAACTCCCACTATCAACACCCTAGGATTTACCATTGATAAGAAGTTGAACTGAATGAGCCATATAAATACATTGGCTTCAAGAGCAGGTCAGAGGCTAGGATTCCTCCAGAAAGTAACTCACCACATGACTTCCCAAAGCCTGTTCGCCACAAGTCAGGAGTGTAATGGAATGCTCACCACTTGCATGGATAAGTACAGCTCTAACAACACTCAGGAAGCTTGGCACCATCCAGGACAAAACAACTCATTTGATTGGCACCACATCCACGAATTTTCACTCCCTCCACCACTGACGTCTAGTTGCAGCAATTTGTACCATCTACAAGATACATTGCAGAAATTCACAAGGCTGTTTAGACAGCACCTTCCAAATTGATGACCATTTCCACCTGCAAGGACAAAGTCAGCAGATAACGGAAACACTACCAAACGCAAATTCCCCTCTAAGTCACCTATGTTCTTCAGTGTCACTAGATCAGAATCCTTGAACTCTTTCCCTACAGGCATTGTCAGTCTACTTTCATCACTTGGGCTGCAGCTGAGAAATTCAGCTCACAACCATCTTTTTTATTGTCAATTAGATGTGAGCAGTATATTCCTGTCCCAGCCTTTGAAACCCATATCCTCTGAATGTTTAGGAGAATAATTCTTCAACTTTCTCATCTCTGGGCCTTAATAATTCATGCAAACTAAATAATAATTTCATCATAGAGAAGCCAATTGTTTGTAAAATGAAAACCAAAGGGTATACAAAGGAAATGATGAAGCCTGAAGAATTAAAGTGTAAAAGCTTACAATTGACAAACTGAGACATTTCTTTTAACAAGACATAAAAGGTATGGATTTTGAATGAACCTGTGTATGCGTGATTGTGACTGTAATTATCTGCCTTCATATTATCAGAACATACAATAGTGAGGAAAAAGAATTTTATGTTATATATTTAACTACTGTGACTTTGTCTTTGTAAAACATAGAATTTTGCTCATTTTAAGTGTCAGCAGTATTCCTTGGAGAACTTCCTGAATATAATTGGTTATAACAAAGACTGATCACAGAAAACATTCCTGAGTATAATTGGTTGTGTGACACCAGTGCACTTATCCAAAGACTCTTGGGCAGTTGCTTAGCTTGATCTGAGTGCCTCCTCAGAGCATTAGTATGTTGACTTATCACAGATGTTACAGTCAAGAAAACTGCTCCTATTGTTTCTTGAAATGAATTCTCTTTAAGTTGAATTATGTTTGATATTTATAGTGCTGCATCCAAGGATTATAGCTTTTAAGAACAAAAAATTAGAGTTGACATGAAGTATGATTTTGTCATTTTCTGAAGAAGGGTCCCAACCTGAAACACCAACTTTCCTGCTCCTCTGTTACTACCTGGCCTGCTATGTTCCTCCACCTCCACACTGTGTTATCTCTAACTCCAACATCTGCAGTTCTTGATATCTCTTGTTCAAGCTGTTGCTCCTTTAAGTCACTTTCCTCACTAAGAAACCTATGAAATCTAGCGCTTGATGATTATAAAACCTGACAGTCAAAGCAATGGAGAGTGGTGACTTTTGTTCCGGCAGAGCGGCAATGGGACTCCACTTTTAGCCACTCAAGATCCATGCAGAGCACTTAACAAGAAGGATTCGAAAGATTGCTTTATTTTACTGCTTTTATATTTTATGTTTTGGTTTGTTTTTCTGTGTTTTAAGATGGCGCTGGAGAGTGGCAACGCTAAATAACACTTTTCACTGTACTTTGTAACCAAATACGTGACAATAAATGAAGCAAATAAATTAAAATCAAATAAATATATTGAAGGCAAATACTGCACAGCACTTGCCTTTCATATGTCTTGTACAATTAAGAGAAATTATGAACAGCTTTGATGCAGATCAGAATAATTGAATAACTAGTAACATGCTTTGAGTTCATCTAATTATAGCTTAACAATTACTATCAAACATGATCAGTTTAGTAAAGTTTCATAATGACTGTGAAGGAATACACCATTTATATCAATAACCCTCTCAATAAGAAATGGCCTCTGTGACTGGAAACTCTCCTTTTAATATTTTTCAATATTTTCCTGGTATTTTGTGAAAACATAAATGTGTAATAATGATAGATAACTAGAAACCATTAGAGTTGTTTTCTGTTCCACTTCAGTGACGACACAAGATAGGAACATGTTCTTGACTGCTGACTAATTTGCGGAAGGTCATGGCAGAACAGTTTGTCACTGGCATGCATGTTCGTGACAGCTTTATTCTTTGGTGATTTAGAATGCCCAAACGATCAGATGTTCAAAGATGAAGAACAACATTTCAGACTCCTTTCAGTGACACATCGAAATAAAACTTTCCGCAGACCTCCAGTTTTATTAATTGGCTCATTGATTAGACAGACAGAACCAGCCCGGAACAAGTGAAAGCTGTGATGTAATGGGAATAAGATATTGATGTCTCTCCCTGTGTTACGAGTTTTACCACAAGTTCTTTTTACAAAGAATGCAAAGAGGGTAGAAAAACTCTGGAGCGGCTGAGGCTGAGTGGAGACTTGATAGAGGTTTATACAATTATGAGATGCATAAATAGGGTTGACAGTCAGAATCTTTCTCCCAGAGTTAAAATGTCTAAAGCTAGGTGGGAATGCATTTAATCTGAGATGGAGAAAGTTCAAAGGAGATGTGAGGGGCATGTTTTTTTTTCACAAGGTGGTAGGAGTCTCGAATGCACTGCCGGGGTGATGGTGGAGACAGATCCAATAGGGGTATTTAAAAGACTTCCAGATAAGCAAGTGGATATACAATGAATAGAGGGATATGGATCATGGGCAGGCAGAAGGGATTTGTTTAATTTGGCGTCATGTTCGGCACAACATTGTGGGCTGAAGGGCCTGTTCCTGTGCTCTACAGTTTTATGTTCTATGTTCTAATACAATCTGCACTATTATAGTAAATGCTGAGTTACAATTTCCATTGAATGTTGACAAAGTTTGCTTGAGACGAGTGATTATTTCCTTGAACTTTATAAGTTCTAGCTATTAAATTTAAACCTCGTCAATAGAATGTGATTGCGGTATAGTCAGATGTCCATATTATGGCCTCCTTTGAAAACATTTCAACTCTAGAAAACCTGGAGAAATAAGGTTAGATATGCAATATATTCCAAGCACTGTTGTTATAGCCTTTTTATTACTTTCATTCAGCAGCTTAATTCAGTTTTTTTTGTCTAAGCAGTTTAGATTTACAATAAAACAATGCAAACACTTCTTGATCATGTAGATGGCGTATATATTACTACAGTAAAAATGGCAGTCATCCTTATTACATCCATCGTAACATTATTGCTTTCATTCCTGTTTTCATTTTCACTATCATATTGGATGAAATTGTTTATTAAGATGCCATGTTGTCTCATGCAATCTTCAGGTTGCTGATGTTAAGGAGAAACTGAAGTTTGCTAAGAAGTTCTGGTCCACATTACCTTACACCATCTGCAATGAAGATAAAGTGACTGCTGGTGTACCTGATGAAGAGGACTGCTGGAATGGACATACCAAGGGCAGGTGAAGTATACTACAGAGGAGACATTCCCATTACAGTCATATCAGGAACCTGCAACTGACATACAGTTACTACTCATTCATAAAGCAGCTGTTCAGACTGGGAGGTGGCAGCTGTTGCTTGCGTGACGACAGTGCTGGGCATTGTCAAGTGTACAGTCTCATAACAATAAATCTTCAATGAACAAATTAGTTGCTGTTGAAAAATTCATGGCTTGGATGATGATGTTCTTCCAGAAAGAATAATAGTGTGGCAGTGAGTCAGATTGATGTGCAATTTATTGTTGTGTTTAATAAAGCAAGCATTTTAACATTGCTTGACCAACCTTAAACTGGGTGGCAATGATGGATTTAGCTACAAAATCAAATACAGTAACTATTTGAGCCCCTTTATTGTAAATCACAGTCCCGAAATAAATGATATAGTAAGTTGGTTTCCATGAAAGATCTTGCCAATATTATCCTTTTCCAATCAATAGAGCCATCAATGTCCCATCAACACAACTAGATTCCCTTAAGATCAAATATACGAGTTACCACTGCTTGTCTTCTATCCGTTATGAATCCTTTACCTATCTAACTTCAACCTGTGCTTATGTGTGGAACTAACTATTTTATTGGTCTCTCAGTTGACAGCTTTGAAAGTACCTATTGAATAAAATTTAAGGTAGAATTGCTCTTTAACTTAAAGAAAAATGTAACTTTTAAGGATGGAAGACTGAAAAGAAAGCTTCCATATTGACTCATTATGTAAAATGTGTTACACAGTGGCACTGAAACAGTTTTGATTTCTGGCCTGTGCTGATTTTACTGATCTTGATGGACATGGTCATGTTCGTGCCAATTTGATATCAACTCTTTTGGGAGAGGGTCACATTAGCCAAGGTCTGAGAAGTGATTATTATGTGTAAGCCAGTGGAAACAGAGTTTGGTCATAAACTGTAAACTCTAAGTCAAAAAGCCAACTGATAGATCAGAGTTTGAATTAAAATATAATCACGCGCCTTTAGAGGGCTTGTAACAAATCCCTCTATTCCTCATAGCCCAACCATAAAAACAATCCCAGTTTACACAATACCTTCAGGAGAGAAAGACACCGAGAGGACAGTATTGGAAGAAAAAGAATAGTTGACATCTATGGTCATCAATATTTAAATTCCTCTCATTTGGAATGAGATAGATAGCAAAAACCTGTCACTCCCTAGACTCTGGATCCTGCTCTTTGATTACACATTTTCAATTTGAAATTTTAGATAGTTTCAAGTTCTAATTTCCAAACATTTCTAATGTGACAAGGGCGTTTTTGTGATCAGACAAGGGAGTTTCAAGCTTCAGTTTCCATTTTCTTAATGGCTATGTGCTGGAATGGTTCAAGTCTTAATTTTATCTTCCTTTCTCTTCATTCATGGGGATGCTTTCTTTCTTTCACAATCATAGGTTTTGTTAAAGAATAAAAGGTCAATGAAACTTGTAGAAATGCCCACTTTTGATAGATGCCAGTTGCAAAAGCCTAAGGGCTCAGAACTTTTCTGTAAGGTAGTTGGTCTGAAAGAGTTCACTCAGAAATTTGGAATAGCTCTGACCACTGATGTGTTAATGACTGTCTCTGAGATGAGTTAATTTGTTCCATGTTTGTCAGTTCTACCAAAGTAGACCTGGTTGCTATTTCTTAGAAGATAACAATGTTTCTTACCAAATATTAATATTCTTAACTAGTCTTAAGCCCATGTAACCTCTCTCCTATGAGTAGTGTTTTTTTTAATTCACTCATGAGTCTTGAGGATCCTGACTAGCTAATTCAGTTTCTGGTCAATGGTAACCCTCAGGATGGTAACAGTGGGAGGCTCAGTAGTGGTAATACCATTGAGTGTCAAAGACCAATGGTTAGATTGTTGCTAAAATGAAATAGCATTTGTGTGGTGCAAATGCTACTTGCCACCTTTCAGTCCAAACTTGGATATTGTCCAGGCCTACTGCATTTGAACATGGATGCTTCAGTAAATGAGGAGTCTTGAATGGTGCAGAATATTGTGCAATAATTGGCGACTATATAATGGAGGATTAATCCTTCAGCACTTAATACTGGTAAGCTCCTGAAATAATATAAGGAGGGTTACTGGCAGAAAATTGACACAGGACTGAGATGGGTATGCATCTTGTGACAAAAGTACATATCAGAATTCTCCAAAAAGGCAGGCCTTGATATCAGTCAATCAGTGTATTACATGAGCAGTTTGGAACTGAGTACTCCAGTTAAATGCTTGGCAACCCAAAGCAACCATCCCAAAGATATTTAAAGGAATTATGAGTTTCATTGAGGTTAGTTGCTGATTGATTTCTACTGGAATTTTCGACAATTATTCAAAATTAGAAATCTCGTTACACTTTTTTTGATATAAGTTAACAATCCAAGCATGTATACTTGGCCTTCCTCAGTGCTGTGTAGTCTTTTGTTTGATGTTATCCTCATTTGACTTGCAGGTACTTGCCTGAAATTATGAATGATGGTCTGACCAATCAGAACAACAACCCAGAAGTAGATGTGGACATCACCAGACCAGATACAACAATACGTCAGCAGATCATGGCACTCAGAGTGATGAGTAATAAACTGAAGAATGCTTATAATGGAAATGATGTAAATTTCCAAGATTCAAGTAAGTGACTGGTTCTCATAATTTTCAATCAGATTGAAAAAGGTAGGAGAGCAGAAGGAGTTAAACCCATTTTTTACTGGCATTTGTGTGTTTACTCATTTAGACCTAAGAAATATCCTATACACTTGTTGCATGAGTACAGCTGAAGTCCATTCTGCTCAATTTTACCCAGATCCTATAGTCCAGTACAGATCTGTACAAAATGGTTAGTAAATCTAGTGTGATCCATTCAGTCACCAATTTTTAAAGGAGCCACAGCTTAAGTCAACAAGGAACTGCATCAGATTAGGAGGGACTGAAAGAGGAAAAGGAAAATGTAGAGAATCTAGACCACACAAGGGAGGCAATAAAATGAGATGGTGAAAGACGAGAAGTGAGGAAACAAATTGCTGGATGAATAATGGAGAAATGTGCCATAACAGATGAGGAAATAGTGGAGAAGAACAGAGAAACAGAAGGGGAGTAAATGACTGCTTGCTTGTTCCCTTCTGACTTTTGAAACTACACTTTTGAGATATCACTTTCCAGCAGTTAGATATAACTGAATGGCTTGCATGGCCAATTCAGAGGACAACTAAGAGGCAAGCAGATTGCTGCAGGGTTTGAGTCATGCATAGGCCAAGCCAAGTTAAGGATGGTCGATCTACTTTTGTGAACCAGAAGCTTTTTTTTGTGGCAATCAATAGTTGTTACATCAGGCTAAGTATTTAATTCCATATTTTTATTGAATTCAAATTTCACCCCTCAGCCATGGTATGATTCAAACACATTTCCCCAGAAATTAGTCTGGAATCTGGATTTCTAGTTCATTGATATTGACACTTTGCCAATACCTCGATTGCATTACACAGGTTCTACTGTACCCAAGATAATAAAATGTGAGGCTGGATGAACACAGCAGGCCCAGCAGCATCTCAGGAGCACAAAAGCTGACGTTTCGACCCTAGACCCTTCATCAGAGAGGAGGATGGGGTGAGGGTTCTGGAATAAATAGGGAGAGAGGGGGAGGCGGACCGAAGATGGAGAGAAAAGAAGATAGGTGGAGAGGAGAGTATAGGTGGGGAGGTAGGGAGGGGATAGGTCAGTCCAGGGAAGACAGACAGGTCAAGGAGGTGGGATGAGGTTAGTAGGTAGGAGATGGAGGTGCGGCTTGAGGTGGGAGGAAGGGATGGGTGAGAGGAAGAACAGGTTAGGGAGGCAGAGACAGGTTGGACTGGTTTTGGGATGCAGTGGGTGGAGGGGAAGAGCTGGGCTGGTTGTGTGGTGCAGTGGGGGGAGGGGACGAACTGGGCTGGTTTTGGGATGTGGTGGGGGAAGGGGAGATTTTGAAGCTGGTGAAGTCCACATTGATACCATTGGGCTGCAGGGTTCCCAAGCGGAATATGAGTTGCTGTTCCTGCAACCTTCGGGTGGATTCATTGTGGTACTGCAGGAGGCCCATGATGGACATGTCATCTAAGGAATGGGAGGGGGAGTGGAAATGGTTTGCGACTGGGAGGTGCAATTGTTTATTGCGATCCCTTCCTCCCACCCCAAGCCGCACCTCCATCTCCTACCTACTAACCTCATCCCACCTCCTTCGCCTGTCCGTCTTCCCTGGACTGACCTATCCCCTCCCTACCTCCCCACCTATACTCTCCTCTCCACCTATCTTCTTTTCTCTCCATCTTCGGTCCGCCTCCCCCTCTCTCCCTATTTATTCCAGAACCCTCACCCCATCCCCCTCTCTGATGAAGGGTCTAGGGCCGAAACGTCAGCTTTTGTGCTCCTGAGATGCTGCTGGGCCTGCTGTGTTCATCCAGCCTCACACTTTATTATCTTGGATTCTCCAGCATCTGCAGTTCCCATTATCACTTCTACTGTACCCATATGTCTTGCGCATTCATCATTTTTATCATGGGAGCTTATTTCTATGTTTTACTGTAGATTGTAGAACTAAACATGTATGTATTATGTAGTGTCTCCAAAAGACGGGAAAACATACCAAATAGTGTCAAAAAAACCAGAATCTGATGAGGGGTCTCGAGGAGTAGTGGTGGGCTCCAGGGTGGTTTCGTTAAACACCCAGAAAGGCAATCTTGACCATGATGTACAAAACCGGACTTCGAATATTGCTGCTGAAAGGTTACACACTGGGAGTGGCATTACAGGTTCAAAAATGGGCTGACCACGATTGTCCAGTTATTAATTATTATTGACGCCTGAATTTCTATTGATAAGGACCCCACTGACAGGGCAGACTGACTAAACGACCTTTCATTGGAATTTAGCAAGTGCATTAGTGGGGAAATTGTTTCTTCATATTTTGATAATATTGACCATGTTGAACTGTCTATAGTTGAGATTGAAGAATTTGAGCTGATTTTATCTCAGTCGGAAATGAGTTAAGTTTTTTTGTAGGGTTTGTCACTGCAAGACTTAGCCTTGGATGTAGACATGGGGGAGGCATGCGCAATGACTACGCCCCACGATTGTTCCAATAAAGAGGTTGCAGCAAACAGCAAGCTGAGCCCACCAGGTGCTCACTCTGGTTTCTTTGTTGAGATTTCTAACTGTCGTGCTTGTTTGATAAGATGGGAGGCTAAATATTAATCAGTTGAGTTGGACTGTTAGCAAGATATTCAGCCATCAATAACAACCATCAATTGGCATTTCATTGCTGCCTAGTAGGAATCTCACCATACTGCTTATGAAAAGCATAAAAGATGGAGTGAGTTGCTCCCAATGTCAAGACTAGCCATTCTGGATTTCTCATCTGATTCTGCCAGAAATCCTACCATAGCAGGTCCCTATATGACTCTGCCCTGTATTTCAGTCTTTCAGTCTGAAGTATTGAAATGAGGCTCAATGGAACAATTAATTGCTTCCATAAGGAGTAGGTTTTCTGAAAATGATTAAAACACATTTCATTTAAATATCAAGACCACATTCAAGACCAGTGTTTCAGCTTAGTTTCATTTTTTTAACAATCATCTTTTTGGCAGAGAGCATTATCTTTTGATTAAAATGCACATTCCTAGAACAAGGCCTATAGTAAGTTGAATGTATAATGATTTATCAATCACGAAAATGAAGTATTCCAGTGAGTTTGGTGGTGAAATGGATTGTCAGTGACAACTGAAGCATTTGGCTTCCCTTACACTTTAATAGGTTTCAGTTGCCTATGTTATCTGAATGTATTTGGAATTATTGATTCTATTTGTAACATCACCATCAAGGCATGTACTGGTTCCTCAAGCTATGGCAGAATAACTGCTTGCGTTCTTATAAGAACTGTTCATTGTTCTTACTAAGAAGAAATACAGAAAATTGATCTTTTACCAAAGATGGGATTTGGAAGAATGACAATTACTTGGTTAATGGGTGGACTTGAAGGAGGGAAGTAGGAAAGCGCCAGGACGTGGGGAGACAGAAGAGTTTGCAGGGGCATTGCAGTCAAGGAGACAGGTGAATACATAACTGCAATCATGGAGCAAAGGCACAGAGAGATGCAGTGAGAGTCTCGAATATTGGAATGGAGAGTTCTGGCAGGTGTTGAAATTCAGGGGAGGACTCAAACATAGGAAAAAGTAAGATTTTAAGACTCATGGCTCTGTGGGACTGAATAGAGTTATTTTCTTTCATGTCCCTCATTGTCAGGGATCCACACTTTGGTCTTGATCTCAGTCACTCTCACTGTCATTGCTGGCGTGACAATTTACTCTGGTGCCTTTTCTAGGACAGGCATTTCAGGAGACAGGGAAAATGCCTGGTAAGAATTTTAAAGCTGTGCTGCTGTACAGGAAATCTCTCTGATGAAGTCATCAATTTCTGTTTCTCTTTTCAGTTGATGAAACTAGTGGTTCTGGGAGTGGAAGTGGTTGCACGGATGAAATGTGTTCTCCAGAGTCTGATATTTCAATAACTGAGGCTCCACCAGGACCCAACAAGAGTGAACCTAAAGATTCTTCCGTCAGACCCTGCCTGCACTGGCTGGTCATACTTGTCACCTCTGTACTCCTGATACTGCAAAGACAGTGGAGATAAACAGTGATGTACAACAGAGACACTGCTTTTTAATCAAGGACAAACTCTCTTTTCCTTTGGATACATCTTCAAACACACAACTCCATCTTGGAAACAGTATCAGTTTTAAAGCAGAAGAGGTATTAAAGCCTATTGCCTTTACCCAAAGACCATTCAGGTACAGTCAATCAGTGCCAGGCTTCTTTAGATTCACCAGACATCAGAAGAAAAGAAAAGTTCGCTGATGATCTTTCAACTGCCATTGGCTTTGTTTTCAGAAACAAGACAACATCCTCTCTGCTTATCTTATGCAGTTAAAGCAAAAAAAAGGATTTGTTAAAGACATGGGCTGGACTTGTTATGATTTATACATAATTCTGATTTTAATATCTAAGTTCTACTTCTACAGTTTCCACAAAGCCAAAGGAATGGTTGCAAACCATTTTGGATTAAAGGAATTGTTTATGTTGTTTCTCTTTACAGAGATTTCTACATTAATGGTGAAGTTCAGTAATGCATGAATATTGTTGGTCTAGTGGTGCAGTTCTCCTCAACCTGCCAACTATTTTGTTGGATTGTCAATTAGGAAATAGGAAATTTGCAAGTTTATTGACAAGATTTATAATTGGTTTTTCCTTGTCATCAGTGAACAATTTGCAGTGTTACAAATATGTCTGCATTAACCCCTAATGATCTTCCATTTGCCTATTGCTCCCTGTATTTTTAATAGGTTCTTTAACAACAAATCGTCCTACTGTTGCCAGTCATTTAAGAAATTTGAAAAAAACAGAATTCTAGTTACATTTTCAACTTTTTGTTCTAGTGGCAGTCATCTATTTTTATATTAAAAATTTTAAGTAATTCTAAGTGTTAGCTCAGGGTTTAACTTTCATGGCATTGCCTGCATTTTACCATATCTCTAATGCTCACCACAATAGTGGCTCGGGAACATTTATACTGAAAAATGGACAAGCTATACTGTTGCAGAAACACCATTTGGCAATATATTTTATGATTGGTTTGTATCGTCACCATTCATCAGAAGAAAGTATCTGACTTTTGTATGAGTTTGCCTTTGCTGTTCTGTGTCGAGGGTAAATCTGTAGTAAATGATTGTGATTCACTTACATGCACTATCTCTCTGATGTGGTCTGGGTGAAATTTTCAGTCACAGCATGTTTCTATTAAGGGGAAAATTAGAATCCATGTCTTTTTAATCCTTCAAACACATGATGTAGCTTTTAAAAGGTGCAGCTGATATAAAGCTGAACAAAGCTTAGAATCATGTGATAACATGCTTAACCAAAGAACAACTCTAATGTGTCAGGTGTCAGCTTTCTGAGCATAACCATATCTTACCTAAACCAAAAAGATTCTCATTGCAAACTAAGGCCTATTTAATACAAATGAACATTATTTTTTGTGATGAAATGCCATTATTGTGCTTCTTCATGCTGGACGGAACTGAAAGTCATTCTCTAAGTACAATTTCGAACACCTTTGTGAAAGCTCAATCATTGTGTAATGGAATCATAGAATGGTGCAGTGCAGTCTTTGATAAAGCATCTAATTAGCCCCACTTCCCTACTCTTTTTGCATAGACGTGGAAATCATTCATTGTTGAGGACATACATAAATTCCCTTTGAAATTTACTACTACAAGTTACTATTATCATTCTTGCAAACAACCTATTCTAGATTATAACCATTCACTGTATAAGAACACTTGTCACCTCCCCTGGATTTTTTTTCTACAAACTATCTTAAAACCTTGCACCCTCTGGTTATCAACACTTCAGACAATACAAAACAGTTTTTCCCTCTCCACTGTCATCAGAACCGCTCATAATTTTGAACATCTCTATTTTCTTTCTCTCAGGCTATTTTTCTGCATTGGCTGTAGGGCTAATAATCTCATGATTGTGAATACTACTTTTGTTCAAGATGCATTTCACAATCGTGTTAGCCCAAGTCCAGAGATATTGTGAAGTGTATTTGAATTGGAATAGGACTAACATAATGTTAGAAACAATGTCACCAAATGTGAACAAGGCCAAGAACGTAACTGGTGCAATAATCAATTCCTTGTCATGCCGAATGACGAAAAGAAACTGTATCAATATAATAGTTGTGAAATTGAAAAAGACAAAGCAGTAATTTGTTTTATTTGTCTTATTTTTCTAATTCAATGAGAAAGGTATTTTACATCCTGTGTTGCATTCGACTTAGGGGTTAATGAAAATTCCTTAAGGAAATTGCCCTCCAATCTTGACAGCTATTTAGCCAGTAGCATTATTGTTTCTACATGGGATAGGAGTGTCATTGGTAAGCTAACATTTATTGTCCATCCCAGAACCATGAGCAGGTGGTAACTAGCCGCCACCCTGAATCACTGCAGCCCATGTGCCATAACTGCACTGAGAGTGCTGTCAGGATGGTTTGGAGCATTTGGATTAATATTTGGAACCTCCATTATTATTTTTTCCCATAAAGGTGACTGTAAAATGTAACTTGAATTGACATTCTGCGAGGGAGCTTGGGAAACTTCACTAATGCAACTGAACTTTGTAAAAAGTATTATTTGTAAAAAGTAGTCGGCACAACATCGAGGGCCGAAGGGCCTGTACTGTGCTGTAATGTTCCATGTTCTATTTAATTAGTGCCCCATTAATTAATACCTTGAATAAGGTGATTGAATTCAAAATATGGACAAATTATGAAAGAAATATTAAGAGCACATTTGGTGAATTATGTTCATTTTCTCTGCTGTTGGACCCATGGCTCAGAAAGGTAACGAGCCTAAAATGTATTGTGTAGGTTGTAAGGTCATACTGATATCTGGGGTTTTGAAAGGGGGCAATACTTTGCAGCACCATTCCCCAAGAGATTAAATAGTTAAATATAATCTCTGATGTAGTGAATTGTGGTATTATCATGCAAGAAATAGAACAAATAGCTAACTGATAATTATTGAGCTGCTCTCAGTTCAGGTTCATATATTTTTCATGAGACCCACTGGAATATTTATCATCAAAATCTCCCTGTGAATTTACATTTTCAAAAAATGCTTCTTCAATTTCATTACCAAATATACAGAAACTATTTTCTAAATGAACTAAATGGTCACTTGCATGCAGGAGGACTGTTGCCATCACTGCTGCTAAAGGAAACATCATTAGTAACAAAGCACCATTGGATAAATTAATTAAAAAGTAAACCAACCCTCTAGATCTATATCTGAGGATTTTAAACAAAGTGGCTACAGAGATATGGAGAGCCATAGTTGTGATTTTCTTGAATTGTCTCAAGTTTAGAATGGTCCTTATAAAGTGTGAATCAAGAATGCAGAGAGAAAGAAAACATGGGGAGCAATAGATTAGTTAAACTGACATCTGTCATAGGGAAATAGATACCACCGGGAGGGGTAATAATAGCTGTTGAATATATGAAAAGTAAATCATATTTGTAATATACAGGGTATGAAAGAGGGAACCAATAGAGGTTGTGCATATGGATGTTCAAAAAGCAGGAAGTTTGGGATTGCATGTAATATATTGGAATGGATCAAAGATTATAGGCAAAAACAGATGGTAGGAGTAAATGGGGCATTTTCAGGTTGGAAGGCTGTAATGAAAAGAACACTGTAAGGTTCAGTACTTAGGTCTTAGCTATTTATAATCTGTATGAATACCTGACAATACTATAATTAGATGAGAAAGAAAACTCTGAAGATGACATACAGCATTATGAACAGAAGAAGGGAATGGAAAAGAATATGACAGGTAGAATTATAAAATTAAAAAAATGAACATGTCCACTTTAGTCAGAAAATTAAATATTTTTTTAAATGGCTACGACTGAGAATTGTCCTCAGAGGGATTTGGGAATCCTTTCATATGAGTCACAAAAGTTAACATCCTGTATAGCGAGCAATTAGAAAACAAATGGAGTAGTAGTCTTCATCACAAGATCAGCAATGTTTAAGTAAGATTGCCCCTTCAATTCCAGATGCAGTACATTTACCTTAGAAGGGTTGCAAAGAAGGTTTGTTAGACTGGCTCCTATGATTGGGAGATTGTTGTCTGACGAGGTACTAAGTAAACTAAGTCTTGTTTAAGTTTTGAAGAATAAGAGGTGATCTCAGATTATAAATTTCAAAGGGGCTTGACCGGGTAGGTTCTGGGAGGATGTTTCCATTGACTGCAGATTTTAGTCTCAGGACAAGCGGGTGACCATTTTGGACTGTGCAAGGAGAGATTTATGGGCATCAAGGAAAACGGGGCTAGTGTTGAAGGTGGAGTTGAATTGAAAGGTCATCCATGATCATATTGATTGGTAAAGTAGGCTTGGAAGACCAAAGAGCTAATTCTGTTCCAGTTCTTTATTTTCTGCTGTGAGCACACATGATAAATGCTGAGGTACTCTCACATCACCATCTCATTAACATATGCCTGCCAGTATATTTTAAGGATAATAAATTGTATCTGTGAATTTACATGTATCAACACAAAAGAGGTTTTCTATGATTTTTAGCAAGATCAGATGATTTTGCAACAGAAAACAAATGGATGAAATCCTTTTCTAAAGTGATAGATTGTGCTCTTCAATACCTAATTTAGAGCTCATTTATGTCCCCATATAAGGGAAAGCTGGAATTCTTTTAATCAGACATGTGGAATGAGTTCATGTTTAAATTATTTGAAGTAGGTTCAAGTGAAAGTAAAGTAGCTACTAATAAGTTATTCTGCGTTTTTACCTAAATGTTTACAACATTTAAAACCTAATAGGAGAGACTTATGGAGGAAAAATTGTCTTGAAGGGAGTAGAGATATAGGTGGAACTGTAGCATTATTACTGTATAAGTTATTACTTAAGTTACAGCCATTTCAAGTTTCCAGTACAAGTTTCAAGTCACAGGTTGATTGAACTCATTAAAGCTGTACTATTCCATTGAATCTATAATGTTTTCTGCAAGAACAAAGATCAGTTTTGAGGCACCAACGCCTTTGATGCTTTATGCTGCAGTGTTTCAGCCTGTATATGGTGGAAAATGTGTAAAACTTTACACTCCCTGCAGGTACAGTTTTGAGGTCATTCATAACATTTTTAATCATTTCACACATTTTATTGAGAAAGTTGACTTGAGTAGAAAGCTCACATTAATATTTTCATTAGTATTTCTTTTAACCCATAAAGTTCTGCCATAAATACTAAACACAAATGTTTGACATAAACGTACTTGTAATCTTCATTTGATCACATATTAGCCTTAATTTTCTAAATACTTCCTTGAACACTCAGGAAGAATGGTATTTATCTAAATATTTCTAAATGAAAATTTAGTATGCATTGTATGATGTCATCATCAACCAATGTAATGCAGAATCTATGTCATGTGATGCAAGTTATTCTTTGATGCTGGGAGGTGAGCAGCCTTGGGTTGATGAACCTTTATCTACTTACAGTGCACAAACTGTCATAAAATCATGTAACATTATGTGATACAATATGCTATTTTCCGGTATCACATAGTCAAATAAAGCTTCCTATCAATTCAATTTGAATCATTTGGTGGAATTGCACTTCTCTTTTGTTACTCAGTCTACTTGCATTTTTTGTGTATTTTGCATCTACTATGTTATATTAAGAATACTTAATAAGTAATGAGCCTCTTGAGCTTCATGTTTGTCTAGCTATCACTGCTATATCCATTGTTCACACCTCCCTCACCCTTTCAAGTTTCTCTTTAGCATTATTTATGCCCTCTCTATCTTGAACATGAATCCCAGCTTCTGATCCCTGATCTAATCCCGCAAAGTAGCTGATCACCTACCTATGACACAAGAAGGATCCAATCATCTCAGTTGCAACCACATAGATTGGTGGAACAGGCTCATATGGCTGCCCAACCTCCTGATGTTCTTATGTTCCTTCCCTGCCCTCACTATACTAGCAAATATTGTAAAAGGTCCCTCCACTCGGATTCTGATCAAGTGCACTTCATTCTTCCTTAACAATCCACGCTCAGTTTTGTTGCAGGCTTATGTGTGAATCTCTCCAGTCAAGCTTCTGACCCTGTTACAACAAAGCTACCAATGACATCTTCCGTTCCAATTGTACACTATCTGCCATTCTCACTATCTCTCCTCATATTTCTCAACTTTCTCTGGAGCCATGGTTGACCGCATCCCATCCTCCAATGCCACTCCTCAGTTATCGGTCCCAATGAAACTGCCTTCAGTTGGATCTCCTCTCAACTATTTCCTGTAATGACTTCATTTTCCTTCATGCACCATTACCTCTGGTTCACTCCATCCCCTCCCCTGGCAATCCAACTTTGCTCCAGTATTTCTCACACTGCCTCTTAATATTTACTTGAGATATAGACATCACTGACCTGCATTTATTGCACAATCCTTGTAGTCCTTGGAAAGGTAGTGATGAGCTGCCTTCTTGAACTGCTGCAGTCCTTGTGCTATAGGTAGACCTGCCATGTTGCTGAGGAGGGAATTCCAGGATTTTGATCCAGCAACACTGAAGGAACTTTGATATATTCCCAAGTCAGGATGGTGATTGGCTTGGTGGGGAATTTACATGTGGTAGTATTCCGATGTATCTGTTGCCCCTGTGTTTCATAATGAAAGTGTTCATGGGTTTTGAAGGTGCTGTCTAATGAGCAGAGGCAAATTCTTCATTTACAAAGACCAAAGTCAAAACATAGGCTGCTACTTGTACATTGAAGATATTCAGCTCTACCTCAGTGCCTCACACTAGTGCTTGTCCATACCTATGCTCCCTCTTAGTCAGACTGAAATCCTGTCATGGCTAAAACATAATTTCTACCAAAAGTCTAATTAATCATCATTTCACCGATTGCCTCCACAGATTCCATTCAGTGATCAATTCTATTCCCTTTTCTTACACTGCCTCAAGCTGAAGCAGACTCTACACGACCTCAATGTCTTATTTTACACCATACTGGAACTAATTTCTCTCCACTGCAAATGTCACCTACTTCTAACACCATAAAGTTGACCATCTCTACACTTGCTTCAGTGAGACTGCAAGTGAAACCCCTTTCGATGCTTTGAATTTGGACTTGATTATTCAGTACTTTCTTTTCTATTCATTGTGGGATGTGGACATTGCTGGCCCACCAGCATTTCTTGCCCATCCCTAGTTGCCCTTCAGAAGGTGGTGATGGGCTGCCTTCTTGATCCGCTGCAGTCCACCAGCTTTAGGTTGATCCAGAATGCCATTAGGGAGGGAATTCCAGGATTTTGGCCCAGCAATAGTGAAGAAACGGTGATATATTTCCAAGTCAAGATGGTGAATGGTTCGGAGGGGAAATTGGAGGTGGTGGCATTCTCATATGTCTGTTTCCCTTGTCCTTCTAGATGGACGTGGTCATGGGTTTGGAAGATGCTCTCTGAGAATCTTTGTTGAATTTCTGCAGGAGGGAGTGGATGCTTGTGGTTGTAGTGTCAATCAAGCAGGCTGCTTTGTCTTGGATGGTGTCAAGCTTCTTGAGTGTTGTTGGAGCCAGACTTATCCAGACAAGTGGGGAGTATTGCATTACACTCCTGACTTGTCTTGTAGATGGTGGACAAGCTTCGAGGAGTCAGGAGGTGAATTACTCACTGCAGTATTCCTAGCTTCTGACCTACTCTTGTAGCCACTCCGTTAATGTGGTGAGTCCAGTTCAGTTTCTGATCAAAGATAACTCCCAGGATGTTGATTGTGGTGGAATTCAGTGATGGTAACACCATTGAATGACAAGGTGTGAGGTTGGATTGTCTCTTATTGGTGATGGTCATAGCCTGGCATATGTGTGGTGTGAATGTCACTTGCCACTTTTCAGCCCTAGCCTGGATAGTGTCCAGATCTTGTTGCATTTGACTGCTTCAGTATATGAAGATTCACGAATGGTGCTGTACATTGTGCAATCATCTCCACTTCTGACCATACGACGGAGGGAAGGTCATTGATGAAGCAGCTGAAGATGGTTGGGCTGAGGACACTACCCTCAAAGAAATGAAACTGACCTCTTTTCAAAACCCCTGCCTTTATCCCACCCACAATTCAGGATACCTGGAGCAAAAAAAAGTCTTTTATATGTGATAACACGGTATAGAGCTGGAAGAACACAGTAGGCCACGAAGCATCAGAGGAGCAGGAAAGATGATGTTTCAAGCCGAGACCCTTCTTCAGAAATGGGGGAGGGCAAGGGGATTCTGAAATAAATAGGGAGACAGAGGGAGGCAGATAGAAGATGGATGAAGGAGAAGATAGACAGGTCAAAGAGGTGGGATTGGAGCCAGTGAAGGTGAATGTGAGTGGGGAGTTAGTTATGAGACAGGTCAGTCCAGGGAGGACAGACAGGTCAAGGAGGCAGGATGAGGTTTATGGGTAGGAGATGGGGGTGGGGTTTGAGGTGGGAGGAATGGGTAGGGAGGCGGGGAGTAGCTCGGCTGGTTTTGGGATGCGGTAGGGGGAGGGTAGATTTTGAAGCTTGTGAAGTCCACATTGATACCCTTAGGCTGCAGGGTTCCCAAGTGAAATATGAGATGCTGTTCCTGCAACTTTTGATTGGCATTATTGTGGCAATGCAGGAGGCCCAGGATGGATATGTCATCCAAGGAGTGGGAGGGGGAATTGAAATGGTTCTTGACTGGGGGGTGTAGTTGTTTGTTGCAAACTGACTGAAGGTTTTCTGCAAAGTGGTCCCCAAGCCTCCGCTTGGTTTCCCCGATTGTAGACGAGGCCACAATGGGAACAGCGGATACAGTATACCACATTGGCAGATGTGCAGGTGAACATCTGTTTGATGTGGAAGGTCTTCCTAGGGCCTGGGATGGGGGTAAGGGGGATGGTGTAGGGACAGGTGTAGCACTTGCTTTGGTTGCAGGGAAAAGTGCCAGGTTTTGTGGGGCTAGAGTAGAGTATGGAGCGGACAAGGGAGTCACGGAGACAGTGGTCCCTCTGGAAAGCAGATAACGGTGGGGAGGGAAAAATGTCTTTGGTCTTTTATATGGGGTTGATTAAAGTCATCACAAACAGCTATTGATTGTAGGTATATTGATTGCCAAATAAATAGGAATAAACCTGGGGAAGAACTGATTTTCTCCCTTTTGTTTTGTCAGTGGAAGTGATCTGCTCATGAAGGTGGTACTGTATGTGGCACCCTCATATTTATAAATGTGACCTCATCCAACACTTTGGTATTTGTATACAAACCCACAACAAGTACCATTTATCTGTCACCACTTTGTTCACTAACATTGGCAACGAAACCATTGTTGTTTTGAACTGAAAATTCTCATTCTTATGTTCAAATGGATTCTCCTCTCCCTATCTCTGTAATCCTGTCAAGCCCTCAGATTCTGCAAAGAAGTCTGTGACCCTCCATTTCAGACATCCTGAGCACCTGTCATTCTACCATCCAACTACTGATAGCCATACCTTTTACTGTGTCACAAACCATTCTATTGGAAAGCCCACCTCTGTGGTCAGATTTTGAGTTACTGATTGGGTATAAGAGCTGATTAACATGCATAGAATATTTCGATGACTTAACAGGACAATTACAGAGGCACTGTTCCCTGACTGAAGAATCTAGAACTCAAGAGCAAAAGGAAGTTAAGGATGGCATCAAATTGAAAGAAAAAAACATAAAACATTAACAAAAGTAAGTGGCAAACGAAAGGATTAGAAAAGTTTTAAAAGCCAACAAAATATAACCAAAAAAAAGTAAAACAAACATCAGAAACTCTGTGAAGAATTACTACCCTTTCCACACACAGGTTTCCACAAGCTGGCACAGCCACACTCAGTTATCCCCTGAATAATTTCTGCACATTCATGATGAAATGCTTCTTCTTCAGCAGGCACCTAAAACAAATTAAAAACTGAACTCACTATTATTTTAACTTCAGAGCAAGTATGTATGTTCTCTCAACTCAGGTTCTAGCAGTCCTGGCATATCCACGTGCATTGACTGACCAACTCATTTCTAGATTTTCTATCCCTCTCTGGTAACCTGGATTTCTGTTACCAGGCAACAGCACATTTTTTAAAACATCTTTTTTAATGTACTGAACTGCTAACACCCACTTCTTCACTGTAAATGCCGACAAACTTCATTAAAAATGAATGCAAACAGGCCTCCAGCTTTTCTATCACCAACCCACAAGAACATCTCTTTCTATGAAGTGAAACTGACATGTTAATTTAGGGGGATAAATTATTTAAAATACAAAACATAAGTGAAGCTATAAGTTATATATTGTTCCTAATGCAGATTTTAAAATATACATTTCCCCTTCAAACTGACTGTGAAATTCTATTCTGTTATGATTAGGGTGGCACAGTGGTTAGCACTGCTGCAACCATGTTTCAGTAATGACTATCAATTCATACGTATTTATTTCTTTCAGGGTTCCATCTGCCACACAGCATATTTGCTGACGTAGCCCATCAAATCAGGCATTAATTGTCCAATTAAGGATATCATTCGGTCAAGTGTACCTGACCCACTCAACCTCTTTCCACCACCCATAAAACATTGATAGGCCAGGTGGAACAGGACCAAGTGAATGGCTGCTGGATTAGAGCTCTTATTATCCTATCTGCAAGTGGTTATAAGTTTCAGTAAATGCACTCAGACCAATGGATTAGAATCTTGCAGGCATTAGATGGGTTCAACAAGAACTGTGAAGAAATAACAAAGAAATGCCAAGGCTACGATACGTGTCAGAATAATGGTATATCACAGCAGAGTTTAGAAGAATCAAAGCCCCTGTACCTACTATTCAATGTGTTCTCTCTTGCCTTGAGAATGATATCAAGCGTATGGTGTGTCTCAAAGACCAATAAAAGCTAACTATATGCAGAGTAGCACAACAAACCCAGCTCTGCCAGGGCATCAAGACCAGCAATGAACTGAACACCAATAATCTCACTCCCACACATTACTGGAGGGTGATTTATAAGATTATTAAAGGCAAGAAAATAACCAGGAAAGAACACGGTGCATTAGGGATCAAAGAGGCAACATATATATGGAGCCAGAAGACACAGCTAAAGTTTTAAATAAATAATTTGCATCTGTATTCACTGTAGAGAAGAACAATATAGGTAGATACAATATATCAGAGAGGGGGACTGTGATAAACTTGAAAATATTATCTTGTGAAGGAGGAGGTATTCACTAATTTGGTAGGCTTGTAAGTGAATAAATCCAATGGCCTACATGTGATGTATTCCAGGCTACTCCCAAGAAATAGAGGAGCTTGCAGGGGCTCCAGCATTAATTTTCGAATCCCATGTGGCCACATTATTCATTATTCAAGGAAGATGGTAGCAATAAACCAAGAAACTATAGGCCTGTGAGTCTAACATCAGTGATCAGGAAACTATTGTAAATAATTCTGAGGGACGGAATTAATAAAGGATAGTCAGTATGATTTTGTCAGAGCGAAATTAAGTCAAACAAATGCCATTACATTTTTGAGGAGGTGACTAGGTGTGTACATAAGGATGGTTCAGTTGATAAGGCCTACATGGACTTCAGTAAAGCTCTCGACAAGGTCTTGTATAGCAGTCTAGTTATTAGAGCTAATAGCTCACAGGGTCTAGGACGGTTTGGCAAATTGGATCCAAAACTGACTTAGTAATATAAAGTTGAGGGTGAAGACTGAAAGGTGATCTTGAGCCTAGAAGCCTATGTCTGGTGGCATACACAAGGTTCAATGCTGGATCACCTGCTGTTTGTTGTATACGTTAGTGATCGAGACATTAATAAGTTCACAGATGAAATGAAAATTAGTGGTGTGGTTAAAAGTAAAGAGGAGAGTCTTAGACTACAGGATGAAATAGCAGGACAGGTCAGATGGGGTGAACAATGGCAAATTGAATTTGATCCTGGCAACTATGAGGAGATGCAGTTTGACAGGAGTAACAAGGTAACGGAGCTGATTAGTAGGACACTGAGAAGTACAGATGAACAGAGGGCTCTTGCTGTGCATGTTCATAGCTCCTAGATAGCAGCAAGACAAGTACATAAGGTGGCCAAGGCATATTATGATACTTGCCTTTATTAGTCAAGGCATTGAACAAGAAAAGGAAGTTATGAAGGAGTTGTATACAACATTAGTTAGGCCATAACTGGAGTACTGTATGCAGTTCTGGTCACCATACTACAGAAAGGACGTGAAAGGATAGAGAGGGTGCAGAGGAGATTCACCCCCCGCAGTGGTCGAGAACGCCCTCGACCATGTCTCCTGCATTTCCCTCAACATATCCCTCATACCCCGCCCCTGCAATAACCACCCAACGAGAAACCCCCTAGTCCTCACATACCACCCCACCAACCTCCAGATACAATGCAACATCCTCCGACACATCTGCCATCTACAATCCGACCCCACCACCCAAGACATTGTTCCATCCCCACCCTTGTCTGCCTTCCAGAGAGACCACTCTCTCCGGGACTCCCTTGTCCGCTCCACACTCCCCTCCAACCCCACCACACCCGGCACCTTCCCCTGCAACCGATGCAAGTGCTACACTTGCCTGCACACCTCCTCCCTCAGACCCCAAGATGACCTTCCATATCAAGCAGATGCTCACCTGCACACCTGCCAATGTGGTATACTGTATCCACTGTACCCGTTGTGGCTTCCTCTACATTGGGGAAACCAAGCGGAGGCTTGGGGACCACTTTGCAGAACACCTCCGCTCAGTTCGCAACAAACAACTGCACCTCCCAGTCGCAAACCATTTCCACTCCCCCTCCCATTCCTTGGATGACATGTCCATCCTGGGCCTCCTGTAGTGCCACAATGATGCCACCCGAAGGTTGCAGGAACAGCAACTCCTATTCCGCTTGGGAACCCTGCAGCCCAAAGGTATCATTGTGGACTTCACAAGCTTCAAAATCTCTCCTTCCCCCACTGCATCTCAAAACCAGCCCAGCTCGTCCCCTCCCCCCACTGCTTCCCAAAACCAGCCCAGCTTTCCCCCGCCTCCCTAACCTGTTCTTCCTCTCACCTATCCCCTCCTCCCACCTCAAGCCGCACCTCCATTTCCCACCTACTACCCTCATCCTGCCTCCTTGACCTGTCCATCCTCCCCGGACTGACCTATCCCCTCCCTACCTCCACAGCTATACTCTCCTCTCCAGCTATCTTCTCCTCTATCCATCTTCGGTCCACCTCCCCCTCTCTCCCTATTTATTTCAGAACCCTCTCCCCATCACCCTCTAGGATGAAGGGTCTAGGCCCGAAATGTCAGCTTTTGTGCTCCTAAGATGCTACTTGGCCTGCTATGTTAATCCAGCTTCACACTTTGTTATCTCGGATTCTCCAGCATCTGCAGTTCCCATTATTTCTGATCATCAGGGTATTGCCTGGGCCATACAGATTCAGCTACAAACGGAGATTAGATATACTGAGGTTTGCTTTCCTTAGATCAGAAGAGGCTGAGGAGAGATAACTGAGATATACAAAGTCCAGAAGAGCATGGACAGGATAGTTAGAGCCATAGCATCATGGAGTTCTACAGTGCAGAAAAAGACCCTTCAGTCTAATTTGTCTATGCTGACCAGATATGCTGAGTCTAGTCCAATTTGCCTGCATTTGGCTCATGTCTCTCTACACCCTACCTATTCATATACCTATCCAGATACCTTTTAAATAGTTTAATTATACCAGCCTCCACTGCTTCCTCTGGCAGCTCATTCCATACATCCGCCACCCTCTGTGTGAAAAGGTTGCCCCAGGGTCTCTGTTGTAGCTTTCCCCCCTCACCTTAAGCTTATGCCCTCTAGTTTTGGACTCCCCTACCCTGGGAAAAAAACCTTGGCTATTCACCCTGCCCATGCTCATGATCTTATAAACATCTGTAAAGTCATACCTCAGCCTCTGACACTCCATGAAAATAGCCCCAGCTTTGTCAGCCTCTCCCTATAGCTCAAACCCTCCAAAACCAGCCACATCCTTCTAATTTTTTTTTCTCCCTTTCAAGTTTAACAACATCTCACATAAAGCAGACAGGCCAGAATTGAAGATAATAAAATGTGAGGCTGGATGAACACAGCGGGCCAAGCAGCATCTCAGGAGCACAAAAGCTGACGTTTCGGGCCTAGACCCTTCATCAGAGAGGGGGATGGGGGGAGGGAACTGGAATAAATAGGGAGAGAGGGGGAGGCGGACCGAAGATGGAGAGTAAAGAAGATAGGTGGAGAGGGTGTAGGTGGGGAGGTAGGGAGGGGATAGGTCAGTCCAGGGAAGACGGACAGGTCAAGGAGGTGGGATGAGGTTAGTAGGTAGCTGGGGGTGCGGCTTGGGGTGGGAGGAAGGGATGGGTGAGAGGAAGAACCGGTTAGGGAGGCAGAGACAGGTTGGACTGGTTTTGGGATGCAGTGGGTGGGGGGGAAGAGCTGGGCTGGTTGTGTGGTGCAGTGGGGGGAGGGGATGAACTGGGCTGGTTGAGGGATGCTAAACAAAAAGCTTACTTTGCTATATTGCTGTACCCGGTGCGGCTTTCTCTACATTGGGGAAACCAAGCGGAGGCTTGGGGACCGCTTTGCAGAACACCTCCGCTCAGTTCGCAACAAACAACTGCACCTCCCAGTCGCAAACCATTTCCACTCCCCCTCCCATTCTCTTGATGACATGTCCATCATGGGCCTCCTGCACTGCCACAATGATGCCACCCGAAGGTTGCAGGAACAGCAACTCATATTCCGCCTGGGAACCCTGCAGCCATATGGTATCAATGTGGACTTCACCAGTTTCAAAATCTCCCCTTCCCCCACTGCATCCCTCAACCAGCCCAGTTCATCCCCTCCCCCCACTGCACCACACAACCAGCCCAGCTCTTCCCCCCCACCCACTGCATCCCAAAACCAGTCCAACCTGTCTCTGCCTCCCTAACCGGTTCTTCCTCTCACCCATCCCTTCCTCCCACCCCAAGCCGCACCCCCAGCTACCTACTAACCTCATCCCACCTCCTTGACCTGTCCGCCTTCCCTGGACTGACCTATCCCCTCCCTACCTCCCCACCTACACCCTCTCCACCTATCTTCTTTACTCTCCATCTTCGGTCCGCCTCCCCCTCTCTCCCTATTTATTCCAGTTCCCTCCCCCCATCCCCCTCTCTGATGAAGGGTCTAGGCCCGAAACGTCAGCTTTTGTGCTCCTGAGATGCTGCTTGGCCTGCTGTGTTCATCCAGCCTCACATTTTATTATCTTGGAATCTCCAGCATCTGCAGTTCCCATTATCTCTGAGGCCAGAATTGAACGTAGTATTCCAAAGTGGCCTAACCAATGTTCTGTATAACTGCAACATGACATTCCAACTCCTACACTCAATGCACCAACCATTAAAGGCAAGGGTACCAAACTCCTTTTTCACTGTCCTGTCTACCTGTGACACCACCTTCAAGGAACTATGAACGTGCACCCCAAGATCTTTTTGTTTAGCAATACTCCCCAGCATCCTAACATTAATTGTATATGCCCTGCCCCTGATTTGGTTTACCAAAATGTAACACCACATGTTTATCTAAATTAAACTCCATCTGCCACTCCTCAGCCCATCGGCCCATCTGATCAAAGTGCATTATACTCTGAGATAACCTCCTTCATCATCCACGACACTATCAATTTTGGTGTCATCTACAAACTTACTAACCAGAAACATTTTTCCTTGGTTGAGGGGTTAATAACAAGGGGACACAGGTCAGAAGTTAAGAAGCTCCTGTTTTAGAGGGGATTTGAGAAAATCCTGTTTCATGCAGAGTACAGTGAATATCTGTAACTTACTGTCTAAAAGTGTGGTACAGGTGGGAACACTCAAGATATTTAAGAACAATTTAGAATAGCATTTGAAATGCCATAGCATGCAAGACGGCAGGCTAAGAGCTGGAAAATGGCATTTGAATAGATGGTTGCTAACTGGTACAAATACAATGGGCCAAAGAACCTATTTCTATGCTTGAAAAATACTTTGATTCTTTAACCATCCCACAAATACCTTCCACCACTGTTACTCAGTAACAGCAGCACGTACCATACACAAGATACTTAACAGGAATTCACCAACAATCCTCATACAGTATTTTCCAAACCCACAAAGACTGCTATATAAAAGGACAAAGGCAGCAGATACATGGGAACACCACCACATGGAAGGTCCCCTCCAAGCAGCTTGGAAATATAATACCATTCCTTTAATGTCATAAGGTCAAAAACCCAGAATGCTCTATCTACTGGTGTGACTCTACCTACAGCACCTTGCAGTCTTTCAGCAGCATATACACTACAGTAGTTGAAGAAGACAGCATGACACCATCTTCTCAAGAGCAATTAAGGACAAGCAATAAATGTTGTCCCAGCCATCAAAGCCTAGGTCTGATGAATGAATAACAAAAATAAAATCAAGAACATAATGTACGTGGCTCAGGTAATATTTCTGCTGATTGAGATCTTTAAAGCTTGAGACCATGACCTCGTGTTCAAACTGTCAGGCCTTTTTACAAAATTTAGAAGACTCCCAAGATCCAAAGTACTTCACTTGACCAGAAAGGTGATAAATCAATCTGTGTCAACAATAAATATTTAATTAACTCATTGGCTAATGTGCCCAGAATCACAGTGTTGCTTGTTTGCAGGCCACTGAGTAGTAGAGATAATCTTTGCAATATGTCAGCTTCATCAAAAGCCCAAGATCAGAATAAGGTGCTCCACATGATGTTCATTGAACCGACTTTGTAATGGTGAAAGCATGTATAAACGTGCCTGCCCCAAAAAAGATGATCAATAAAATTCACTCATTTTATGATGATATGGTGGCTAGCATGCTGCAAAGTGGTATATCATCAAAATGCATTTCTTGTCATCAACTGCACCAAGCGAGACAATGGATTGGCTTCATTTCTATCCAAGACAATTCTTGCCTTCTCCAGCACACACTCAAAGACCCTCACTCATTCAAGACAGACAGCAATCAAATCTGCCATGAATCAGCACAGCCTGGATTACAAATAGAGTGCATTTGGAAGCTCCCTTTGATAATACTTGGTGCAGGCAAAAAGAACATATACATGTCTGTTTCACCTAATCAAAGTAAGTACTGCCATTTGCTGGCTAACTTTTCAGGGCGATGCTTTAACCAATTGGAGTCACCCTGCTGTGTTCAAATTTAAATAAAGTTTGGCAGTGAACTGTCAGTGATTATTAACTGCCGTATTATTCATGGAAATCCCTTGACCAATCAAAGCCCATTGCCAAATACTCAGGACCCTCCCCTCATATGGATTAAATACAGTTTTTTCTTTACATTAGCATGTCTTGCAAATCATCCTAATGACTGTAAGACAAAAGTCTTCGACAATATGTATATTTTCTATTCACCCATGCTCAAGTTCTCTAATACTAAACAATAGCAATAAAACAAAAGCAGTAATTGCTGGAAAAGCTGAGCAACATCTGGCACATCTGTGGAGAGAAATCAGAGATAATGTTTTGTGTCAAGTGACCTTTCCTCAGAACATGTATGAAGATGTCTAGATCCCTCTGCATTGATGAACTTCGAATCTACTCCCATTTAAATAATAATTTGCCTTTTGTTGTTTCAGCCAAAATGGACAACCTCACACTTCTCCATAGGGATCTGTCAGATTCTGGCCTATTCTCCTAGCCTATCAATATCCATCTCTAAATTTTTTTATTGTCTCATCACTGCCCGCTTATCATCCATGAACTTTGCAATGTTACACACTGTCTCTGTTTACAGATCATTTACATAGATTTTAAATAGCTAAGGTCTGAGAACTGAAGGCTGCGGCACCCCACTAGTTACAGTTCACCATCTCGAGAAGGGCTTATTTATTCCAACCCTCTGCCACCTGTCAGTCAGTCTATCTTCTATCCAAGACAACACTCTACGCTTAACCCCCTGGAATCAGCTTGTACAAGGGGGCATAGCGACAAATTGAGTGGTGATAGATTTAAGACAGATGTCTTAAAGGGCAGCACGGTGGCTCAGTGGTTAACACTGCAGCCTCACAGCGCCAGGGACCCAGGTTCGATTCCAGCCTCGGGTGGCTGTCTGTGCGGAGTTCGCACATTCTCCTCGCGTCTGCGTGGGTTTCCTCCGGGTGCTCCGGTTTCCTCCCATAGTCCAAAGATGTGCAGGTTAGGTGGATCAGCCATGCTAAATTGCCCGTAGTGTTTAGGAGGATGGATCTGGATGAGATGCTTCAGGGGGCGGTGTAGACTTGTTGGGCTGAAGGGCCTGTTTCCACACTGTAGGGAATCTAATCTAATCTAAGAATCTAATATCAGAGGCAGGCTCTTTACTAGAGTGGTAAGAGCGTGGAATGCCCTGCCTGCCAACGTAGTTAACTCAGCCACATTAAGGGCATTTAAACAGTCCTTGGATAAGCATATAGATAATGATGGGATAGTGTAAGGGGAGGGGCTCAGATTAGTTCACAGTTCGGTGCAATATCGAGGGCCTAAGGGCCTGTTCTGTGCTGTACCTTTGTATGTTCTACGAATCTGAATTTCTGAGTCAGCCTGTTGTGTAAAACCGTGTCAAATGCCTTCTGGATGTTTAGATTTCCCACATTCACCTGATCCCTATTATTGAACTTGCTGGTTACAAATTGTTCTTCATGAAAATGTGTTAATACTGATGAATTGGTCTTTGTTGTTACAAGTATTCGCTTATCTCCTCCTTTATGATTCACTTCAGCAACATCCCTACTACCTAGATCAAACTAACTGGTCAATAGTTTCTCACATTTTGCCTATCTCTTTTTGTGAATGAAGATATCATATTAGCTTGTTTCTGATCCACTGGTACCTTTCCAGAATCTAGGGAATTTTGGAAAATCGTAACTAATGCATCCACCATCTCTGCTGCCACCTCCTTTACATACCCCAGGGTGCAGTCCATCAGGCCCCTGGGACTTTTCTCCCTTTATCCCATCAGGTCACTTAATATCTTCTCCATCCGCAGTAACTGCAGTTAAAAAGAAATTATTCATTCCACTGTGGACACAGAGGCAAAACATTAGTCTAACGCCTCTGCCAGATCTGAATTTCCCATTGTTATCTCACCATTTTCATCCTCTAAAGGGTCAAAATTAACTTTCACTATTCTCTTCCCTTTTATATATTTATAGGATCTTTTGGTAATAGTGCTTATGTTTTCTGTTGGTTTCCTTTCATAGTTCATTTAGCTCTTTTGATTTGATTTTCAACACTTTGCTGATGTTTAAAGTTCTCCCAATCCTCTACAAGCGTGTTGTTAATGTTTACAGTATGATATGCCCTGGGTTTTGCCTTTATGTTATCCTTGACTTCCTTATTAAACCATGAATGATTTTTCACCTTTTTACAATTCCTCTTCCTCTTAGGAATGTACTTTAATTAAGAAGTATTTAGTATCTCTCTAAGCATTTGCCACTATTCTTCAATGGTCTTGCCCTTTAATTATATTTGCTCAGTCCACTTTGGCCAACTCTTTCCTCAGGCCTGTATAATATACATACCTGTATAATATAGCATACTTTTGCCCTACGCTAAAACTCGAATGCCATGCCGTCTTCACTCTTTCAACCTGAATTTAAAACTCTAGTGTTATATGGTCATTCCTTCCAAGAGGATCCTTAACTATAAGACCATTTATCAATCTTTCTTCATTACATAATAGCAAATTTAAAGTAGCTAATTGTCTCATTGGCTCCATGACATGTTGGTCTAAGACAACCCCTCATAAATTCTGTAAACCTTTCTTCGAGGCCATCCTTGACAAGTTGATTAATTCAGCGAATATGCATATTCAAAACACCCATAATTACCATTATGCTCTTCTCACAAGCCCTCATTATTTCTTGGTTTATGCTATGCCCTACTTCAAAAGTACTGTTCAGGGGCTTGTAAATTATTCCTACAAATAGGTTTCTTTGCTTGCTTTTACTTCCACCCAGACTGATTCAACATTTGGTCCCTAGTATGAATAACATTTCTAAGCTGGTTAGAATCTTAAATCATAAGATGGTTACAGCTCAGAAAGGAATCATTTAGCCAATCTGTTCTGCACTGTTTCTCGGAAGCAGCGACTCATGTGGGTTATTTTCCTTCCTTTTCCTTTCAGCCATGAGTTGAGAGGGTCTGCCTCTTAAATCAAGGCTACATCTGACAGAGTGTGCCTTCAAGGAGCTCTAGAAACACTGGCATCAAAGGGAATTAGAGGAAAATCTCTATACTGGTTGGAGCCATGCTTGTCACAAAGGAAGATTGAGCAGGTAGTTGGGATAAATCATCCCAGTTCCAGGATGTATCTGCAGGACTTCCTCAGGGTTGTGTCCTTTGCCCAAAGATCTTCAGCTGCTTCAATGACCTTCCTTCCATCTTAGCATCAGCAAAAGAGATGTTTGCCTTTGGCTGCAGTATGTTGTGCACCATTTTCAATTTCTTAGATATTGTAGCAATCAAATTGTTCAAATGATACAAAACCTGGACAATATCAAGGCTGAGTTGATAACTGGCAATTAGCACTTGTGTTACACAATTCCATCTTCAACATGAGAATCTAAGTATCGTTGAATAGTATCACTATCTTTGAATACCCGCTCTCAAAATTTGGGAGTTAACATTGGTCAGAAACTTAATTAGACTCGCCATGTAAATACTTTGTCTACAAGAGAAGGTGAGAGGCTAGGGATCCTGCAGCAAGTAAAACCCTGGTCATTATCTACAAGGCACACATTAGGGGTCTGATGATATACCTACCACTTGTCTGGATGTGTGCAGCTCCAGCAATGCACAAAAAAACTTCACAACATCCTGAAAAAAGCAACCTGTTTGATTTGATACTTACTGGTATACAGTGGCAGTAATCTACAACACTACTGCTACAACTGTGACCTCTACCACCCACAGGGAGAAAGGCAGCAGATGCATGGGAGTGCCACTATATTTGCAAATTCCTTTCCAGGTCTAATGCACTATCCTGACTGGGAACTATATTGTAGTTCCTTTACTTTCATGGGGTCAAACTGCTTGAATGCTGTTTCTACCAGCATTATGGATGCCCCAACACCAGATGGGCTGCCGTAGTTCAAGAAGGCAGTTGACCATTCCAAGGACAATTAAGAGTGGCACTTCCAGAAATAAATACCTGCCAACAAGAAAAAACAAGGAATAGGCAAGTCCTATGGCTGAGTTTAAAAAATTGCATGATCTGCTTGAATGGCAAGCATTGATCAGACATGCTGAGCATTTTCAAACATGAACAGCATATTCAGTGACTCTGGTGTCAGGACAGCTCAATAGGTTGGATGCAAAATTGTATGCAATCAATGGCACCCTGCACAGTGGGATAACTGCACACATTGGCTGCCATTCTCTGTTCTGTAAGTACACAGTGAAGCTTGTTTCCTGGCACAGAGTTTCTGCCATCTCTTTCATGCGGCTGCAAATGCAAATTTGAAAGATGTTCAATGTGTTGTTTGCGCTTCCGTGTTTACATGTGGAACTGTCTTGCGTTGTTTTGTAGTTCCTAGAGATACCATATATATACCTTCATTGTAGAGTACAGGCAATGAACATGCCTGGCTGAGATGTAGTAATGAAAAGTGCTCACAGTAATCTCTCACTGCTGTGAGTGCCTCTCCCACCTGGAACACCAGCCCCTCTCATACACTTATTGTTTCAGGTTTATGAAGGTCATCAATTTTGGCCAATAACATTGTTTCTGCATGATACATATCTCATCAGTGCCCCCAGGGCTTCATCCATAAATTGTGCTTAATGCAAGTATAGTTTCATCAAGTCCACCACGACAGATTCCACAGCTGCATCAATAAGCTACTTGACATCTCTCCTGGTTAAGTGGCTCATTAGCTGCTTAAGAAGTGCTAAAAATTCTGTCTCTTCTGCTATTTTCTGATGTGTTAGTCACAGCTTCATTACAGCTTTCACAACACTATAATCAGTGCCAACAAAATGTTGAATAAGGGAACCTCTTATCTTCCTCATGAAAAATACAAATTAAGCCTCTCTGTTTTAATTTTTGTCTATCTCCACTTGTGCATTTAATTTGGCATTTTAACACTCCAAGCTAAGGTTGATTGTTTAGATTTAATATGCTGTTTTGCAGCCTCTCCAGACTGTACAGTGTACTAAATGCTTAAATTATTTAAACTTTCAGCATTTGCTAATCTTAGAGGACGAGGAGGATTTCAGTCTGGGTCAAAGTATCTGGTTATTACATCTGAAAAATGACTGAATATTGAACGTAGCTTTGTGTGTTGGATCGTTGGGTGTTGTCTCAGTGAGATACAAAAGTGCAGTTTCTATTTTTAAAGCAAAGGTGTTAACATACATCATGGTTACACGCAAAGGAATACAGAATCTCTCTTTTACGGCCACCTGTTATCCCCAATGATCTGGAGGAGATTAAGAGCAAACCTATCCACATCACTCACTTTGTCTATGCTTATCACTGGCAGCAACCTGTGTCAGGCAAATGACACTGATCATTTGCCATTATCACACGAGTCAATTGCAAAGGCTCAATTTAGAACATGTTAAGCAGATTGGCTACTTCATGTAATTCAATGAACATTTTTATGGTTCATTAAAGTGTGTCTATGGTTAGTTGATTTATCACCTGAGAAATTGAATGCTCCTTAGGTACAACCTTTAATGTTCTCTCCAATGTCTACACTGCACAGTTCCTTTCATCTAGCTGCACTACTGCACAGGCATTTATCTAAACTGCTTCTGTTCCCTTTTGCCACATAGGCAGTAAGCCGCATGGCCATGCAATAACAGAATATGTCATCCACCTTTCTCACGTCTCAGACTGCAGCCGCACCATTCTCAACTTTCGCTCTGACACAGTCATTTACACAGAATGTCTGACTGACGGAGGTTTTACACATTGCTATGGTTTCCACCCCACAACCTACTGATATTGTCAAATAAACTGGCCCCTCCTCCAGTGAGCTGACCAACAGGCATTTAATACTTTAGACAGGTGTTACCTTGTTCAGGGAAAGACTGTCCCCCCATTGAAGGAGCAAGTCCCAACTCTGATCAAGTGGCCGGCTACTCTCCAGTCCCAGGAGAGTCAGTATCTATTGGGCCCTGGCAGAGATATTGCCATTTTGACTATAAAGGATTCCACTGGATGTGTTCCCTAGCCAGAAAATGTATAACAGTTTTAGAGTACTTTTTCCTAGCCCTCTTCCCCATTTGGAATGAGCAGAGTGTATCCTGAGGAGAATTATTCAGCCATAGACCCTGCTGTCCAAAGACACCTCTGTTCCAAAAGATAATGTATAAATGGATGTCAGTGGGCACCTGTGTTTGAACAGAGGATAGTAAAAGCTGCCGATGCTGGAGTCAGAGATAACAGAGTGTCGAGCCGGAGGAACACGGCAGACCAGGTAGTATCAGAGGAGCAGGAAAGTTGATGTTTCGGGTCAGGCCCCGTCTTCAGAAAGTCTTCACAGTGTGGTTATAAGTTTTCTGCCACCCGAAGGTTGCAAGAACAGCAACTCATATTCTGCTTGGGAACTCTGCAGCCCAATGGTATCAATGTGGACTTCACAAGCTTCAAAATCTCCCCTTCCCCCACTGCATACCAAAACCAGTCCAGCTCGTCCCCTCCCCCCACTGCATCCCAAAACCAGCCCAGCCTGTCTCTGCTTCCCTAACCTGTTCTTCCTCTCACCCATCCCTTCCTCCCACCTCAAGCCGCACCTCCATTTGCTACCTACGACCTCATCCCGCCTCCTTGACCTGTCCATCTTCCCTGGACTGACCCTACCTCCCCACCTATACTCTCCTCTCTACCTACTTTTCTCTCCATCTTTGGTCCACCTCCCCCTCTCTCCCTATTTATTCCAGCTCCCTCTCCCCATCCCCCTCTCTGATGAAGGGTCTAGGCCCGAAACGTCAGCTTTTGTGCTCCTGAGATGTTGCTTCGCCTGCTGTGTTCATCCAGCCGCACATTTTATTATCTGTCTGTGTGGAGTTTGCACATTCTCCCCCTGTCTGCGTGGGTTTCCTCCGGGTGCTCCGGTTTCCTCCCACAGTCCAAAGATGTGCAGGTCAGGTGGATTAGCCATGCTAAATTGCCCATAGTGTTCAGGGGTGTGTGGGTTATAGGGGGATGGGTCTGGGTGGGATGCTTCAAGGGGCGGAGTGGACTTGTTGGGCCGAAGGGCCTGTTTCCGCACTGTAGGGAATCTAATCCCCTTCTCTGATGAAGGGTCTAGGCCCGAAACGTCAGCTTTTGTGCTCCTGAGATGCTGCTTGGCCTGCTGTGTTCATACAGCTTCACACTTTGTTATCTATCATACAGTACGCCTTCTTAACAACCCCATCAACCTGGGTGGCAACTTTCAGGGATCAACGCACATAGACACCGAGATCTCTCTGCTCATCCACAGTACCAAGAATCTTACCATTAGCCCGGTACTCTGTATTCCTGTTACTCCTTCCAAAGTTAATCACCTCACACTTTTCTGCATTAAACTCCATTTTCCACCTCTCAGCCCAGCTCTGCAGCTTATCCATGTCCCTCTGTAACCTACAACATCCTTCTGCACTGTCCACAACTCCATCGACTTCAGTGTCATCCACAAATTTACTAACCCATCCTTTTACACCCTCATCCAGGTCATTTATAAAAATGACAAAAAGCAGTGGCCTCAAAATGGATCTTTGTGGTACACTACCAGTAACAACTCCAGGATAAACAGTTCCCATCAACTACTACCTCCTGTCTTCTTACAGCTAGCCAATTTCTGATCCAAATCGCTAAATCACCCTCAATCCCACGCCTCCGTATTTTCTGCAATAGCCTACCATGGGGAACCTTAACAAACTCTTTACTGAAATCTATACACACCACATCAATCACTTTACCCTGTTTGGTCACCTTTTCAAAGAACTCAATAAGGTTTATGAGGCATGACCTACCTTTCACAAAACTGTGTTGACTATCCCTAATCAAATTATTCCTTTCTAGATGATTATAAATCCTATCTCTTATAATCCTTTCCAACACTTTACCCACAACAGAAGTAAGGCTCACTGGTCTGTAATTACCAGGGTTGTCTCTACTCCTCTTCTTGAATAAGGGGACAACATTTGCTATCCTCTAGTCTTCTGGCAATATTCCTGTAGACAATAGCAACATATAGATCAAAGCTAAAGGGTCCGCAATCTCCTCCCTAGCTTCCCAGAGAATCCTAGGATAAATCCCATCCAGCCCAGGGGACTTATCTATTTTCACACTTGCCAGAATTGCTAACACCTCCTCCTTATGAACCTCAATCCCTTCTAGTCTAATAGCCTGTATCTCAGTATTCTCCTCGACAACATTGTCTTTTTCCTGTGTGAATACTGACAAGAAATATTCACTTAGCGCCTCTCCTATCTCTTCAGACTCCTCGCACAGCTTCCTACTACTGTCCTTGAGTGGCCATAATCTTACTCTAGTCATTCTTTTATTCCTGATATACCTATAGAAAGCTTTAGGGTTTTCCTTGATCCTACCTGCCAAAGACGTCTCATGTCCCATCCTGACTTGTTTTAGCTCTCTCTTTAGGTCCTTCCTGACTAACTTGTAACTCTCAAGCGCCCCTGAGCCTTCACACCTCAACTTTACATAAACTTCCTTCTTCGTCTTGACAAGCGATTCAACTTTTTTAGAAAGCCACTGTACCCTTACTCGACCAGTTCCTCCCTGCCTAACAAGTACATACTTATCAAGGACACGCAGTAGCTGTTCTTTGAACAAGCTCCACATTTCAATTCTACCTAGCCCCTGCATTTCCTTCCCCATCCTATACACCCTAAATCTTGCCTAATTGCCTTTCCCTCAACAATAACTCTTGCCCTGCAGTACATACCTAAACCTTTCCATCGCTAAAGTAAAGGTAACCAAATTGTGGTCACTATCACCGAAGTGCTCACCTACCTCCAAATCTAACACCTGGCCTGGTTCATTACCCAGTACCAAATCCAATGTGGCCTCACCCCTTGTTGGCCTATCTACATACTGTGTCAGGAAACCCTCCTGTACACATTGGACAAAAACTGACCCATCTAAAGCACTTGAACTATAGCAGTTTCAGTCAATATTTGGAAAGTTAAAATCCCCCATAATAACTACCCCGTTACTTTTGCTCCTATCCAGAATCATCTTTGCAATCCTTTCCTCTACATCTCTGGAACTTTTGGAGGCTTATAGAAAGCCACCAACAGGGTGAACATAGAACATAGAACAATACAGCGCAGAACAGGCCCTTCAGCCCTTGATGTTGCGCCGACCTGTGAACTAATCTAAGCCCCTCCCCCTACACTATCCCATCATCATCCATATGCTTATCCAAGCAGGTGACCTTTCCTTTCCTGTTTCTAACCTCAGCCCATACTACCTCAGCAGACAAGACATCATCAAACATCCTTTCTGCCACAGTAATACTGTATTTGGCTGACAATGCCACGCCTCCCCCCTTTACCACCTTCCCTGATCTTACTGAAACACCTAAATCCCAGAATCTGCAACAACCCTTCCTATCCCTGCTCTATCCATGTCTCTGAAAAGGCTACAACATCGAAGTCCCAGGTACCAACTCATGCTGCAAGTTCACCCACCTTATTCTGGATGCTCCTGGCGTTGAAGCAGACAGACTTCAAACTACCTTCCTGCCTGCCGGTGCATTCCTGCAACCTTAAAACCTTATTCATGATCTCACTACTCTCAGCCTCATGTTCAGTGGAACTACAATTCAAGTTCCTGTCCCCCTGCTGAATTAGTTTAAACCCTACCGAAGAGCATTAGCAAATTTCCCCCCCAGGATATAAGTACCCCTCTGGTTCAGGTGTAGACCATCCTGTTTGTAGAGGTCCCACCTGCCCCAGAATGAGCACCAATTATCCAGGTATCTGAATCCCTTCCTCTTGCACCATCCCTGTAGCCACAAGTTCAACTGCTCTCTCTCCCTATACCTTGCCTTGCTAGCATATGGCACGGGTAACAAACCAGAGATAACAACTCTGCTTGTTCTAGCTCTAAGCTTCCACCCTAGCTCCTTGAATTTCTGCCTTACATCCCCATTGCTTTTCCTACCTATGTCGTTGGTGCCTATGTGGACAGTGAATTAGGGCTGATCCCCCTCCCCCTTTAGGATCCCAAAAACACAATCCGAGACATCATGGACCCTGGCACCTGGGAGGCAATACACCAACCACGAGTCTCTCTCATTTCCACAGAATCTCCTATCCGTCCCCCTAACTATGGACTCCCCAATGGCTAATACTCTCCTTCTCTCCCCCCTTCCCTTCTGATCAACAGGGACAGACTCCTGTGCCAGAGACCTGTACCCCACAGCTTACTCCTGATAAGTCATCCCCACCAACAGTATCCTAAACGGTATAAGATAACAAAGTGTGTAGCTGGATGAACACAGCAGGCCAAGCAGCATCTCAGGAGCACAAAAGCTGACGTTTCGGGCCTAGACCCTTCATCAGAGAGGGGGATGGGGAGAGGGTTCTGAAATAAATACGGAAAGAGGGGGAGACGGACCGAAGATGGATAGAAGAGAAGATAGGTGGAGAGGTACCTAAACGGTATACTTGTTATTGAGGGGAACGGCCACAGGGGATCCCTGCACTGTCTGCCTGTTCCCTTTCTGTCTCCTGACTGTAACCCATCTACCTTTTTCCTGTACCTGAGGTGTGACTACCTCCCTGTAACTTCTCTCAATTACCCCCTCAGCCTCCTGAATGATCTGAAGTTCATACAGCTCCAATTCAAGTTCCCTCATGCGGTTTTCAAGGAACTAGATCTGGGAGCACTTTCCGCAGATGAAGTCAGTGGGGACACTAATGGTGACCCTTACCTCCCACATTCTAGAGGAGGAGCATGCAACTGACCTAACATCCATTCCTACTGTTCTGAATTCCCAGACTATTGAAAAGAAAAGTAGTAAACCTTACCAAAATGGCACTCAAAGCCTTTTCTTTTGGTTAGAGGATGGGTGGGAGACATTACTTAAGTAGTGTTTCAGGTAAAGCCACCGCCCAAAATTATTACCTCACTAACTCAGCCATCCCAAGTCTGCTCCTACTCAGCATGCACTCCGCCTATTCACGAGGTAAGATTTTAAAGGACTAATTTACCTTCCCAGCAGCTCCCTGGTCCTCGCTCTCACTGCTCCCGCTGCTGCTGCAAAAATGGAAAGCAAAAAGATCTGTGGCCCCGGATCTCAGGCTATATTTGTCCACTGAGGTTGTGTGGCTCCCTGCTCACAGAATTACTTCTCTTCCATCTTTCTTGCCTACTGGGAGCTGACCTCTGGCTGGAGAAGTCGTTTCTTGCAAATTCTTGCAGTCACACATAGAATAGCTCAGGGTCACATAGGAACCCTTGACAAGCCTAATTGTGACCTGTGGTAGACAAAGATAATCTGTTCCCATCAGTTAATCACACAGGCAGACTCAGATTTAGGGCCTGGTCAAGAGGTGAAAGTAAGAAATAACGTCTTCACTCACAAATGGCAATTGCTGAAAAGCTGATGTCTACAAGAATGGTGCATGGGCACAGTGAGAGACATCAAAAGTACATTTAATGAACACTTAAGACAATGAATCTGAAAATTATCAGAATATGGCAGGGCAGTATGACTGATGGAAATCCACAAACAGGACTGTCCAGTCAAACCTGTTCTTTTTACCTGCTCCTACTCTAGAAGACTCATTCCTCAACTCAATTTCTTCTTCCCTTGTTCAAGTCCATTCCAACTTACATTTGCAATTCTTCTGACGCTTTACATCAGTTTAAGAATTTCCAGTTTGCAGTCTCTAGCCCCTCTTCTTCATCACGGACATGGAATCCCTTACACGTCTATCCCCCATCAGGATGGCCTCAATGCTCTCCACTTCTTTCTGGAAAAAAACAACACCTGAACCATTCCATCCTTCACCAACCGTCGCCATCTGGCCTCCCTCAATCAAGTCCTATTCAAGCCCCCATCTGGCAAGTTGACAACATCATCAGTGCTGCTTTCCTTTCCCATCCAGAATTGGAAAAGTTTATCAATTTTGCTTCCAGTTTCCTCCCCACTCTCTTCTTCACCTGCTCCACCTTTAACTCCTCCCTTCCCTTCCTCGATGTCTCTATTTCAAATCCTATAGATGGTCTGACCACCAAATTCCACAACAAACCCAACAACTCCCATAGTTACCTTAACTATACATCCCTGCACCCTGTTTCCTGTAGATACTCTATTCCAGTCTTCCAGTTTCCCCTTTTCCATTGCATCTGTTCTGGTGGGCCTTCAATATGTTCACCTCCTTCCTCAGCTGAGGATTCGTCACCACTGTAGTTAACAGAACCCTCAGTCACATCCAATCCATCTCCAACACTTCAGCTGTCACCCTTTTTCTTCCCTCCCACAATATAGGGTCGACGAACTTCAACAACCATCCCACCAGCATCCATGTCAAAAGGATCATTAGCCGCCATTTTCACCACCTCCACCAGGATTGCCACCACTGGACATATATTACCCTCTCTCCCTCGCTGGCCTTTCACAAAGACCGTTTCTTCTGGGTCACCTTGGTCCACTCTTTCTCAACTCCCAAAACCTCCCCATAACCCCCACAGTACCTTGCCATGCAATTGCAGAAGTTACAACTCTTACGTTTAATTCCTCCCTCCTCACTATCCAAGGCCCCCTATGCATCTTACAAGTGCAGCAGCTTTTTCTGTGCGCGTCACTCAATAAGATCTACTGTTTTCACTGCTCACAATGTGGTCTGCTCTACATTGGGGAAACAAATGCAGACTGAGCGACTGCTTTGCAGAACACCTACGTTTTGTCTGCAAAAATAATCCTGAGCTTCCTGTTGCCTGCCAGTTCAACACACCACTGTTTTCCCTGGCCTACATTTCTGTGTCAGGCTTGCTGCAGTGCTCACGCAAAGCTCAACGCAAGCTCTCATTTTCTACTTGGGACCCTGCAGCTTTCAGGTCTCAATATCGAGTTCAATAATTTTAGAGCCTGAGCAACTTCTCCCATGTCCTTACCCCAATCCACCAAACCCCAGGCCTTGTCGTCACATAGCTTACTACCACAAATCTATTGTCAGTCACACTAACGATCATCATTAACAGCTATTGATTCACCCAGGCTGCCCTTCTCACATTCCTTTATCTACCCAACTGTTTTTCTTTGTCTCTTAAGGTTCCATCTCCATCTAGCATTTCCTCCTCCCTGTCCCCCTCAATTCCTTTAGCATATATACCAATCTTTTCCTAGCAACAACCAGTGCTGAAGAAGGGCCACTAGACTTGAAACATTAACTTGGCTTTCTCTCCACAGATGCTGTGCTATCTGCAGACTTTTTCCAGCAATGTTTGCTTTTGTTTCTGATTTCCAGCATCTGCAGTTCTTTGGGGTTTTTTAAAAGAATAAAATGCCTACTTGGCAACAGAACCCAACTGCCAAGACTCACTAATCCATTCGGTATGGGGCAAACATCCCACACCCACCCCTCCAGCACAAGTGAAAACAGCAAACTAACGCAAGGCTGGCAACTCGACAGCACTGACAGTGCCACCAAGACTGAGGATCATTGCTGATAATGGACTGGGTCCTTTGATGTTGATTATTGATAGAATCCTCAGAGAGAGGTAAGTAGGGCAGAGAGCAAGAGTTTCCAATGAGGTTCCAGCAAAGTGGGGATGAGAGGTTTGGAATCTACAAAAAAGGAAAGAGGCTAGCCCGAAAAATGCAGAAACAGTATGGAACATGGAACATTACAGTGCAGTACAGGCCCTTTGGCCCTCGATGTTGCACTGAGCTGTGAAACCAATCTGAAGCCCATCTAACCTACACTATTCCATTATCATCCTTATGTTTATCCAATGACCATTTAAATGCCCTTAAATTTGGTGAGTCTACTACTGTTTCAGGCAGGGCATTCCACACCCTTACTACCTCGGGCAGCGTGGTGGCTCATTGGTTAGCACTGTAGCCCCGCAGCATCAGGGACCTGGGTTTGATTCCAGCCTCGGGTGACTGTCCGTGTGGAGTTTGCACATTCTCCCCATGTCTGCATGGGTTTCCTCCGGGTGCTCCGGTTTCCTCCCACAGTCCAAAGATGTGCAGGCTAGATGGATTGGCCAGGCTAAATTACCCATAGTGTTCAGGGGTGTGTGGGTTATAGGGGGATGGGTCTGGGTGGGATGCTTCAAGGGGGGGTATGGACTTGTTGGGCCGAATGGCCTGTTTCCACACTGCAGGCAATCTAATATAATCTACTGTCTGAGTAAAGAACCTACCTCTGACATCTGTTCTATATCTATCACCCCTCAATTTAAAGGTATGTCCTCTCATGCGAGCCATCACCATCCAAGGAAAAAGGCTCTCACCGTCCACCCTATTTAATCCTCTGATCATCTTATATGTCTCTATAAAGTCACCTCTTAACCTTCTTCTCTCCATAAAAATCAGCCTAAGTCCCTCAGCCTTTCCTCATAAAACCTTCCCTCCGTACTAGGCAACATCCTGGTAAATCTCCTCTGCACCCTTTCCAGTGCTTCCACACCCTTTCTATAATGCGGCGACCAGAACTGTAAGCAATACTCCCTAGTGCGGCCGTACCAGAGTTTTGTACAGCTGCAACATGACCTCATGGCTCTGAAACTCAATCCCTCTACCAATAAAACCTAACACACCGTACGCCTTCTTACAACCCTAACAACCTGGGTGGCAACTATCTCATATTTCACTTGGGAACCCTGCTGCCCAAGGATATCAATGTAGAATTCACAAGCTTCAAAATCTCCCCTCCCCCAACCACATCCCAAAACCAGCCCGGCTAGTCCCCGCCTCCCTAACCATGTCTCCTACCTCAAGCCCCACCCCCATCTCCTACCCATTAACCTCATCCTGCCTCCTTGACGTGTCTGTCCTCTCTGCACTGACCTATCACCTCCATAACTCCCTACCTACATTCACCTTCACTTGCTCTAACCCCGCCTCTTTGACCTGTCTGTCTCCTCTCACCTTATCTTCTCCTTTATCCATCTTCTATCCACCTCCTCCTCCCTCCCTATTTATTTCAAAATCCCCTTCCCCTCCCGTATTTCTGAAGAAGGGTCTCGACCCGCAACATCAACTTTCCTGCTCCTCTGATGCTGCATGGCCTGCTGTGTTCATCCAGCTTCACACTTGAATTATATCAGAGGTTAGCTTCCTTCAGGTTCCTCTACTTCATACAGCGTATCTCAATGAGTGGTTAACAACAGGGATCCCATGTCTTATCATTCACCATGTTTTCTTCCTGCCTCAATCCTAAATTAGGGGCAACTGAGAAGGCAGCAGGATTTCACAACACATCTTCCTGCCAATAAAACTAGACATCTGCCTCAGGGTGAAATTAAAATTTCACCCTATGACTACATAAGAAAGCAGTGAGACATAAAAAGGGAGGAATTTCATTTATTGGCAGTCTGTTCAGTTACATTTTGGATCATAAAACTGACATATTTCAGAGAAATGGATGAACACAGCAGGCCAAGCAGCATCTCAGGAGCACAAAAGCTGACGTTTCGGGCCTAGACCCTTCATCAGAGAGGGGGATGGGGAGAGGGAACTGGAATAAATAGGGAGAGAATTCTCCAGCATCTGCAGTTCCCATTATCTCTGATATTTCAGAGAAACACCTCTTTATAATTTCACCACAGTACATGCCACAAAGGAACTTGCACATAAATTGGAATAATGTGCTGGACTAATATCTGCTATATGTTCACTTTTAAAACACCTATTGTTACGAAGATTATTGTTTTATCCAGACTCAGGGTTAAAATATTGTGAAAATTTGCTCGTATGAAAGACTGCGGAGATGCATTGACTTCTTTTTTTGAAAAGATCATTGAATTTTTTGAACTTTTGATCTTTCCTTCAAGCACATATTGGAAGAGACAATTGAGTGAAACAAACAAACAAACAAACAATCAGATTCTTATACACTCTGGAACTGCTTGAACAAAGGAACAGGGAGTCACATGTCAGGGATTATGCTTGTCAGTCATTTCTCAGTGATAGTTTGCATTTTGTTCAGAAATGGTAGTTGGGTGCAGTCTGCTAATCGAGAAGCTATCTGAGACAGCCTTTCTCAACTTTTCTTGGAAAAAGCTTTTTTGAGAGCCAGATGGCACAGCTGGAAAATCTGTTGCAGCCATTTTTCTGAGAAGCATGACAACATCTCCTGAATGTGTTGCTTCTGAAATCATCCAGTAACAACTACACGGGTCTAATGACATCTGTATACTTGTACCTGAACGCCAAACCACAACTACCTAGAACATTTCATATCTTATTTTCTTCTTTTTTAACATTGCATAATTGCTAACGTTTTCTTTTAATGTTGGTACAAGCAGATAAAGTTAATTTGTGTTAGGTTACTTAAAGCACAATATTTATTTTTAAAATATATGTTAACCAACATTATACCTTTGTTGAATGAATCTTATAATGATTCAATAATTTTGTTGATATAAAAGAAATCTGGTTGATGTAATTTTCTTTTTCAGACTTAAACTAATGAAGTATATGATTGACCATACTGGTCACTGAGTAAACATTAAAATCCATTGTGTGACCTGTAGAAGTAGAGAAAGACAGTGTATTCCTACAACCTTAGTCATGACAGTATCATACACTGGAAATACAAAATATGAATTAGAATTTCATTCTTACTGCAGCTACATTTTGGTTTTGAAAATGCTTTGAAAATCAAGATCTAATCAGCTTTTAAGAAGGCTGCTCAGCAAAAACCACAGCGGGCAAACCTTGCCAATTACATCCCAACAAGCTCTAAATCATGTATCATCGTAAAGAGACAGTAAAAACTGCAGATTCTTCCTAATTGATGAATCAGTTCTTTTCTCATCATTGATAAACCGATTTGATCATGCTAAGAATCAAGCACAAATTCATCAGATTCTACAAACATTTTGTATCATATGATATTGCATTACAGCAATGCCGACAGAAAACAAGCTATAAATTTTTATATGCTCTCCATTGTGCTTTTATACAATGCAGTAGGAATAAGAGATTACTATTAATAATCAGCTGCATAAACTAAGCTTCTTCAATGTACATCTTGTTGGAAAATTCTGAACCTAACAAAGGTTCATAACCTCTCTTCTTTCGTTGTTGCAGAAATAGCATCAGCAGTACAGCTAACAAGACAAGGCCCACCAAAATTCCACTGATGGTCGCAGCTAGCTTGGTACCCAAGGAAATACGAAATTCTGTAGATTCCATATGACAAGTTAACTTTCTGCATATAAAAATGCTGGATTACTCATCATTAAATATTGCCATTCATTGGAAAATTTTACTGTGAAATTACATTGTAAAAACAGGGACTTTGCAAAGCTACAGAAGCTGCATCTTGGCTAACATGAAGACAAGAACTCAGTGGTCACCGAACTGAGTCAAGGCAAAGAAATAGTGTTCCTTATCCAACTGTAACAGCCATTTAGGTGCTTTGTTTTGATTAAAATGATCCAACACCTGTTTCAGCTTCCCATTTCTATATTGGTTTAGTTTGTCAGGAAACTAACTGAAACCTTGTCTGCAAAGAAAAGTAAAACCATTGGCATTGCTGTGCCCTCCAAATTCCCACCAGCCTTCTCCTGAAATTTCTAAACTTCAGGTCTTGCCTGATCACCAATCTCTTCCTCACTCTCAAATTCTTCATCTCCAACCTCTAGATCTATATCCAAACTATCGATCCTATTTATTACTTCTACTTCAGTGTTCAAGCATGCTGCATTACAATTATAATCCAACTCCTCCCAATGCCCACCGCCTAGTCTCTGACTGCTAATCATTTCCCAAAATGCATGATTGCAACCCCACAACTTACCATCCTACCTGCCCCTTTCTGGAATTGCAGAAAAGAAAATTACGTCCTAATTAAATTTGGATTTAAAAATTAATCTTAGCGAAGGCGGCCATTATCAATTACTCTAAAAATCGAACACTAATGTCCTTTTGAGAAGGAAATCTGCCGTCCTTACTTGGTCTGGCCTACGTGTGATTCCAGACCCACAGCAATGTAATTAACTCTTAATTGCTCTCTGAAATGTCTAAGCAAGGCACTCAGTCCAAAGGCAATGTGGGCTGGGCATAAACACTGGCTTTGCTGGTAACACCCATATCCAAAGAACAAGTTTGAAAAACAGTCAATATGTACACAATGCAAGATTTGTTTTCTTGGGAGGAGGGGACAAAACCATTGCTGTTCAATGCTGAACCCATACCAGCTTAAATACACAAATAACACTGCAAATGCAAGAGATCTGATCTAAAATGAAAATCCCGGAGAAACCCAGCAGGTCCGACAGCATATGTGACGAGAGTTAATGTTTCAGGTCTGGTATAACACTTCACAATTTCTTCAGTAGGAAGGTTAAATGTTTATAAGATATAATACATATAAAATATATGTATATACACACATATGCGTGAGAGATGAAGTCATTTGTACTTGTTTTGTTTCATTGCCTGTAAATTGTAAAAAAGGGCTCCTTATTTTGTGAACAGCATTTCATTATTCTTTTACCATTTATGTAAATAAAGAAAATTAAAAACAGGTCGCCTCATCTCAATCTTGTTGACTGCCATGTGAGAAACCTAGTACAAATAAAATCAAAGAATCATAGAATAGAATTGTTACAGTGTGGAAATATACCATTCAGCCGATCAAGTCTGCACAGACCCTCCGAACAGCATTCCACCTCGACCCAGCACTCTGCCACCCAAAACCCCTCCCCCGATCATATTCTGTAACTCCGAATTTACCATGGCTAATCCACCTAACCTGCACATTGTCATTAAGTCATGTTTGAGCGGACTTTTGACTTGTTACATAATTTAATGTTTCCTGGGTCTTAACAGAGTATCCAATGAATGGAAGGACACCAAGAAGTTCAAAGGAACAGAGGGACCTTGGTGCTTGTCAACGGATCCCTGAAGATGGCAGGACAACTTAATATGGTAGTTAAGAAAGCATATAGGATGCTTGTCTTTGTTCGACATGGCATAGAGTATCCTTGTGTTGGAGCTACACTCCAGCTCCAGCCCAGGCCACAGCTGGGGTACTGCATTAGCTCTGATCACCAGATTGGATGCAGAGGAGATTCACCAGGATATTGCTTGGGCTGGAACAGTTTGGTGTTAATGTAGAGGAGACATATGGAGGACCTGATTGATGTGGATAAGGAGCCTGGACAAGTGGATAGGAAGGACTTAGCTGATGGGACAATGAGAAGGTAGTATAATTTAAAAGTGAAAGGCATGAGGTTTAAAGGGAATTTGAGGAAAAACATTTCACTCAGAGGGTGGTGGGAATCTGAAATGCACTGCCTGGAGGGTAACTGAAGTGGGGAATCTCAAAAACTTTAAAAAGGTACTTGACGTACACCCGAAATGTCATAACATGAAAGGCTATGTGTCAAGTGCACAAAGGTGGGACAAGTTTAGGTTTAGAATGCTATTTTATCAATGCAGACTCAATGGACTGAAGGGTCTGTTTTGTACATAGAACATAGAACATTTCAGCACAGTACAGGCCCTTCGGCCCTCGATGTTGTGCCGACCTGTCATACCGATCTCAAGCCCATCTAACCTACACTATTCCATGTATGTCCATATGCTTGTCCAATGACGACTTAAATGTACCTAAAGTTGGCGAATCTACTACCGTTGCAAGCAAAGCGTTCCATTCCCTTACTAATCTCTGAGTAAAGAAACTACTTCTGACGTCTGTCCTATATCTTTCACCCCTCAATTTAAAGCTATGCCCCCTTGTGCTCGCCGTCACCATCCTAGGAAAAAGGCTCTCCCTATCCACCCTATCTAACCCTCTGATTATTTTATATGTTTCAATTAAGTCACCTCTCAACCTTCTTCTCTCTAATGAAAACAGCCTCAAATCCCTCAGCCTTTCCTCGTAAGACCTTCCCTCCATACCAGGCAACATCCTAGTAAATCTCCTCTGCACCCTTTCCAAAGCTTCCACATCCTTCTTATAATGCGGTGACCAGAACTGCACACAATACTCCAAGTGTGGCCGCACCAGAGTTTTCTACAGCTTCACCATAACCTCTTGGTTCTGGAACTCGATCCCTCTATTAATGAAAGCTAAAACACTGTATGCCTTCTTAACAGCCCTGTCAACCTGGGTGGCAACTTTCAAGGATCTGCGTACATGGACACCGAGATCTCTCTGCTCATCTACACTGCTAAGAATCTTACCATTAGCCCTGTACTTTGTCTTCCGGTTACTCCTACCAAAATGCACCACCTCACACTTGTCTACATTAAACTCCATTTGCCACCTCTCAGCCCAGCTCTGCAGCTTATCTATGTCTCTCTGCAACCTACACCATCCTTTGTCACTATCCACAACTCCACCGACCTTAGTGTCGTCTGCAAATTTACTAATCCAACCATCTACGCCCTCATCCAGGTCATTTATAAAAATGACAAACAGCAGAGGACCCAACACCGAACCTTGCGGTATACCACAAGTAACTGGTCTCCAGGATGAACATTTCCCATCAACTACCACCCTCTGTCTTCTTTCAGCAAGCCAATTTCTGATCCAAACTGCTATATCTCCCACAATTCCATTCCTCCGCATTTTGTACAATAGCCTATTGTGGGGAACCTTATCGAACACCTTGCTGAAATCCATATACACCACATCAACCGGTTTACTCTCATCAACCTGTTTGGTCACCTTCTCAAAGAACTCAATAAGATTTGTGAGGCACGACCTTCCCTTCACAAAACCGTGCTGACTATCCCTAATCAATTTATTCTTTTCTAGATGATTATAAATCCTATCCCTTATAACCTTTTCCAACACTTTACCAACAACTGAGGTAAGGCTCACTGGTCTATAATTACCAGGGTTGTCTCTACTCCCCTTCTTGAACAGGGGAACCACATTTGCTATCCTCCAGTCATCTGGCACTATTCCTGTAGACAATGACGAGTTAAAGCTCAATGCCAAAGGCTCGGCAATCTCCTCCCTGGCTTCCCAGAGGATCCGAGGATAAATCCCATCCGCCCCAGGGGACTTATCTATCTTCACCTTCTGAACGATTTCTAATACCTCTTCCTTGTGAGCCTCAATCCCACCTAGTCTAGTAGCCTGTATCTCAGTATTCTCCTCGACAACATTGTCATTTTCTAGAGTGAATACTGTTGAAAAATATTCATTTAGCGCTTCCCCTATCTCATCTGACTCCACACACAACTTACCACTACTATCCTTGATTGGGCCTAATCTTACTTTCGTCATTCTTTTATTCCTTAAATACCCGACAGAAAGCCTTAGGGTTTACCCTGATCCTATCCACCAACAACTTCTCATGTCTCCTCCTGGCTCTTCTGAGCTCTCTCTTTAGGTCTTTCCTGGCTACCTCGTAGCCCTCAAGTGCCCTAACTGAGCCTTCACATCTCATCCTAACATAAGCCTTCTTCTTCCTCTTGACCAGAGATTCCACCTCCTTCGTAAACCACGACTCCCGCACTCTACAGATTCCTCCCTGCCTGACAGGTACATATTTATCTAGGACACACAGGAGCTTTTCCTTGTATAAGCTCCACATTTCTAATGTGCCCATCCCCTGCAGTTTCCTTCCCCATTCTATGTTCCCTAAATCTTGCCTAATCTCATCGTAATTGCTTTTCCCCCAGCTATAACTCTTGCCCAGTGGTATACACCTATCCCTTTCCATCACTAAAGTAAACATAACAGAATTGTGATCGCCATCACCAAAGTGCTCACCTACTTCCAAATCTAACACCTGGCCGGGCTCATTACCCAGTACCAAATCTAATGTGGCTTCGCCCCTTGTTGGCCTATCTACACTCTGTGTCAGGACGCCCTCCTGCACACTCTGGACCCATCTATTGTACTCAAACTGACCCATCTATTGTACTCGAACTATACCCTTCCCAGTCAATATCTGGAAAGTTGAAGTCCCCCATGACAACTACCCTGTCTCTCTCACTCCTATCGAGAATCATCTTTGCTATCCTTTCCTCTACATCTCTGGAACTATTCGGAGGCCTATAGAAAACTCCCAACAGGGTGACCTCTCCTTTCCTGTTTCTAACCTCAGCCCATACTACCTCAGTTGACGAGTCCTCACACATCCTTTCTGCAACTGTAATACTGTCCTTGAGCAACAATGCCACACCTCCGCCCCTCTTACCACGTTCTCTGTTCTTACTGAAACATCTAAATCCCGGAACCTGTAACAACCATTCTTGTCCCTGCTCTATCCATGTATTGCACTATATGATTTAATGATTGAGTTGATCTCACTCCCTTCCCATGCCCCAAATAAATATCAACCCCAAACAGCTTGCCTTTCGAATGAAACTGAGTAAATTTATTGAAGTATTCTGCTTGCTGGCCAATAATGAATTGTATCAAGAATGTCACAAGGCAAATCATATTTCTCTGAACTCGAGCTGGGAGAAGACTGAAGTTATGTAAGAGACTACTTTTACAACTTACCTGACAATTCAATTGCATATGAATAACCTAGATCTGCTGATGATAGGAATAGTTCCTCATTGGTCACAGGTGGAAAAAATGGCACCATATTAGATTCCCTGTTGTGCCCAATTGGCGCCATCTCCTCTGGCCATGAGCTCATTGCAGGGCTGTTTTGTTTCATCCATTCTTCAAAAACTGCATCGATAAAGGTATGGAGCACCTATTACAATGCAAAGTGAATATTATAAAAGGAATGAACGATCCTTCCAACTGCAAGGCCATCTTCATTTATTCCCAGTCAAATAGTAAGCTTAAATATCTGGAAATAGTTCAAAAGATGATTACATTCAGTGAAATTGTTAATAGATTACATTGCTACACAGATTAGGATGTAGTTTGAAATAGTGGTAGGCAGCTACATCATAAATTTAGAGTGCTCCTATGTTGCATAATCAAGTTAATATCAGTACAACAAGGGGTTAATGGCATTAGAAGATCTAAGCACTGCCAGCAGCACAGCTACACGTTCAAAACACCGAATATTCACAAAATGCACTTTTGAAGGGAGGCAGTGCAATAATAAAATGTACCGGGGCTTCTAATCACACCACAGCATACAGTGTAATTGGATTTCAATAAAAATTCTGGAATAAAAAGCATCTGTAATGAGACCAGCTAGCCATTGTTGGTTTTCATACTAAAGGCAACCCATCTGGTTTACTAATTCCATTCAGGGAAGGAAATCTGCCATTCTTACTTGTCTGGCTACATGTGATTCCAGACACATAGCAATGTGTTTGGCTCTTGTGGACAATAGGTACAGGAGCAGGACATTCGGCCCTTCGAGCCGGCACCACCGTTCATTATGATCATGGCTGATCATCCACAATCAGTATCCTGTTCCTGCCCCATTACCCTTGATTCCACTATATTTGAGAGCTCTATCCATCTCTTTCTTGAAAGTATCCAGAGACTTGGCCTTCACTGCCTTCTGGGCAACAGCATTCCATACATCCACCACTCTCTGGGTGAAGAAGTTTTTCCTCAACTCGTTCTAAATGGCCTACCCCTTATTTTTAAACTGTGTCCTCTGGTTCTGGACTCACCCATTGTCCAATCCCTTAATAATCTTATATGTCTCAATCAGATCCCCTCTCATCCTTCTAAACTATTAACTGCTCTCTGAAAGCCACCCAGTTGTATCAAACCACTGAAGAGTCTAAAGGAAGGAAAGAAACCACATAGACAACTTGGCATCAATCTAGGCACCAGAAGTGACTACTCAGCATTGTCCACCCGACAAAGTTCACTGCACTAATATCAGATGGCTAGAGCCAAAATTGCGGCAGCAATCTCACACACTAGGCAAGTAACAGCCTTACACAGTAGTATTCACAGTATCATTTCTTACAGACAATGTCCCATCCACGATAACGTCATGTCCCATCAGCAGGACAGACCCGGCAGAGGTGACAGCAAGAGTCGGGAGGGAGCTGCCCTGACAGTCCTCAACATTAATCCCCAAGAAAAATCTTGTGGCATCAGGCAAGCATGGCCAAGAAGATTTCCTGGTTATTACCCTACTGACGCCCATCACACTCCTGGACTGATGCATCAGAAACAAGTGGTGAGAGAACCAACAAAAAAATAAAAATTTACTTTAATGTATTGATGCCTGTCCATCTGTCCATGACAGAATCAGAAAAAGAGCTGGATTCCCTAGATGCAATCAGAATGACTGCTCCTGACATCATAGCTACATTGACGGAATGTGGAATCAAGGAGCCCTAGCAAGCCTAGAGACAATGGGATCTATTTTGCATCAGCTGAACACATACCACAAAAAGTGGATCATTTGCTGCAGAGTGTGGATTCCCATTTGTTCCATTCAAAAAAGAATGAACTAAGTTGTGAAGACTTTGAACTTCGCCAGTGCCTGATTTGCCATCTGGTGTATTAAATCCTTCAAGGGCATTTCTGAAAGAGAAAGTGGGTCACACTTAACTTCAGTACAGCAGTCCAAATTTGACAAATCTACGGGCAGTTGGAAATCCCAATAATATGGGGACTGCTTAACTAAGCAACTTAAACTTATTAAGTTTGCATTTCTTTTCATTAATAGAGGGGAGTTTCTGGAGAGGGTAAAGAGCAATGTAAAACTATGGTTCAATATTAAAACATTACAGTGGCATAGTCAGGTCTTAGATTTGTAAATCAAAAGCTTAACAATCATTTTAAGTAGCATGTAGTTTTTCAGTCATATCATCTGATTTTCATTATGATGTTAATTAGATTCCTACAAAGCATCTAACCAATAACCGCGCACACAGTACCCAAAGTGAGCTCTGAGTAGGAAGATATAATATTTTTCCAGTCTCTAAGAATATTCTCATGCAAATTTTATTGGACGAACTTGAGAATTAACCTTTCTGAACCAAATATTGTGCATAAATCTTGCACTCAATTTAGCTGGGGTTGCCTCCATTCTAATTTAAGGAGCTGATCTACTAGGTGATGATATTAATTCCTTTAACTTTCCCCCTACAATTTTAATCCTTTTCATTAGTTAGTCATCTGTCTGCTAGTGATTTAAGTGTTCAAGATTCATTGCATTCCAACGGTTTCATGTTTAGAAAGTTATTCCTCGACGCTTCTGAAAAATCTACAAAGCATAATTGGAAACTGCTTCTGAAAGATATTTGCACAAGTAATTAATTATTGACTGTACATTATCCCTCCTGACCCTCTCTTAACATCAAAGCTTTCAATGTGTATATAATCCTTCTGGTTAATGTAAATAGTATCACATGAGGAAAATCAAATCCCACTGAACTTTAAGAAGTAAGTCCTAGGGATAGTGGCGTAACTGGACTGCGTAAGGATCTTAATATTCTTGATCTTTAATGTCCTTTAGAAAAGGAAATCTATTATTTTTACCTGGTCTGGCTTAGATGAGACTCCAGAGCCAAACAACTGATTTAATTTCTAACTGGCCTCTGCAATAACCTAGGAAATTACTCAGTTTTCCCAAATCACTGCAAAAAAGTCACAAGAGAATAAGACCGGATGGCCAACCTGGAAATAACCTAAGCACTGGGAGCAACAACATACTCTGTCCAGTCTATTCTGCGAAGTCCTCCTCAATAAAATTGCCAAATTCAGAGAACTGTCTGATGGGCTTGTCAGGCATTGTACTACTGAACAAATCAATTGTTGCTGCCAATGTCTACAGCTCCTCCATCACCCTCCACTGACACATATTTACCCAAGGGGAACTCAATTTCCAAATTCTTAGCATTGGTCCTGGACCCTGTGAAGACACATCGCATCAGATTAGACATGGACAAGGAAATCTCCTGCTGTTTACCAAATACCTCACATCCCCACCAAAATAATGAATCAGCACTCCTCCATGTTGAACACCATTTGGAGAAAACATTGAGGGTGACAAGGGCAAAAACCACCACTGACCAAGCTGATGAATTCATAAAGAATATTTCTCCCAGATTCGGCTTTCCACAGGTGGAAATGAGGCTAAGATGATGGTAAATCTCCTTAAATTCATCCTCACCAATCTGCCTGTCACTGATGTCACTCAGTCCATCACAGTACTCATAGGTGTGATTTCTGTACAGTCCTTTTACAGAATAGCTCTATTTCTACATTGAGGATACACTTCTTTATGTTGTGGGGCATCATCACTGAGATAAATGCAATAGATAAAGGCTGAATTGCAGAGGTATTGAGAGAGTGACTGCACTTGACATCAAGGCCACAGTGTAGAAACAAGGAGCCTGAGTAAAACTGGAATCCACGGGAATCATGGGGAAAATTCTCCACTGGTTTGAGTCATACCTGGCACTTAGGAAGGGCATTGTTATTGTGGGGGTTCAGTCCTCTCAGCTTCAGGATCTCACTGCAGAAGTTCATCAGGTTCCTTTGCCCAACCATCTTCAGATGCTTCATCGATGACCTTCCCTCTATCATAAGTTCAGAAGCGAGGATGCTTGCAAATGATTGCACAATGTTCAGCACCATTTGTGACTCCTCAAATTTTGATGCAGTTCATATCCATATGCAACAAGACCTGGACAATAACCAGACTTGGACTGATAAGTGGCAAGTGACAAGTAACATGTATGCCACACAAATGACAGACAATTGCGATCTCCATCTTGCCAAATCCCTAAATCTGCACTTATCCCTGGAACATATGAACAACAAAGATACCTACTTCAGACTCCTGCTCATTGACCACAGCTCTGCCTTCAACACCATTTCATCCTCCAGACTGATCTCAAAACTGAGTGACCTTGGTCTCGGCTCTGCTCTCTGCAAATGGATCCTCAGCTTTCTGAACCATAGGCCGCAATCAATGAGGATAGGTAACTGCACGTCCTACAGAAAAAACAACACTGGAGTCCCCCAGGGGTTCGTCTTCAGCCCCATACTGTACTCCCTGTACACAAATGCCAGGCATATGGACATGAACTGCATCAGAATTTGAGGAGTTTGGATCTGAGGTTGAGAGGGTGGAGAATGTCAAGTTCCTTGGAGTGACAATAACCGACAACCTGTCCTGGACTTCCCATGTGAAAGCAACAGTCAAAAGGGCACAACAACGTAACTTCTTTCTCAGGCAGCTCAGGAAATTTGACATGCCCATGAGGACCCTCACTGACTTCGAAAGATTCACCATTGGAAGCATGCTATCTGGATACATAATGCCCTGGTATGATAACTGCTCTGTCCAGGACCATAAGAAACTACAGATGATGGTGTGCGCAGCTCAGACCATCACAGAAGCCAACCTTCTATCAATGGACTCCATTTATATGGCTCACTGATGCGGAAAGGCGGCCAACATCATCAAAGGCCCATCGCACCCTGGTAATGACCACCTGCAACCTCTTCCATCATGCAAAAGATACAGAGGCCTCAACACCCCCACGAGCAGGTTCAGGAACAGCTTCTTTCCATCCCTTATCAGACTGTTGAATGGATTCTAGCCTCAAATAATGTAACCTGCAATGTTGCCTGTATGTCTCTAACTCTTTTTGATTCATACGTACTTTGCTTTTTGCGATGTGCTTGTAACACTTGTAAACAAAGCTTTTCACTGTATTTCGGTTCACGTGACAATAAATCAAACAATCAGACATAATCACCATTGTGGGGGCTACCATTCACCAGTAACTCAATTCTAAAACAGTACGTCAGAGGCTAGGAATATTGCAGTGAGTAATTCACCTCCTGGCTCCCCAAAATCTACAGGGCTCACATCAGGGGTCTATTGGCTCAATTCCCACTTGCCCGGATGAGCACAGGCCCAGAAATGCTCAAGAAGCTTGACACTATCCAGGACAAAGCAGCCCACTTGATTGGCACTATATCCACAAGTATTCACTCTACTCCATCACCAACACTCAGTAGTGGCAGTCTGTACTATCAGTGAAATGTATTACAGAAATTCAGCAAAGATCCTGAGACAGCACCTTCCAAATCAACAACTATCTCCATCTAGAAGGACAAGAGCAAGAGATATATGGAACAATCACAATTTGCCAAGTTCCCCTTCAAGCCACTCATCATCATACTTGGAAAATTATCACCATTACTTCACAGTTGCAGGGTCAAAATTCTGGAATTTTCTGCCTAAGCGCACAGTGGATCTACCAAAAGTGCAGTAGTTCAAGAAGGCACCTCACCTCCATCTTCTCAAGAGCAACTAGGGATGGGCGATAAATGCTAGCCTAATCAGCAATGTCCATGTCCCATGAGTAAATAAAAAAGTCACAAGTGATTTGGCAGCTCAAAACTGGAAACCTATGAGGTGCTGGGGGTCACCAGAATGATATTCAATCACAAGCTACAACCTCATGGCCCAGCTTATTCTGCACTGTAACACTACCATCAAACTAGGGGATTGACCTGGGTGGTAGAGCATGCCAAGAGTACTGCCAGACAGATCCAAAAAATGAGGTCATAGGACAATATGGATGCTAAAAAGTGTAAGTATCTTGCAATTGGCAAAGGTAAGTGATGTGGTAACCAGCACTCAAATCAAAGCTCTGCTGTCCTGTCATATACAGTTGTGAATGGTGGTGGGCGATTGTACATCTAATCTGAGAAGGAGATTTCACAAGGACCTATCTTAACCATTGGAAGCCCAACACATTAGAAGACAAGGCTGAAGCATTTGCATCCTTCTTCAGTCAAAAATATCAATAAGAATGATTGATCTCCGATTCTTCCTAAGGCTTTCAATTTTATAGGTGCCAGTCTTCAGCCAATACAATTCACTCACTCCACAGAGTAGAAGAAAAGGCTGAAGGCACTGGATACTTAGACGTTTTGGATCCCGTCACTATCCTGACAGGAGAACTGAAAGCTTATGCTTTGGAACTGCCAATTATGTACCTGCCATGAAGAACAGGTCAAATTCAATCTGGTCAATAATCATCCCATCATCCTAATCTCAAGGAGTCATCAATGGTACTATCAAGCTATCTTTACAATGTAATAACCTCTTTACTAACATTCAACTTGCATCCTATACAGGCTGAAACCACCTCTTCACTACCTTGGCCAAAGATATAAGAAAGAGTCAAATTCCAGAGATGTGTTGAGCGTGACTGCCCTTGGTATTAAAGCATCAATCAAAAAATGCGACATCAAGGAGTTCTGGCAAAATTGGTGTCAATGGGAATTTTGGAATTGTACATAGCACAGAGGACGACAATCATGTGTGTTGAAAGCAAAATATCTCAGCTCTAGAACATCTCTAAAGGAGTTTCTCAGAGTAATGTCCTAGGTCCAATTATCTCCAGCTGTTTCATCAATGAATTTTCCTCCATCATAAGGCCAGAAGCAGGGATGTTACTGATGATTGCACAATGTTAGCAGCATTTATTTCAGGGCTACCTACAGCAGCACCTGGCTTGGGCTGACAATATCACTTGCTGATAGTCTGCTCTTTAATACTACTTGTAGCGACATGGCTTTCATTGTTGATTTACTGTGCACAGTTGTATGGGTTCCCAATTAGAGTTATGAGCTATGAGCCATGGCATGATGGTACTGACTTTGCCATTCAGTAGCCAATCTTTGATTAGCCATGATGGTTCAAATATTAATGGAACAAAGGACCCCTGCAGAGCAAACTGATGCCAGGATGATGGGCATTCACCTGCATGATGCAATGTCTACGACTATATGTTGGCTACACACTAAGGAAATGCAACTTCTTTCAGCTGAGTTCAGATGAGGAGCAGTAAAGGCAACATCCGCACAGGGAATGGGACATAGCACTTGGAGGAAGCTGCAACCTGTGCAAACCTCATGTTGACTCCATCCGCTCAGCTCTGGTGGGAAGAAATAACATCATGTGAGTTCCTGTATACAGCAGGGTGCTGAAAGTACAAGATAGCAACATTGAACCAGACAGTCATACAGCATGGAAACAGACCCTTCAATCCAACTTGTCCATGCCAAACCAATTTCCCAAACCAAACTAGTCATATTTGCCCCTCCTTGGCCCAAATCTCTCCAAATCTTTTCTATTCATGTCGCTGTCCAAATGCCTTTTGAATGTTGTAACTGTACCTGCATCTGCCACTTTTTCTGGCAGTTCATTCCACTTACAAACCATCCTCTGCGTAAAATAGTTGCTCCTCAGGTGTCTTTTAAATCTTTCTCCTCTGAATTTAAAATTATGCTCCCTAGTTTTGAACTCCCCTACCCTAAGGAAAAGACTTTAGCTATTCACCTTATCGCTGGCCCCTATAATTTTATAAACCTCAACCTCTGATGAAAAATTCCCAGACTATACAGTCTCTCTTTATAACTCAAACTCTCCAGTCCCAGTAGCATCTTTGTAAATCTTTTCTGCACTCTTCCCAATTCAATCATATCGTTCCTATAGGAGGACAACCAGAACTGTGCACAGTACTACACAAGTGACCTCACTATTGCCCTGCATAACCACAACGTGATATCGCAACTCTATGTTCAATGGTCTCAGCAATGAAGGCAAACACCTTCTTCACCACTCTGTGTACGAATGACACAACTTACAAGGAACTGTGTATCTCAACCCCCGGGTCTTTCTGTTCAACAACACAGACCAGGGCCTACCATTAAATGTGTAACTCCTACCCTTGTTCGATTTACCACAGTGCAACATTTTATACTTATCTAAATTAAACTGACTATCCATAATCAGTCCTTGACTCTCAAAATGCACGTAAATTCTGTGTCTCAGAATCCCCACCAACAACCTACCCACCGCTGATGTCAGATTGACCAGATTAAGTCCCCAGGCTTCTCCTTGCAGCCAATAGCCAAAAACGTTAGCCACCTGTCAGTCTTGCAGCACCTCACCATGGCTGTAGATGAAACAAATATCTCTGCTAGGGGCTCCTCAATTTCTTCCCTAGCTTCCCACTATGTCCTCGGATATACTTGATCAGGTCCCAAACATTTATCTGACTTTATGCTTTTTGAGACTTCCAACATGTCCTTTTCTCTAATGTGGACTATTTTCTTAGCTTTCATGTCTTTCTCTGCAGTAAATATTTGTTTAGGATCTCTCCCATCTCTGGCAATTCCACAAACAGATGACCTTGTTAATCTAGCGTGGATGATCCTGAAGCTTATCTGCCAAGGCTATCTCATATCCCCTTTTTGCCCTTCTGATTACAGTCTTAAGAATGCCCCTTCTCCTCTTACATTCTTCAAGCGATTCACTTGATCCCAGTTGCCTATACCTGACATATGATTCTTGCTTTTTCTTCAACAGAGCCTCAATATATCCAGTCATCCACGTTCCCCACTCCTGCCAACCTTGCCCTTCACTCTCACAGGAACATATGGTCTCTGAACTCTAGTTATCTCTTTTGAAAGCTTCCCACTTGCCAGTCATCCCTTCACCTGTGAACAGTCTATCCCAATCAATTTTTAAAATTTTCTGTCTCAGGTCATCAAAATTGTCATTACTTCAATTTAGAGCTTTAACTATTGTACAAGGCCTATTCTTTTCTATACCTAAAATTAAAACTAATAGAATTATGCTCAACAGTCCCAAAGTGCTCCCCCAGTAACACTTGAGTCACTTCCTTGCCTTATAGAACATAGAACATTACAGCACAGTACAGGCCCTTCGGCCCTCGATGTTGTGCCAACCTGTCATACCGATCTAAAGCCATCCTAACCTACACTATTCCATGTACGTCCATATGCTTGTCCAATGACGACTTAAATGTGCCTAAAGTTGGCGAATCTACTACCGTTGCAAGCAAAGCGTTCCATTCCCTTACTACTGAGTAAAGAAACTACCTCTGACATCTGTCCTATATCTTTCACCCCTCAAGAGAGGCATAGATAGAGTTGATAGCCAGAGACTATTTCCCAGGGCAGAAATGGCTAGCACGAGGGGTCATAGTTTTAAGCTGGTAGGTGGAAAGTATAGAGGGGATGTCAGAGGCAGGTTCTTTACGCAGAGAGTTGTGAGAGCATGGAATGCGTTGCCAGCAGCAGTTGTGGAAGCAAGGTCATTGGGGTCATTTAAGAGACTGCTGGACATGTATATGGTCACAGAAATTTGAGGGTGCATACATGAGGATCAATGGTCGGCACAACATTGTGGGCTGAAGGGCCTGTTCTGTGCTGTACTGTTCTATGTTCTATGTTCTATGTTCTAATTTAAAGCTATGCCCCCTTGTGCTCGCCGTCACCATCCTAGGAAAAAGGCTCTCCCTATCCACCCTATCTAATCCTCTGATTATTTTATATGTTTCAATTAAGTCACCTCTCAACCTTCTTCTCACTAATGAAAACAGCCTCAAGTCCCTCAGCCTTTCCTCGTAAGACCTTCCCTCCATACCAGGCAACATCCTAGTAAATCTCCTCTGCACCCTTTCCAAAGCTTCCACATCCTTCTTATAATGCGGTGACCAGAACTGCACACAATACTCCAAGTGTGGCCGCACCAGAGTTTTCTACAGCTTCACCATAACCTCTTGGTTCCGGAACTCAATCCCTCTATTAATAAAAGCTAAAACACTGTATGCCTTCTTAACAGCCCTGTCAACCTGGGTGGCAACTTTCAAGGATCTGTGTACATGGACACCGAGAGCTCTCTGCTCATCTACACTGCTAAGAATCTTACCATTAGCCCTGTACTTTGCCTTCCGGTTACTCCTACCAAAACGCATCACCTCACAGTTGTCTGCATTAAACTCCATTTGCCACCTCTCAGCCCAGCTCTGCAGCTTATCTATGTCTCTCTGCAACCTACACCATCCTTTGTCACTATCCACAACTCCACCGACCTTAGTGTCGTCTGCAAATTTACTAACCCAACCTTCTACGCCCTCATCCAGGTCATTTATAAAAATGACAAACAGCAGTGGACCCAACACCGAACCTTGCGGTATACCACTAGTAACTGGTCTCCAGGATGAACATTTCCCATCAACTACCACCCTCTGTCTTCTTTCAGCAAACCAATTTCTGATCCAAACTGCTATATCTCCCACAATTCCATTCCTCCGCATTTTGTACAATAGCCTATTGTGGGGAACCTTATTGAACACCTTGCTGAAATCCATATACACCACATCAACCGGTTTATTCTCATCTACCTGTTTGGCCACCTTCTCAAAGAACTCAATAAGATTTGTGAGGCACGACCTTCCCTTCACAAAACCGTGCTGACTATCCCTAATCAATTTATTCTTTTCTAGATGATTATAAATTCTATCCCTTATAACCTTTTCCAACACTTTACCAACAACTGAGGTAAGGCTCACTGGTCTATAATTACCAGGGTTGTCTCTACTCCCCTTCTTGAACAGGGGAACCACATTTGCTATCCTCCAGTCATCTGGCGCTATTGTTGTAGACAATGACGAGTTAAAGATCAATGCCAAAGGCTCGGCAATCTCCTTCCTGGCATCCCAGAGGATAAATCCCATCCGGCCCAGGGGACTTATCTATCTTCACCTTCTGAAGGATTTCTAGTACCTCTTCCTTGTGAACCTCAATCCCACCTAGTCTAGTAGCCTGTATCTCAGTATTCTCCTCGACAACATTGTCGTTTTCTAGAGTGAATACTGTTGAAAAATATTCATTTAGCACTTCCCCTATCTCATCTGACTCCACACACAACTTACCACTACTATCCTTGATTGGGCCTAATCTAACTTTCGTCATTCTTTTATTCCTTAAATACCCGACAGAAAGCCTTAGGGTTTACCCTGATCCTATCCACCAACAACTTCTCATGTCTCCTCCTGGCTCTTCTGAGCTCTCTCTTTAGGTCTTTCCTGGCTACCTCGTAGCCCTCAAGTGCCCTAACTGAGCCTTCACATCTCATACTAACATAAGCCTTCTTCTTCCTCTTGACCAGAGATTCCACCTCCTTCGTAAACCATGACTCCCGCACTCTACAGATTCCTCCCTGCCTGACAGGTACATATTTATCTAGGACACACAGGAGCTTTTCCTTGAATAAGCTCCACATTTCTAATGTGCCCATCCCCTGCAGTTTCCTTCTCCATTCTATGTTCCCTAAATCTTGCCTAATCTCATCGTAATTGCCTTTCCCCCAGCTATAACTCTTGCCCAGTGGTATACACCTATCCCTTTCCATCACTAAAGTAAACATAACAGAATTGTGATCGCTATCACCAAAGTGCTCACCTACTTCCAAATCTAACACCTGGCCAGGCTCATTACCCAGTACCAAATCTAATGTGGCTTCGCCCCTTGTTGGCCTATCTACATACTGTGTCAGGAAGCCCTCCTGCACACTCTGGACAAAAACTGACCCATCTATTGTACTCGAACTATACTTTTCCCAGTCAATATCTGGAAAGTTGAATTTCCCCCATGACAACTACCCTGTCTCTCTCACTCCTATCGAGAATCATCTTTGCTATCCTTTCCTCTACATATCTGGAACTATTCGGAGGCCTATAGAAAACTCCCAACAGGGTGACCTCTCCTTTCCTGTTTCTAACCTCAGCCCATACTACCTCAGTTGACGAGTCTCCAAACATCCTTTCTGCAACTGTAATACTGTCCTTGACCAACAATGCCACACCTCCGCCCCTTTTACCACCTTCTCTGTTCTTACTGAAACATCTAAATCGCGGAACCTGCCACAACCATTCCTGCCCCCGCTCTATCCATGTCTCCAAAATGGCCACAACATCGAAGTCCCAGGTACCAACCCATGCTGCAAGTTTACCCACCTTATTCCGGACGCTCCTGGCATTGAAGTAGACACACTTCAATCCAACTTCTTGCTCGCCGGTGCCATCTTGCCTTCCTGAAACTTTATTTCGGACCACCCTACTCTCAACCTTTTCTATAGTCGAACTACAATTTTGGAGCCCATCTCCCTGCTGAATTAGTTTAAACCCACCCGAACAGCCTTAGCAAATTTCCCCCCAAGGATATCGCTACCCCTCTGGTTCAGGTGAAGACCATCTTGCTTGTAGAGGTCCCACCTACCCCAGAAAGAGCCCCAATTATCCAAGAATCCAAAACCCTCCCTCCTGCACCATCCCTGTAGCCACGTGTTCAACTCCTCTCTCTCCCTATTCCTCGCCTCACTAGTACGTGGCACGGGCAACAAACCAGAGACAACTCTGTTCGTCCTAGCTCTCAGCTTCCATCCTAGCTCCCTGAATTTCTGCCTTAAATCCCCGTCTCTCTTCCTACCTATGTCGTTGGTGCCAATGTGGGCCACGACTTGGGGCTGCTTTCCCTCCCCCTTAAGGATCCCAAAAACACGATCAGAGACATCACGCACCCTGGCACCTGGGAGGCAACACACCAACCATGAGTCTCACTCGTCCCCACAGAACCTCCTATCTGCCCCCCTAAGTATGGAGTCCCCAATGACTAACGCTCTGCTCCTCTTCCCCCTTCCCTTCTGAGCAGCAGGGACAGACTCTGTGCCAGAGACCTGTGCCCCACTGCTTTCCCCTGGTAAGTCGTCCCCCCCAACAGTATCCAAAACGGTATACTTATTGTTGAGGGGAATGACCACAGGGGATCCCTGCACTGCCTGCTGGTTCCCTTTCTGTCCCCTGACCGTAACCCATCTGCCTTTTTCCTGTACTTGAGGAGTGACTACCTCCCTGTAACTCCTCTCAATAACCCCCTCTGCCTCCCGAATGATCCAAAGTTCATCCAGCTCCAGCTCCAGTTCCCTAACGCGGTTTTCAAGGAGCTGGAGTTGGGTGCACTTCCTGCAGATGTAGTCAGCAGGGACACTAGTGGTGACCCTTACCTCCCACATTCTGCAGGAGTAACATTCAACTGCCCTGACCTCCGTTCCCATAATTCTAAATTCCCAAAGACTTAAAAAAAAAGAAAAAATAAACTTGTTACCTTACCAATCAGGCACACAGAACCTTTTTTTTTGGTTAGAGGAGGAGGATGGGTGGGAGACACTACACGGGTAGTGTTTCGGGTAATGCAACCACACAAATATATTACCTCACTCACTCACCAGTCCCGTGTCAGCTCCTGCTCAGCGTCCCTCCGCCTATTCACGAGGTAAGCTTTTTAACGTTCAAAAACAGTGACTCACCCGGTTCCCGACAGGCTCCTGCTCCAAGGTCACGCTCGCGCTGCTGCTGCAACCAGGAGAAGGTCAAGAATGACTCCTTCCCTAGTAGATGCATCTACACACTGATAATGAAAATGTTCTTGACCACATGTAACAAATTACGCCCCATCCAAGCTATTAACATACAGTAATTCCAGTCTAAGTTAAAATCCCCTACTATTACAACCCTATTATTCTTACACATACCTGAGATCTCTCTACATCTAGAATACAGAACATAGAAAAGTACAGCACAGTACAGGCCCTTCGGCCCACGATGTTGTGCCGAGGAATAATCCTAATCCAAAAATAAAATAACCTGACCTACATTCCCCTCAATTCACTGCTGTCCATGTGCACGTCCTGCAGTCGCTTAAATGTCACTAATGACTCCGCTTCCACGACTACCACTGGTAAACTATTCCATGCGCTCACAACTCTCTGGGTGAAGAACTTCCCTCTGACATCTCCTCTATACCTTCCTCCTAATACCTTAAAACTATGACCCCTCGCGGCAGTCAATCCGGCCCTGGGGAAAAGTCTCTGGCTATCGACTCTATCCATGCATCTCATTACCTTGTACACCTCAATCAGGTCACCGCTTTTCCTCCTTCTCTCCAGAGAGAAAAGTCCAAGCTCAGTCAACCTCTCATCGTAAGACAAGCCCTCCAGTCCAGGCAGCATCCTGGTAAACCTCCTTTGCACCCTCTCCAAAGCCTCCACATCTTTCCTATAATAGGGTGACCAGAACTGGACACAATATTCCAAGTGTGGTCTCACCAGGGTTTTGTAGAGCTGCAGCATAACCTCGCGGCTCTTAAACTCGATCCCCCATTAATGAAAGCCAAAACACCATATGGTTTCTTAACAACCTTATCCACCTGGGTGGCAACTTTGAGGGAGCTATGCACTTGAACACCAAGATCCCGCTGTTCCTCCACTGTGCCGAGAATCCTGCCTTTAATCCTATATTCAGCATTTAAGTTCGACCTTCCAAAATGCATCACTTCGCATTTATCCAGGTTGAACTCCATCTGCCATTTCTCAGCCCAGCTCTGCATTCTGTCAATGTCTCACTGAAGCCTGCAATAGCCCTCGATACCATCAACGGCACCTCCTACCTTTGTGCCATCAGCAAACATACTAACCCACCCCTCAACCACCTCATCCAAGTCATTTATAAAAACTACAAAGAACAGAGGCCCAAGAACAGAGCCCTGCGGGACACCACTCAGTGCTGACCTTCAGGCAGAATACTTACCATCGACAACCACTCTCTGCCTCCTGTCAGCCAACCAATTCTGAATCCAGACAGCCAAATCACCCTGTATCCCACACCTCCTGACTTTATGAATGAGCCTGCCGTGGGGAACCTTATCAAATGCCTTGCTGAAGTCCATGTACACCACATCCACTGCTCAACCCTCGTCAACCTGTCTCGTGACTTCCTCAAAGAACTCAATAAGATTTGTAAGGCATGACCTGCCCCTCACAAAGCCATGCTGACTCCCTTTAATCATGCTATGCTTTTCCAAATAGTCATAAATCCTATCCCTCAGAATTCTTTCCAAAACCTTGCTGACAGACGTAAGACTGACTGGTCTGTAATTTCCAGGGATTTCCCTATTCCCTTTCTTGAAAAGAGGAACAATATTTGCCTCCCTCCAATTCCGGTATGACTCCCGTGGAGAGTGAGGAAGCAAAGATCTTTGCTCCTCAGCCTTCCTGCTGACTACTGGAAGCCCAATAATACAATTCCATCAAGGTGATCTTCCCTTTCTTATATCGGACATCCACTAATATAGCTTCAATTGATGATTCCCTAGGAATATCCTCTCTCAGTATAGCCAAGATATTTCCCTTATCCAAAACATCACTCCTCTTCCTCTTCTGCCTCCCTTTCCATCCTTCCTGTAGCATCTACACCCCAAGCACTGAACTGCTATCCTGTCCTTTGCTAGGTCAAGTTTCTCTTATGTATGATATCCCAGTCCCATGATGTTCCTTGTATTGCCACCAGCAGGCTAAAGGAAGCCAGGCCTTGAAAAATTAACAGGTATGAAGGCTTTGATAAAAATAAGCAATGATTTCTTGCAATGGTGGTCACAACTGTTAATGAGTTTCAGCAACAACTTCATTTGTGAAACACTGTTGTGTCAAGCGTTGGTACTGGATAAAGCCAAGATGAGACAGTTGCTCTCTGAATACTCACCAACATCTGGATTCCTACTGAAAGCCCAGTTCCTCCTTCCTCACTTAGCAGCTGGGCCTTTTATATGAGACCTACCTTCTTTCTCCAAATGTAGCATACTTCCTTCAAACAGTCTTAAACCCTTCATGCTTTTTTTTAGTGGAAACCCTATGAGGTCACACATGGGCTGTAAGAAACATTTTTCAGCACAAGATGTGCAATGACACAGCACAGCCAGCTAGACCATTCTCATTTGATTACCTGATTAAAATTTTAGCAAAGTATAGTCACATTCCAAATGTATGCATATTTGTATCAGTGACAGAAAACTAAAACAACCCAATAATGAACCTGCAGGTATTTACTTAATTTCATACAGTCACAGAATCATACAGAATGGAAACAAATCCTTTCGCACAACTTGACCATGTCAACCAGACACCTCAATGTGGCCTAGTCATATTTGACAGCATTTAGCCCATATCCCTCTAAATCTTTCCTATTCATATACCTATTTTGGTCTCCTTACTTGAGAAAGGATGTACTGGTATTGGAGGGGGTGCAGAGGAAGTTCACTAGGTTGATTCCAGAGTTGTCAGGTTTGCCTTATGAGGAGAGACTGAGTAGATTAGGACTATATTCTTTGGAATTTAGAAGAATGAAGGGGAATTTTATAGAGACCTAAAATTGTGAAGAGACTAAATAAGATAGAGAGCAGGGAGGTTGTTTCCACTGGCAGGTGAAAGTAAAACTAGGGGTCAAAGCCTCAAAGTAAGGGGGAGCAGATTTAGGACTCAGTTGAGGAAGAACTCCTTGACCCAAAGGGTTGTGAATCTATGGAATTCCCTGCCCAGTGAAGCAGTTATATCTCATTGAATGCTCTAAAGACAAACGTACATAGATTTTTGAAAAGCAAAGGAACTAAATTAAACGAGCAGGCAAGTAAGTGGAGCTGAGTTCATGAAAAGTTCAGCTATGACCTTATTGAAAGGCAGAATAGGTTCAAGGGGCCAAATGGCCTCCTCCTATTTCTTATGGTCTTATGTTTTTATCAAAAGTGAGGAGAGGTAGGCGAGGGAGAGGTTGAAAGAGGGTAAGAGGCTAAATCAAAATGGTGTCACTCGCTTCTTGGATCTTCAAGGAACCGACCAAATTCAGTTTACAAAACAATTAACAACTTTCTTTAACGTTTACCAAAATCAGAAGTGCATAGGATTTTGAAAAGAAATCTCCCTTTCGTTCAGACATCCATTCTGAGTAACCAGCTTCATTGAAGACACTTATTCTCAAGTCTTTCTAGGCACATTACCTCATAGCTTCACTTTATTCTGTTGCAAATAAATCCACATTCTAACAGCATTCCCCTGAGCAGATTCTCTGATCTAGTACATTCTTGATAGGTTTACAAAGGTTCCATGTTTCTGCATTACTCAGAGAATAAATTAAACTTAAAATATATGTTAAAATCATATTTTTCAGAAGAGGGAATGAAAGCCATTTCTAAACATTAATCTGTCTAAAGTTCTGAAGCTCAAAAATCCAATTAATGAGTTTGACATGAGAAGATGAGCAAAACTATCTAGTTAAGTAAAATAATTAAATCATGGAATAGTGTCAAATTACCTCAGATCAAGCAAAAGTGAAATATTTCCTTTTACATTAATCGCACGTCCTCATTAGCAGGCAATCTACCCAACTCACCCACCTATTCTTCAGGTTGTGATGAGGTAGCTTAACATTCCATAGGATTCAAATTGGGAAGTACGGTTACTTTTGCGACCAAAAATACTTTTAACATGCAAAATCCTTTGAACGGAACTGGCTGTGTGTCTCCACACTTCCATTGAAATGTTGTACTCAATGTCACGCTTAGAGTGGTGACTTCAAACAATGTATGCTGACATTCATGAACTTAATGATTCTGATATTCTCAAGAATGGTGGCAGTTATTGGAAATGTGTGCACAAATTCCTTTCCCAAGATGGTAGTTTGCACACTTCCATCAGAAGTGAACATTTTTAGCACATTTTCCAGTCTTAGTCGATACATAAAGAACAACACACATCCCCCGACCCAACTGAACCCCTCAAAATGTTGAGTGATCACAGCCAGGATGTGCCATGGACATTCGTCTGATTCCTATGTGATGAGGTGTAAGATAAGCTCTTGCATAACTTCAGCTTTCCTTAAACATTGTTCTTTTCATGAAATTTTTATTCCGTAAAAAGCGACAGATTATCAGTTTCTTCCCCCTCCAAGAGTATGTTTACCTACCTGAAACTGAAATTAGAATTCTTGAAATAAGGTGGAGTATCAAATTCTTTAATAGACATACAACGGTGAACATCCTCCATGCTTGGCAGCCGGATCCCGCTCTTTCCCAAGAAGGCCCTCCTTATTGGACCTTCATTTGTTCCATTGCAGAGAGTGACCAAGCGGTTATAATCATCCAAACTACAAATTTTATATGAACACCACAATAATATTAGATATTAGAATGTCTATACAAAAGGGGCAATCTTTACAACAGAGGTGTTTGCCATGGACACGCAGTGAATACTGTACAATCCAAGTGTCTACAACTTTACTCTTTTTGGGGACATCAGAAAAGAACAAGAATAAGATACAGTGAGGAGAGGATGAACTTAGACTTTTTGTTTGATTACTGTATCTAAACAATAGAGCTAACAAACTTCGATCAATATTGGTCCCAAGCCTTTATATTTCAAAGGAATTGGCTTGCATTATTGCACTGAGTAACTCAATTGTTTTGTTGATTACAACAACCACATGGGTAACTGGTGTGTAAGGGTGTCAGGATCCTGGAGCAACCTTGTGATGAAGTCACAGAGCAGCATATCACTGAGCATAATTTGGGCAGAGTGGGTGCAACGAGAACAGACGACATTTCACTACACTTAATCAAACTTCAATATACTAGACAAGAACTCCAGACATTATTAAGAGTGCATGGACATGAACACATGAAGAAGATAAATTAGTACTTACATATTCAAAGACACAATAATCCTAATTAATAAAATCAGAACATGATGTACATCCATGATTCTTATATGTAGCGCTGTTCAGTGTTAATGACTAATAAATAGTGTTACTTTGAAGTATATGCCAGAAGCAACCTCATTTTATCTCCATCACTCTGCCTTGACTCTAAACTCTTAGTGTGGCATCAAATCACATGACAGAAAAAAAATGACAGCAAGATTGATGTACAGCTTGAAAATTGATGCTTGGAAGGAAGTTGCAAACATTGCGGTAAAATTCAATCCCAAGGCAGAGCTGTCACTGGAAGAACCTGGAAAGATCTGCGAAGCTGTAATATAGCATGACAGTGCTATTTTCACGACTCACCAACAGCTTGGTCCCCAATATCAACATAGGATCTATGAAGTTACCATGATTGAAACATAGGGTTTGGTCTGACTGTGAAGTTTATGAAAAATTGATTTGATAGAATAAGTCTGAACAGCATCCTAGCTGGGATTGTGGTAGAAGAAATTGATGGCATCTGAAAGTCTATTAAAGAAAATATACTCAGAATTTTGATGGACTTACTAGTGACCCGGCAAGAAAAAAATAGTTGTATTTATATGGTGCTTTTCAAGCCCTTTGCATCCAATGGCACATGTTCGAAGATTAGTCAATACATTTCAATATAAGATTTGCATTAGCATTTAATTCAAAATTCATATCCAATTTGCAGCATTCAATAACTCACCTATTGCACACGATCTCCCACTGCGAGAATCTGGAACTCTGATTAATCAATGTCGAGTCATCAAGGCGCATGGATCCCAACAAAGGCGCTGTGCAGACATCACAGTCATTTCTTCCTGTGGCAAAGTTCCAATATGGAATTGCAAATGAATCATTTCCTATGAGTTTCTGAGAGGGAGAAATTGGATTTCAGTTGTGCGAACAGCTTACACAATGTCCAGTCAAAATGATAGCGGTTCAGTGATGTAGTATATTTGTGCTCAAGCATCCTGTGCTATGAAATGAGCAAGGTAATTTCTTCATGCAAAATTTCCATACTGTAAATTCCCAATTTCAATGAGTTATACATTGAAGCCATAGACAGGCACCAGACCACAGAATCCCTAAAGTGTGGAAACAGGCTCTTCAGCTAACAAATCCACACCAACCCTCAGAATATCCCACCTAAACCTATCCCCCATAACCCACCTAATCTTTACATCACTGAACACTATGAGCAATTTAGCATGGTCAATCTACCTAGCCTGCACATCTTTGGATTGTGGGAGGAAACCAGAGCATCCAGAGGAAACCCATGCAGACATGGGGAGAACGTGCAAACTCCACACAGACAGTTGCCCGAGGGTGGAATTGAACACCGGTCACTGGCGCTGAGGCAGCAGTGCTAACCACAGTGCCACCATCACAAATAAAAGAGTGAACTTTTTGAGGAATATCTTCACAGCAGTTTCTTAAAGAGCTTTGACTTATATGCAAAACATTTTTTTCAACCAAACTCAAATGGTATTTGGATAGAGGATATGAGTAAACCACAGGCCGATCTTATGTTTCCACACCAGCAGGTTTGCCACTGCTGGGCAGGTTGTTAACAGTATAATTCCTGGGTGAACATCTCATTACTTTCCCACCCACCCAGATTTGTCCATCTTTATTTGGGTGGCAGGTAAGGTTTAGGGTGTAAAGGATTGAGCAAAAATCCCCATCGTCTAAAATACTGGACAAGACATTGGACTTCTCTAACACCTAAGATATTGGACAAAATTCAAAAGTCAGGCTGCAACAAATACACAGAGCCAGGATCAAAAATGGAGGTTGCTGGAAAAGCTCTGCAGGTCTGGCAGCATCAGTGAAGAAAAAAATCAGAGTTAACTTTTGAGTCCGGTGACCCTTCCTCAGAACAGACCCAAAACATTGACTCTGATTTTCTTCTTCACCAATGCTGCCAGGCCTGCTGAGTCGTTCCAGCAACTTCTGTTTTTGATCCTGGCTTTGTGTATTTGTTGCAGCCTGAGCTCTGGCTTTTGAAATCTCCAGAAACCTAACACTGCTCTAACTTTTATACCTCAGGCTTCATAGCACAGACAGTATGGGCCCTACACAAACACCGGACACACAACTTCAATCAAAATACATTCACACATACTCTTAACTATCAGCAAATCAATTGATTTCAGAAGGAAACAAATACTGTTGCTTTTAGTTTTAATTGTGTTTAATTTAATAGTGTATTTAATTACTGTCCTCAATTGCATATTTCTGTCCTTTGTATAATTAATAGTGTTAATTTCACAGTTTATTGCGTTTACCCTTATTTCTTGTATTATACTTACCTTTTGCCTTGTAAATAAACAGAGATTCTTTTTCCCTGAAATCCTTGACTGCTGTCTTCTTCATTTCACATTTCCTAAATAAGTCTAGTGCCTTAGAACCAGGGATCTGGGGGTGATTCAAACTACCTAAAATCAACAAATTACTGAGTGCAGAAGCCAACAGGTGGTATGCACCTGCACCCCCCCCCCCCCCCCCCCATCCCATTGGGTTCTGAGAGGGCATGTTATTGGCCACTTAAGGGCCATCTTACACCCAGTTTCCATCTTGAGGTGAGCAAAAGAAGTTCAGGGGATAGGGATGTGTCTGAGTGGTGATCCTGTATGGGCCTCAGATGGGAAAATAGTTTGGGGGAATGGGATGTTCCCTCAGGCCCATCATAACACTTGGGTTTCTCACCTTGGTTTGTATTCTGTGGGTTCTCCCTTCCCCTTGACTTTTCAATTAAGACAGTGACCCTTTGCTGTATCTCTAGGTCTCACCTTCCCTCCTCTACATCACCCAAACAAGGCCCCAACCCCAACTGTGAGCCCCTGCACATACCTGCTCCTGAGATCTGAACTTCAGTTCTGGGGATTCCTTGTAGTCACAGCCTTGGACACCTCTGGAGCTGCAACTGCAGGAGCAATTAATCTGCTGGACAATCAGATTTAACTAACTATCTTTGTGGGGGAACTTATGCAAAATGAGGGGGAGAAAATATCCAGTTTCCAACTAATTGGTGCTTCACAATGGCTATGTGATTAATAAGGAAATATTTCCCACTGACTCTTCAGAGGATGAGGTGGGAAACCCTGCCATCGGAAAAAGCCTGCCTCATTAATTTATAAGCTATTTGAACTGGAGATTCAAAACAAAGGTTGTTAGTAATCCTCAAATGGAATGGAGTGTAAAAAGCGTATCCTTTTTATTGGATTCAAATCTAACTCTCCATCTTCTTATATTCCATGTTTTTAAAATGCATTTGTAAATTAAAATGATTCATCATATTCATTAAACCAAAGTATAGCACTGCCCAACCTGTAAATCTTTCTCCAGCAACATTAAATGGTACCGATGCCAGGTAAGAAAAGCCGGACCTTGGTGAGAAAAATCTATAGCTTTAAATGTCTGACTACGCCCTGCAATAACAAGGAAAAAAAAAGACAAAAAATTTAATAAAATTATCAAATGAAAATACATATTGGCAAATTGCTATCATGTCTGGTTCAATTAATCCCAGATTTGTCATTTGCACACAAAATTGTCGTTAAACTCAGAAAAATACTCACCAAAAGTTCTTCCAGATATTTAACAGTATGCTAATTTTGATTTATCGATAGAACGTTTTGGAAGGCCAGTGAATGGAATTAGAGTTTGAACTGAAACTTCAAATATCCTACTTTAAGATAGATGTTATTATGGTTTGTGAGAGCAAACAATGTGACTACATTCATTCTTTTCAGTCAAATGTCAAAACTAGCCTTTGCAAAGGGCAAGTGCACTTTAAAAATGGATATAATAATATCTTCAATATCATCCAAATCTTTCAGAGTTGGAATTGGATGTTCAAACCTATATATTAACAGCATACCATAATGAAACAACTTTGAACGAACCAATCGTCCAGCTTATTAGGTCATAGAAGAATAACACAGAATTCCTAAAGTACAAAAAGAAGCGATTTGGCCCGTCAAATTTTTACTGACACTATCTCCAGGATCCTGCATTTAGCAAGGTTAACCCACCCATCACAGAGCAATTTAGCATGGCCAATCCTGCACATCTTTGGACTGTGAGAGGAAATAAAAGCACCCAGAAGAAACCCACGCAAACATGGGGAGAAAGTGCAAATTCTGCCCAAGACTGGTTTCAAACCTGAATGCCTGGCACAGTGAAGCAGCAGCGCTAAACACTGTGCCACCCTTTTCAACTTTAAACTGCTAACCACATGAAAAGTGAAGGATTAAGGTGATCTGTGCATAAAACTGATTTATATTATTAACATTGGAGCTTGCAATTAGCTTTGGATGGAAACACAGGCTGAGATTTTCTCATTTTCGATTTAAGTGTAGGGGTGAGTATGCTAAGTAGCAACCAAGAAGTCTATTACACACCTACCAATTCATTAATAGCAGCAAGGCAACACATAAGTGAATATCTCATCCTATCAAATGCTTTGGCACAAGTAATCTGGGTTTGTAAATGCCATCTTTTGAGGCCTACTCCAGAGGGGATCCAGAAGTGAGAGGGCGAGTGATTATTATCATGTTGTTGTGGTGTGGGGGCTCACAGAGAGAGACAGCTTGATGGTAAGTTACACAGAAGGGCAGCTTGTGGCTTTCAGAGACCTACTCTCAACTTGCCATTCACACATATGACTGCCCCTAGTTTGGGGAATGAAAATCAGGGCAGACAGGAGCAAGGCAGGCCTGGCAGTATCTGTAGAGACAGAGGGAAATTTGACTTATTTTCAGCTGTATGTCAGAATTGTAGGTATATGTGGTCTCTAAGAAAGTATAGATTCCACATACAAACTGTATTCTTGTTGAAAATACAATACCATTCAAATTGGTTTTGACAATAGAAAAAAAAGGGTGACCAATTTCAGTTAACTGGGTTTTAACATCTCTGTTTAATAAAACAAACGTGCTTTGGGACCTTGAAAGCTTAGATAAAATGCACAAAGATTACAAAAAGCACAAAAATGTCCTTCAATTTAATCATTTCATTTATGTAAAATGTCAAGATTTCCACTATGTCAAATCGAAGCAGCTTAAGAAGCTACTAAGGGTGCTCCCGTTTCCTCCTACAGTCCAAAGATGTGCAGGTTAATTGGATTGGCCATGCTAAATTGCCCGTAGTGTTCAGGGGTGTGTGGGTTATAGGGGTTTGGGTCTGGGTGGGATGTTTCAAGGGGCGGAGTGGACTTGCTGGGCCAAAGGGCCTGTTTCCACACTGCAGGGAATCTAATCTAAACTATTGAGTTTGATTTGACTGACATAGGGGGAATTCATATTTATCCCACAAGAACTGGCTTTGACTGAATAGTGTAAACTAACAAATAATTGTGAGAACTCCAATTGTAGGAATTCAGTGTAAAGCTTAGAAATTATATCAGGAGATTGAAAGTGGTAATAGTTGTAATGATTTATCATTAATACAGAGTGACAGAGCTCATGAGACAAATTTACATCGATCACTACAGCTAACCACATTAATACTGGGCTAAAGAGTTCATTCATCAAGCCAAGTTTAATTCAGAGATAACAAGGTGTAGAGCTGGATGAACACAGCAGGCCAAGTAGCTTCAGAGCTGCTCCTCTCATGCTGCTTGGCCTGCTGTGTTCATCCAGCTCTACACCTTGTTATCTCAGATTCTCCAGCATCTGCAGTTCCTACTAACTCTGAAACAAGTTTAATTCAGCTTGGTTTGAAATCTGTTGAGGATAGCAAACCAAAGATAACATAATTGAAGCATTTGACCTGACAAATAATTCAATTGAGTAGACACAGAGAAGCTACTTTCTCTTGCTCTGGAAATCCAGAATAGGAACATAGTCATAGAATGAGGTCTAGACACCTTGGGAGTAAAATCAGGATGTAAAAAGCCTCCATGAAAATTTGTCCCCCAAAACACCAGGGATCCCAGGTTAACTTAAACACTTCAAGCTAGGAATGACAATTTTTTTTGAGAAATGGTGTAAAGACAAGTGGAAAATTATGGTCTCAGGGGCTGAAAGGCCAATTCATGTTTTGATTATTGGAAGAGCAGTAATTAAAACCAAAAACATGGCAGGTTGGAACGAGACATGTTTTAACTGTTACTCATCAAGCAACATTAATGCCTGTTCATTCCCATAATACACTAAATAAACAATATATTACTAGAAGATACACAATAATTACTCATTTCACACTGCAATTATCTCGTTATCAAGTAAACATCAATATAAAATTGATCATGTAAATAGGAACACTAGAAACTTGCCTAATCTTGATAACTAAAATAAAGAGTACAACTAACCCAGCAATGTGTCTCTTGTGGAGTAGTAATGAAGCCACACAAAATAATTGTATATTGTGACATTTGCTACTTGTGGCTGGGTCCCATTAGGTCCTAGCAAACTCAGCCAATGTTGAGTAGCAATTACATAATCTGGGTGTATTGTAGTTTTGGCTAGATCCAGTGCATCCAGAAACTGCTGTTGCTCTGAAGGGGTCAGAGAATGAATATTTTTTCTGATCACTCGTGCTCTTCTCAGGTCACAGTTTTGGCCAGTCCATCCAAATTTGCAATCAGCACAGTTATACCCAGCAAAATTTCCTATAACAGTGAATAGAAAGGTTTCACAAGTTACAGAGAATATTTCACTATTAATCATTCAGCAATCTTTTTTTGGTTTAAACTATCATTATACCTCTCTTTCAGCTGGTTAGACACACACTCATAAATTATTCACATTTTTAAAGCAGCTCAGTGTTATCCTTCCGTTTAACAGATGGCACGAAATGCTATTGTTGTCTCTTCTGGCTCTGACGCCTTGACAACATAGTTGTCCTTATACATCAGAATCAACTTTCATTCTGATGAAAATAGCATTTTTTAATTCACATTCAGTTGATTTTTGTTCTTTCAAACTGCCTAGAACGAATATCAGCTCTTCTCTGTTCTGAATTTCCAATATAAAAGCTACACCATTTCCTAAATGGTGAGCTATGAAGTACACAGTGGGAGATTATTAATTGGGAGACCCGATCAGAAGAATACTGTAGAGCATGTGCCAACCAATTTAAGCAGACAAATAAAATGTGAGGCTGGATGAACACAGCAGGCCAAGCAGCATCTCAGGAGCACAAAAGCTGACGTTTCGGGCCTAGACCCTTCATCAGAGAGGGGGATGGGGAGAGGGAACTAGAATAAATAGGGAGAGAGGGGGAGGCGGACCGAAGATGGAGAGTAAAGAGATAGGTGGAGAGAGTATAGGTGGGGAGGTAGGGAGGGGATAGGTCAGTGCAGGGAAGACGGACAGGTCAAGGAGGTGGGATGAGGTTAGTAGGTAGATGGGGGTGCGGCTTGGGGTGGGAGGAAGGGATGGGTGAGAGGAAGAACCGGTTAGGGAGGCAGAGACAGGTTGGACTGGTTTTGGGATGCAGTGGGTGGGGGGGAAGAGCTGGGCTGGTAGTGTGGTGCCTTCCCCCCCACCCACTGCATCCCAAAACCAGTCCAACCTGTCTCTGCCTCCCTAACCGGTTCTTCCTCTCACCCATCCCTTCCTCCCACCCCAAGCCGCACCCCCATCTACCTACTAACTTCATCCCACCTCCTTGACCTGTCCGTCTTCCCTGGACTGACCTATCCCCTCCCTACCTCCCCACCTATACTCTCTCCACCTATCTTCTTTACTCTCCATCTTCGGTCCGCCTCCCCCTCTCTCCCTATTTATTCCAGTTCCCTCTCCCCATCCCCCTCTCTGATGAAGGGTCTAGGCCTAAAACGTCAGCTTTTGTGCTCCTGAGATGCTGCTTGGCCTGCTGTGTTCATCCAGCCTCACATTTTATTATCTTGGAATTCTCCAGCATCTGCAGTTCCCATTATCTCTAAGCAGACAAATGTTCCTTGCATGATCTTTGGTAGCCTAGTCTGTTGGCTGTATGGTTTTGATACACCGATTATCTGCTTCTGCCCAGCATAGTCAGCATAGAGCCATTCAAACATGTGAACACATGCATTAGGAGCAGACGATTCAGACCCTCACGTCTACTTTGCCATCAATAGAATCACGGATGATCCTATTCCTGCTGAGAATTTTCTTGAGTTCCTCCCTCCCTTCCATTTACTAATTTACTGTGATTTTTGGAATGTTCTTGAATCCCCTATTGTGAAAACTGATAAAATACCTGTTGAATTTATCTGCCATCTTCTTCTTTTCCATTAGCAATTCTCCAAACTCACTTCCTCCAGGATTAATACTTTAACTCTTTTAATAAGCAAAATCTATGGGAAATTTTACGATCTGTTTTATATTTCTGGCTAGCTTTCTTTCGTGCTCTAATTTTTCCCTCTTCATTTATACTTGAGTATTTTTTGTATAATCTGTCCAACCTTCAGATCTGCCACCTATCTTTGCATTATTCTGTTTTTTCTTTAAGTTTAATATCATATTTAACTTTTGTAGCTATCCATCATCCTTCCCTCAGAATTTTTCTCTCCTTGTGTCCTAATTCACACCGAATCATGTTCACTCATCACTCCTATGCTCATTTACCTGCTCCATTAACATTAACGAATTTAAATCTCTCATCCTCATCTATGACTCTGTTCATTGGTTTGTTGCTCACTATCTTTGTAACCTTCTCCAATCTGGGACAGCATCAAGAACCACACATTCCCTTAATTCTGTGATAATGGGAACTGCAGATGCTGGAGAATCCAAGATAACAAAGTGTGGCACTGGATGAACACAGCAGGCCAAGCTGCATCTCAGGAGCACAAAAGCTGACGTTTCGGGCCTAGACCCTTCATCAGAGAGGGGGATGGGGAGAGGGAACTGGAATAAGTAGGGAGAGAGGGGGAGGCGGACCGATGATGGAGAGAAAACAAGATAGGTAGAGAGGAGAGTATAGGTGGGGAGGTAGGGAGGGGATAGGTCAGTCCAGGGAAGATGGACAGGTCAAGGAGGCGGGTTGAGGTGGTAGGTAGGAAATGGAGGTGTGGCTTGAGGTGGGAGGAAGGGATGGGTGAGAGGAAGAACAGGTTAGGGAAGCAGAGACGCTGAGCTTCCCGGCACCTTCCCCTGCAACCGATGCAAGTGCTACACTTGCCCCCACACCTCCTCCCTCACCCCCAACCCAGGCCCCAGGATGACCTTCCATATCAAACAGATGTTCACCTGCACATCTGCCAATGTGGTATATTGTATCCATTGCACCCGGTGTGGCTTCCTCTACATTGGGGAAACCAAGCGGAGGCTTGGGGACCGCTTTGCAGAACACCTCCGCTCGGTTCGCAACAAACAACTGCACCTCCCAGTCGCGAAGCATTTCAACTCCCCCTCCCATTCCTCAGGCAACATGTCCATCATGGGCCTCCTGCAGTGCCACAATGATGCCACCCGAAGGTTGCAGGAACAGCAACTCATATTCCGCTTGGGAACCCCGCAGCCCAATGGTATCAATGTGGTCTTCACAAGCTTCAAAATCTCCCCTTCCCCTACTGCATCCCAAAACCAGCCCAGTTCTTCCTCTCTCCCCACTGCATCACAAAACCAGCCCAGCTCGTCCCCTCCCCCCACTGCATCCCAAAACCAGCCCAGCCTGTCTCTGCTTCCCTAACCTGTTCTTCCTCTCACAGGTGACCGGGGGAGCAGCAGTATTTGCTGCAGGTATTGCCGCGGGGACGTACGGGAAGTACGGGGAAGAGTTATAACGACCAGGTAACTCCGTGCACGGACCAAGGTAAGAAAACTGACCTTTAAGTATTGCCTTGGTGGTTGGGACGTACGGAGGAATTGGCGAAATATAAAAAGTGTATAATTGGCCTGATTAATCAGACGAGTAAGGTGTCTGCCTGATTCGAGCACCCAGACTTAGACCGGTTGTTAAGAAGGGAATTCCCACACGCGAGGGTTAGGACCCTGAAGCAGGTGTGGAAGAAGGCAGCACCAGACCTCGACAAGATTAATTAAATAAGCAACAATGGGAGGCAAGGGGAGTTGCCTGAGTAGCGAACAATCTGCGAAGAATGACAAAATGGAATATATTCCGCCCGACAGCCCTTTGGGAAGAATGTTGAGCAGTTGGGAATCCAGCTCCCGGACGCGGGAGAAAGATAAGACCACAACGATAAATTATTGTTGTTTTGTTTGGTCTAGAGAAAGCATTAAAGGTACCTGATTTTTTTTTGGCCCAAATACGGATCCGACGAAGATTGGCTGTGCCAATACCTATATACGTATATGCACGTCAATCGGAAAGAACCATTCAGTCAGAAAGAGTCAGATTATGTGGCTTGTTGGATAGGAGGTGCAAAGGTAGGACTATATCCTATGAGTGCAGAAGGATCAGGGGGAGGACAGGGAAAGGATGAACAAGAAAAACCACAGTGGGATCCCCTAACATGTTTGCCGCCTCCATATCCCCACTCCTCCCCACTGACGGCCGTGAGTAGCCTCCACAACCAGCCCATGGCCCCAGAACTAACCCCAAACACCTGAAAAAGAGACGAACTCTGAGGTAAAAGACGCGGAACCTAGAGGGCCCAGAATTACACGATCTACCACACGTAAACGAGGGGCAGAAACAAAGGAAAAGGAAAAATTATACCCTTTACGGGAGGTCCCGATTGGGGATGGTGAAATTGCGTATGTGAACGCTCCCTTAACCAGTAGTGAAGTTAGGGTCTTTAAGAAAGAAATGAAAACTTTAATAGAGGATCCGGTCAGACTGGCCGAACAGTTAGATCAATTCCTAGGACCCAATTTATATACCTGGGGAGAACTGATGGCAATTCTAGGAACTCTATTTTCGGGGGAAGAACGAGGTATGATTAGGAGGGCGGCCTTACAGGAGTGGAAAAAAAAAAGGCACCTAGCGGGACTAAACGTAGTCCAGGCAGATCAGAAATTCCCGAATGCCAATCCTCATTGGGACAATAATAATAGAACAAACGATAGAGAATCAATGTGGGATCTGAGGGAAATGGTAATATTGGGAATTAAAGAGGCAGCACCCAGATCGCAGAATTTTGTTAAAGCCTTCGAAGTACGACAGGAGAAGGATGAAACCCCTTCTACATTTCTTCAAAGGCAAGGAAGTATTCGGGGATGGATCCCAATGATCCGGTAGCTCAGGGGCTCTTAAAGGTCCAGTTTGTAACTAAATCATGGCCGGACATACAAAAGAAAGTACAGAAAATAGATGGATGGAGTGAGAGACAGATGGAGGAATTACTACGAGAGGCGCAGAAGGTATATGTAAAAAGGGAGGACGAGAAGCAGAAACAAAAAGCAAAAATGATGGTCGCCGCCATTAAAGAAGTAACAAAGAAAGAAAGAGTTGAACAGGGAACATGGAGGCAGAAAGAGAGGCAAAGAGAAGGGGCAGATACTAGACGCGGGAGACGACAGGCAGGATGTTACCGTTGTGGAAGAGTGGGGCATTTTAAGCAGGAATGCCCAGAGTTAACACGGGAAAGGGAAACGGTCTCCCTAATGGCCCTCGATGAGGATTAGAGGAGTCAGGGGTTCCTTCCTCCTTAGGCCCACCAGGAACCCTTGATAAACTTAAAGATGGGACCTGAAGGGGAGGAGGCAGTATTCTTGGTGGACACTGGTGCGGCACGGTCATCCCTAAGTTTTATACCTAATAGTGTTAAGTTGACTAATGAGTATCTTAGAGTTTCCGGAGTAAAAGGCGAAGGATTCCCAGTACCTATTTTTGAGCCAACCCTAATTAGAAACGATGATAAGGAAGTAACAGGGCAGTTACTATACATTCCCGACATTGGGAGTAATTTACTGGGTAGGGATTTGATTATATTGCTGGGCTTAAAAAAATTGGGGTAGAGAATAGTGCGGTAGCTGTAACAATGGCTATGTTAATGCCTAGGGAAGAACAACAAATCAGCCACGAAGTTTGGGCGATGAGCTGAAAATGCAGGGCACCTAACTATTACCCCGTTGGTAATCTCACTGACTCGAAAAGATGAGATGGTTCAGGTTAGACAATACCCTATATCCTCTCTCCTTATGAAATGATGTTTGGATTACCTTTCTTGGGTGGAAAAGGGGAATTACCAACTGTAGAGTTCAATGATAAGTTTTTAAAGAACTATATTGTGGTGCTCGGTTCTTCTTTGTCTGTCCTTAGGAAGAAGGGTCTGTTGACTCAGACACCTCCACTTGAGTTCACAGTACATCGGAAACAACTGGGTGATTGGGTCCTGATCAAAACCTGGAAAGATACCAAACTGCACCCAAGCTGGGATGGACTGTTCCTAACCCTCCTGACTGCTGAAACAGCCGTCCGTACTGCTGAAAAAGGGTGGAGTCATCACACTCGTGTTAAGGGTCCGGTGGACGCTCCTTCCCCTCCGGCCGAGTGGCAAGCTCATCCTACAGACAACCCTCTGAAAGTCAAGCTGAGCAGAAAGAATGAACTGAATTGATATGAGAAACTTTAAGTATTGGTTAAAATTTTTTTTTGAATTGTAAGCGTTGCACGAACCCACGCCTCCCGGGTACTTAAAGGGTTAAGGAATAGACAGGTAGGGAGGGGTTGAGAAGCTGAAATGAGCAGGCAGCTTTATGTTGTTACGATAATATTGGCGCTAGTTGCCAAGGGGGTTGGGAAGAATCATTTTAACCACGTTATGTCACAATTATGCTAGAGTAACAGGGCGTACTGACTGTTGGGTATGCACTGCGATCCCACACCATGGAGAATCTGGAATCCCTCTCACAGTAGTACCATTCACCAATAGAGAGGTGTACGAGGTACAACAATTTGACTTGGGCTCAAATGATACAAAATGGAGATCTGAAAGGGGTGATTATAAATTCGCGGGATGGTTCCCACGACCAGCTCTGAAAACCCCGGGTGCTATCAGCAGCCTTAGTGTTTCCCCACCGAAAGGAGTAGTCAATACTACTTGTTTCTGCAATCAGAATGACAGCGCACCCTTCCAGTTAGGAAACTCATCTTGTGTCGCCACCAGCCAAGCTACTGGCACAAATGTACCCCACATATTGAACAGGACATATTGGATACGTGGCCTAGAGGCCTATCCCTTTATCCCCGGGGAAAGGTACATTCGGGTGACCGAATGCATAGGAAGCATAGAAATGATGATTTTGATCTAACACTGCCTCAAAGTCAGAAAGGCTGGAGTGGCTGCTGCTACCTCGCCTACCTAATTCCCCATCTGAGGCTGTTAGATAAAACCCCAGGAATAACTCAGAATGGGCAGGGAGGGAAGCGGACACCCCGAGAAGTAACCGAAGGGGATCGCTTCCTCTGGACTTTGATACCTATGTATGAGACTGCCCGAGCAGGAAGAGAAATACAAAAGTTGGCGCCTTCCCTGGAGGAGTTGGCCAACAATACTGCCGATATGTTGGCCGAGACCCAATCCCAAGTGGCGGCCATAATGACCGAAATGATTGCCACCAGGCTAACGACTCTTCAGAATAGGATGGCTCTAGATTGTATTCTGACAGAGAAAGGTGGTACCTGTGCACTAATTGGGGAAGAGTGTTGTACATACATACCTGACGTTTCCCATAACATTCTGGGAATGGGGTAATTGGGGATTAACTGGTTGGGGAAAGTGGTTGGTTAATTTGGCCATCTATGGATTATTGATATTAGTGGGTCTGGCGGTGGGGTTTCATGTCCTCAAATGGACACTGAACCGATTAATGACATCTCTAGGGGAACGAGCCCAAGTACATCACCAGATGCTTTTACAATCAGCAGATGGTATGCAACAAAGAGAAAGTCAAAGAATGCTTCTAGAGTTCGAAAAACGAACATCACAAAGAGTGATTTAAGGGTTAACCGTGTACAAGATTGTGAACCTCAACGCCAGCAAGCGGAAGAGGGCAGAGAATGGGAAAATGAATTTTAAAAAAGGGGGCTTAATTAGTGCAGAAACAACAGTTTGAGAAAAAGAAAAAGGGGGAATTGTGAGAGATTAAACGTGTTGTTTCTGCAGGTAAGGATGAATAGTGGGATCTTGCAGGAGCAGAAATTTACAAGATTTTGTAGCAGAAGTTTATCATTAACCAGAGACTGCAAAGATGGCAGTTAGCACGACCAGAAACATTCTTTCTGCAGACAAGGACATGGTAGCGATAAGGGTGTTGTAACAGAGGCTTATTTCTGCAAACCTGACAATTCGCATGAACAGCATGTCTAGTGCTCTTTAAGATAGCCAAATAAGGATTGCAATAAAAAAAGGGAATGGGGCCTTCGTACTGCAGAAAAGGGAACAATAAACAAGGGCTGGCAGACAGGACGGGGAATGATAGGATAAGACCAATGGGAGCAGGGAGGCGTGATTCTGCAACTCGTAAATTGTATAAGAATGTTTAACTTTCTTTGTGTGTGTGTGCCTGTCTAGCAGACACCCTTTCTTGCAAGATCGTACAGAATAAAATTGTCTTGTTTCCAAGGCTTTGTCTCAGGCTGCATGTGTGAGCAGGGACTGTTTCTCACACTAGTTGCTGGGAAAATGTTTTTTTCTCCCTCACACCAGTGTTGCAAATAATATGAAATCTGTGCACTCCAATTCTCAGTTTTTCTATCAGTTTCTCCCAACTGACCCTATCGAATGTAAAGAACCAGAGAGTGCTAAGAGTGTAAAGTCTACTACAGAGAGAGCAAAGGATTAGCTACACATAAGAGGAAACGCGGCGAACACGTGGGTGAAAGGAGAGGAAGGCTTTTTCTAAGGTAACGTAGGGAAGAGACTTTTGGCGAGGCTAAATACTGGCATTCAATTAATGGGCTGAGTGGCCTATTTCTGAGCTTTTCTCTTGATATAGTTACATACGTCTGTCAATCCGATGAATTGCCCCAGTGCGACTTCAACAAGGACTGGAAATAAAGCACACAGATCAGTTGCTTTCATGCCCCAAATACATAAACCAATGATAAAGTTACATTGAAAGATTGAAACGCTAGTCAAAGGTTTAAACCAATACAAAAACAAAGTTGCTGGAAAAACTCAGCGGGTCTAGCAGCATCTGCGAAGGAAAATAAAAGTTAACATTTCGGGTCCCAGTCACCCTTCCGCAGAACCGGACCCGAAACGTTAACTTTTTTTTCACAGATACTGCCAGACCCGCTGAGCTTTTACAGCAGAGATAATAGGAACTGCAGATGCTGGAGAATCCAAGATAACAAGGTGTGGAGCTGGATGAACACAGCAGGCCAAGCAGCATCTCAGAAGCACAAAAGCTGACGTTTCGGGCCTAGACCCTTCATCAGAGAGCAACTTACTTTTTGTTCCTGATTTACAGCACCCGCTGTTCTTTCAGTTTAAAGTAATACTTCGTACAGTACAGAAGCTGAAAGGAGAAAATTCCCTTACCCGTACATTTGCAGGTCCGATTAAAGAATTTGAGCGGCCACCTCTCCCGGTCATCCACGTTTCGCAGATTGTAGGGTCCACTCCAGGGTTTCTCACTTACTTGCACGTCAGTACACTCCCCTCGGTTGAGTTCAGCCCCGCAAAGTATTGCTGCATCCGAGCCCTGCGATGGACAACATTGTTTGGAGAGCAGGGCAGAGACTGTGGTACATGCGCGGGGAAACTGAGCAGAAGCTGGTTCAAACAGCGCGATCGCGGTCCACAGCCAGAGAGATCTCCACATGTCCCCGAAACACGAACAACCCACCTTAAAAACTGTGAAATATTCACCCGTCATTGCCAGGTCCTTTGTCAAAGTAGCTCATGCGTCTAAACCAACGTGATGCTTCAATTCAACTAACATCTGATAGTCTGCAAGGATTCCTTGCAAAAGCCTCACTGAAGGGATAATTTCATGGAAAGCCTCGTGTGACACGCACATGCGTTGTGACCCTTTAACCTGCAGCAGTTCTTTCGCCAAGCAGACATCTTATGACTGTCTTCATAATCCGTTGAAATTCTTCTGTTTCATTTTAGATTGAAAACGTTCTATTTGTTCAGTGCCTGTGATATGTCTGGTGAAGCCGTATATATTACATGTCTTAGCTGCTGAACAAAGAGACCCTGGAGTGCAGGTTCATGGCTCCTTGAAAGTGCAGTTGCAGGTAGATAGGATAATAAAGAAGGTATTTGGTATGCTCGCCTTTATTGGCCAGTGAATTTGGTCCAAGTACTGCTGTACAGCATATTGGTTAGGCCACTATTGGAATACTGTGTGCAATTCTGGTCTCCCTAGCTATGGGAAGGATGTTGTGAAACTTGAAACGGTTCAGAAAAGATTTCGAAGGAATGTTGCCAGTGTTTGAGCCATAGAGAGAGGCTGAATAGACTGGGGTTATTTTCCCTGGAGCGTTGGAGGCTGAGGGGTGAACTTGTAAAGGTTTATAAAATCATGAAGGGTATGGATAGGGTAAATAGACAAGACCCTTTCCCTGGGGTGGGGGAGGGCAAAACTAGAGAACATAGGTTTAAGGTGAGAGCAGAGAGATTTAAAAGGGATCTAACGGACTACTTTTTCACGCAGAGGATGGTGTATGGAATGAACTGCCAGAGGAAGTGGTGGAGGCTGGTATAATTACAACATTTAAAAGACATCTGGATGGATATATTAATAGCAAGGGTTTGGAGAGATATGGGCCAATTACTAGCAAATGGGACTAGATTTATTTAGGATATCTGGTTGGCGTGGGCGAGTTAGATTGAAGCGTCTGTTTCCATGCTGTATATCTCCGTGACTCTTTGACTCTATGTGTGAGGTGATCCATTTTTGGAGGTCAAATGCAGGAGGAAAGTATATAGTAAATAACATGACTATTAGCAGCATGATATACGGGGAGACCTTGGGGTGTAAGTCTATAGCCCCCTGAAAGTGTTGACACAAATGGATATGGTGATAAAGAAAACGTATGACATGCTTGCCTTCATCTCGGGACATTGATTATAAAAGTTGGCAAGACGTGGTAGCTATCTAAAACTTTAGTTGAGCACATTTGTAGTATTGACTGCAGTTCTGGTTACCATACTTTTGGAAGATTGTAGAGGCTTTGGAGAAGTTGCAAATATGTTTACCAGAATGTTGCCAAGATTGGAGCATATAATCTACAAGGAGAGTTGTTATAAATGTAGATTGTTTTCAATAGATTATTGGAGACTGAGGATACACAAAAGTATATAAAATTACGAGAGGACTGTATAGTGTGGACAGTTGGAGTCTGTTTCCCAAAGTGGAAAAACATTTGGGGACATAGGTTTAAAGTGAAAGGAGGAAAGCTAAAAGAAGATGAATGAAGCAAGATTTTTATGCAGAGGTGGTAGGTACCTGGAAAGCACTGCCATTGGAGGTGGTAGAAGCAGACATTGTAGTGATTTTAACTATAGAATTAAGTTCCCTGATTGGAGCTGTTAACCTGGTCCAAGCAAGGAGTCCTGGCTGACAGATATAAACAAGAGTGTCAGAAGTTTTGTACACTCTGAGAGCTGGCTCTGAGGAAGCCAGACCACTGTCAAGTACTATGCACATGTAAATAAATGGGACTAGGTCAAGGATTACTGACCTCTTTCAAGTTATTTCAGTGGTGAGAAGAGTGGAATTAATGATATAATCATGCAAAAGTGCCTGCTAGCTGAAGCCCAACTGGACTTCAAACAAGCAACTAGTTTTGTCATTAGAAAATGTGACATGGATCACATGAGTTACAGGGAATTCTGATGGCAGTGACTAAGCTTGGGGATACCACTTCAGTGAGGGTAATGGCATAGCCTCATTCAGAGCATATCTTAATCGAGGGACTGTAGGGCAGCCCACAGCAAAACACCAAAACAAAGCCAAGCTCATCGAAATGATTAAATTTTCCTTCAGGGTCTGGGCTGACAAGCCATTTTAGTTGCTGCTGGTATGTGGATTTGAGATAGCAAAACAATCTCACTGGGCCTGAATTAAGTAAGAGAACTCATATGCTAGAATCCAAAAGAGTGGACACCCTTCGCGACATCCAGATCAGAGCCAATCAAGTAAACATGTGATTACATGGTCACTCGGTTCTAATAGACATTGAGACCACCATGGCTTTTTCAGTGATTGCAGAAACAGTCATCAACAAAATTCACTCAGGACTCAAACCTTTAAGTTCATGTAAGAGCTCAGCTAGTCTGAGAACCTGTACTGGGGAAGCTTGACAGATTAAGGGTACAATTGTGGTTCCAGTCTTGTATAAGAAGCAGCTGGTTCAGTTACCACTATTGTAGTAAAAAGCTCTGGCCCAAACATGATGAGGCAAAATTGGTTGAGAGAGATTCACCTGGATTGGCTCAACATTTTTCAGTTAGAAAATGGTAGCGTGAGTGAAGCCCTAAACAAATACCCAGCAGTTTTTCAAGAAGGTCTAGGGTCTATCCAAGGATCCAAGGCTACCTTGCATGTTGACCAGGAAGCAATTCCACATGTCTGCAAGGCCCAGCTGTGCCATTTTTTGTTACATGCAAAAGTAGAGGCAGAAATCAGGAGGCTGGAAAGTGAAGGAATCTTCAAACCAGTTCAGCTTGCAGAATTTGCAGCACCAATTGTGAATATCAATTGTGAAGCCCGAAGAGTTGGTTCACCTTTGTGGGGATTTTAAACAGATGGTAAATAACTTCTCACAGCTGGATAAATCCCTAATCCCAATTTATATGCAAAGCTGGCCCGGGTGAGTGGGGCTGCCCTTCACAAAGTTGGACATGAGCCATGCAATTATAGTTAGATGAGGATTCCCAGAAGTATGCTACAATTAATACCCGTTAGGGTTTGTACCAATGTATGAGACTGCCATTTTTTCAGTGGACTATGGAGAACATTTTACAAGACGTACTCCAGGATGCCATTTATCTGGATGACATGCCAACAACAGGGAAGGCAAATAAAGAACACGTAGAGAACTTGGACATAGTCCTTAGATATTTCTACAAGGTTGGCATGTGCCTTAGATGGGACAAATGTGTTCTGGGCTTCAGAGTCAACAAGATGGAGTTACAACCATTGGAAGATAAAGTGAGCGTGATGAAAGGTACCCTGGCTCTCATGCCTATACCATAGTTTAAATCTTTCCTTGGATTGGTGAATTATTACAAAAGATTCAAAAGTAACATGGCCTCCATCCTGGCATTCTTACATCTGCTATTGAAAAAGAGTCAGCCTTGGAAATTGTCTCATAGCCAAGATATAGCCGTTAGGGAAATGATGCAGTTATTATTTCTAACGAGTTGGCACACTATATTCCAAGCAAGATCTGGTGCTGACAAGCAATGCCTCCCCATACAGTATTGGGATGGTGTTGGCTCAAAGATGGCCAAGTGGAGAAGAATGCCCAATAACATATGCTTCCCAGACTTTGGATGATGCTACCTCCAGGGATATGAAACCAGAAAATATGAAGGGGAAGATTAAAAAGAGGGCAATGGGTTAGGGAGGAAGTTAAGCAGTTCCTAGGTCAGACTATCCATGGCTTGATCATCATGTCAGTCAGCATGATGAGGACCATCTGGAAATTGAGAAGGGACATTAAGCAGGAATAAACTGTCATCCTAAATGATCTTGACCTCTTCATGACCTCTGTTGCAGCCAGACCCCATGATATAAGTAAATGAAATGTAACTGAATTTGTCACACTTCTCGGATTTTACTCTGGTTCTTTCTGTTGATGGCCAGCTTGCCTTGAGAGGAAGAGGCTAGATGTGGATTTTGCTGCACTCTTTGAATGATGAATCTGCCATAGTTGAATAACTGATTGTATGTAGAACTAGCAAGAGTTGGATGCAATGCTAGCATCACTTGAACATATTTCAGGGTGATTTGGATGTTAGCCATAAATCTTGAGTGCCGCAGAATGGTGCTGGCCCAGTGCTTGGTGTATGATGCATTTAACAGTGGGAGATGTTGGTGGTGCAGCAGGTAGCTTATCTTATTTTCAGTACACTTTTTGTGAGGGTTTACTGTGTGCAAATTGGTTGCCTGTGTTAAACAATGCCAGTTTTAACCTCAAATGTACTTCATTGGCTGAATAACTCCTTGGAATGTCCAATGAATATGAAAGGTATTTTATAAATCCAACCTTTTCTTTGTGCAAATATGCAGTGGATGGCATTGACCTACTCACAATGTCACTTGATGTCTTATAATTCTGCAACAAAACTGGTAGGCTCTGATGGCAATAATTGGCCTCCTTGGTCAAGTGCTTCCAATTCCTAATAAGGTTTCCAGGCTCTCCAGGTTCATTGCACAATCATAGCGACTCTCCTCCTGCCTACCACCCCACCATGGCCTCAAGAAAACTACTATTTGTCTCCTCGAAGCCTTCCCTCTGTCTGTATTCCATGCACCCCGCATAAAATTTTATTCAGCAGCATTTCCAGTCATGCAGTTTACCATTCCTTTAATTAGGTCACACTGCCTTTAAGAACAGAAAACTAGTTGTGACACATGCACATATCACAGAGGCATTCTGCATGTCATCACCACTCAATGCAACACCACATAAGGTGCCTATTTGATGACAGTGGTCTTATTGTCAGCTTTTAGGTTGTGGTTAGTGTTTTAGTGTGTGGTTATCATGTGGTTAGTCTGATGGGTAAGTCATTCACTGTGCTGAAAATAACTTGCAGTGGGTGTGATTTTCTGCTTAAGAAGCAGTGTCAAGAAACATAATAGCTAACATTAAGACACCAGCCCTGCCTCCAAGAGCACTCATATCATCCCGCATCAATCAGATCATTGAAAACTCATAAGCAAGCTTCAATAAATTTGTCAGTTTATCACAGGCCTCGACACTGGTGTCCTTATTTGTTAAAGCAGAGCTTCAGGGTTATACTGTCCACTCGTGATGCTTATTCCTTGGAGGAATCCAGCCATGAATAGATACATTTATTTCTCTTGTCATGGGGACATGAGGAGTCAAGAGGATTAGAGACAAAGTCGCAAGGTGCCGTTTCAGAGATTATTCTCTTACTCCCACCATATCAATTCATCTAATTTCTCCCATATTAAGGCAAATGGGGGCTTATCTACTAAAGCAGCAAGTGAGTCACCATAGGTTCTAAATCAAGAAAACTTCCTCACTGACCAGGGAGGCAAGTGATCAGGAAGATGGTGAGTTGAGGTTCTTAAGTGATTGTTAATTGTCCACGGAAAGGCCTTAATTGGTGGAAAATCAAGAAGGTTAACCATTGAACTTCTAGCCCAGTGAGGCAGTGAGTAGAAAGAACTTGCCTAATTATTTCCCATTCTCACCACTTCCAGGGAGGTGAGAATTCAAATGCATACACACCAATCAAATCTATTGCACTGAAAGAATGCCCACCATCTATAAAGACAAGTCAGGAGTGTGGTGGAATACTCCCCCTTTGCCTGGTAGAGTACAACTCCAACAACACTCAAGAAACTCAATGCCATTCAGGATGAAGCAATCCACTTGCTTGGCACCCCGTCCACTATCTTTAACATTCACACCCTCATCATAGAAATATAGTAGTAACAGTATGCACTATATGTAATATGCACTGCAGAAACTCACCAGGACTTCTATCTTGAGTATCTCTGACTTATATATTTTGGCCATTATCTCAGCACTAAATCTACGCGAAGAAAATTTCGCTAGTCATTCTATGAATTTTTCCTGCTCATTTTCGCAGACATTTGCTAAAAATTAATATTTGGCATTGACTAAGAGAAAATTCTGGCTTCAGATAGCTTCCAGTTTTACTTTCTATTTCTTGTTGGTGCTTTGAGTTGATCCAATGGGACCATGTTGCCCTGTGTAAGAGATCTCAAGATGTACAAAGAAGGGTGTATGAAACAATTATTATTGTGAGCCCTCATGATTTCTTACATTCACAATTAAACTAAACATTGTACTTCTGCAGACCACCAGCCTCACAAAATCACACAGCACAGGAATAGGCCTTTCAGACCATAATGTCCACATTAACCAACAAACACCAAATTTATGCTAACCCCATTTATGTGCACTCAGTTCATAGCCTACTACTCTCTGATATTTTAAATGCTCATCCAGATGTTCCTTGAATTTTGCAAGAATATCTGCCTTCATCACCCTCTCAGGCAACATGTTCATATTTCTGCCACCTTGCAGGTGAAAAATCTTTTCCTCAGATCATCTAAACCACTTACTCCTCATAAATGTATATCATCTAGTGTTAGATATGTGTGCCCTCAGAAAAAGATTCTCACACTCTACCCTATTATCTCGTAATTTTGTGTACCTCAATCAGACACCCCTCAGCCTCCTCTGCTGCAACAAAAACAAATCCACAGTATCCAGTTTCTCCTCATGACTGAGACTTGCCCATCCTAGGCTACATCCTAGTGAATCTCTTCTGTACCCTCTACAATGCAATCATGCACTTCTGAAAGGGGATGATCAGAACTTCACACAATATTCCTTCTGTGATCTAACCAAAGTTTTATAAAGGTGTCTGAAGAAGGGTCCTGACCCCAAATGTCAACTTTCCTGCTTCTCTGATGCTACCTGGCCTGCTGTGCTCCTCCAGCTCCACACTGTGTTATCAATGTTTTATAAAGTTGTTTGTAACAAGACTTCCTTGCTCCTATATTCTAATGAAGGCAAGCACATGCCTTCTTCACCACCCTATCTACCTGTGATGACGCTTTCAAGGATGTATGGACTTGTGCACCAAAATCCCTTTGTTTCTCAGTAATCCATAGGGACCCACCATTAATTATACCTATCCTTCCGTTTGTAGACTTCTCAAAATGCATTGCCTGGCACTATGGCATTAAGGGGGCACGGTGGCTCAGTGGTTAGCACTGCAGCCTCACAGCACCAGGGACCCGGGTTCAATTCCAGCCTCGGGCAACTGTCTGTGCGGAGTTTGCACATTCTCCCCGTGTCTGCGTGGGCTTTCTCCGGGTGCTCCGGTTTCCTCCCACAGTCCAAAGATGTGTAGTCTAGGTGGATTGCCTGTAGTGTTCAGGGGTGTGTGGGTTGCAGGGGAATGGGTCTGGTGGGATGCTCCAAGGGGCGGTGTGGACTTGTTGGGCCGAAGGGCCTGTTTCCATACTGTAGTGAATCTAATCTAATCTTAATAGGAATAAATTATATCTGTCATTGTTCTGCCTAGTTTATCAGCTTATTAAAATCAGACTATAGCTCAGACCATCCTCCTTAACAACACCACCAGTTTTCATGTCATCTGCAAACATACACATTATATTTTCTACATTCACATTCAACTCATCAATGTATGTAACAAATTGCAAAGGTCCCAGCATAATCCCTGTGTTACGCCGTCAGCCGCATGTTTACAAATACAAAACAACTCCATTATCACTCTTTGCATTCTATTTGCAAGCCAATTTTGGATCCAGTTTGCCAACTTGCCGTAGATTCCATGGACGCTTACCTTGTAGACGAGCCTTCGGTGTGGGACCTTGTCAAAGGCCTTACTGAAGCCAATGTAAATCACATCAACTGCACTACCACCATCAATATATTGAGTCACCTTTAGAAAAAGCTCAACTAAAACAGTCAGACAGATCTTTCTCCAACAAATCCATGCTGACTACCCCTAATTAATCCCTGCCTTTCCAAGTGTTGATTAATCTTGTCCCTCTGAATTTTTCTAATAATTTTCCTATCATAAATATTAGATTAACTGTTCTGTATTTACCTGTCCTATTTCTGTGTTCATCTTGAAGAAAGGAACCACATTAGCTATCCTCCAGTCACCAGTGGCCAGCAAAGTACTAAATATCTCCAACAGCTAACAATCTCATTCCTTGCCTTCCATACTAGTCTGGGATACATCTCATTGGGCCCTGAGGATTTATGCATCTTTACACCCACTGAAACATCTAATAGCTTCTCCTTGGTCATCTTAACATGTTTTAGAACATTACTATCCCAAATGAAATCTCCTTCTACAATGTCAGTCTTTTGTGAATAAAGATGAGAAGTATTCATTTAAGACCTCATTCAAATCATCTGGCTCCCTGCATAACTTGCCTGTTTGGTCGCTAATAGGCCCCACTCTTTCAGTTGCTCTTAATATACTTTAAAAATGCCTTTGAGTAGGAACTGGTGATGCTGGACAATCTGAGGTAGTAAGGTATAGAGCTGGATGAACACAGCAGGCCAAGCAACATCGGAGGAGCAGGAAAGCTAATGTTTCAATAGACAATAGACAATAGGTGCAGGAGTAGGACATTTGGCCATTCGAGCCAGCACCACCATTCATTAAGATCATGGCTGATCATCCACAATCCTGTTCCTGCCTTATCTCCATAACCCTTGATTCCGCTATCTTTAAGAACTCTATCCATCTCTTTCTGAAAGTATCCAGAGACTTGGCCTCCACAGCCTTCTGGGGCAGAGCATTCCATATATTCACCACTCTCTGGGTGAAGAAGTTTTTCCTCAACTCTGTTCTAAATGGCCTACCCCTTATTTTTAAACTGTGTCCTCTGGTTCTGGACTCACCCATCAGTGGAAACATGCTTCCTGCGTCCAGAGTGTCCAATCCCTTAATAATCTTATACATCTCAATCAGATCCCCTCCCATCCTTCTAAACTCAAGTGTATACAAGCCCAGTCGCTCCAATCTTTCAACATATGATAGTCCCACCATTCCGGGAATTGACCTCGTGAACCTATGCTGCACTCCCTCAATAGCAAGAATGTCCTTTCTCAAATTTGGAGACCAAAACTGCACACAATAATCCAGGTGCAGTCTCACCAGGACCCTGTATAGCTGCAGAAGGACCTCTTTGCTCCTGTACTCAATTCCTCTTGTTATGAAGGCCAGCATGCCATTAGTTTTCTTCACTGCCTGCTGTACCTGCATGCTTGCTTTCATTGACTGATTACAAGAACACCTACATCTCATTGTACTTCCGCTGTACGTAACTTGAGTCCATTTAAATAGTAATCTGCCTTCCTGTTCTTTGCCACCAAAGTGGATAACCACACATTTATCCACATTAAACTGCATCTGCCATGCATCCATCCACTCACCTAGCCTGTCCAAGTCACCCTGTATTCTCATAACATCCTCCTCACATTTCACACTGCCACCCAGCTTTGTGTCATCAGCAAATTTGCTAATATTACTTTTAATGCCTTCATCTATATCATTAATATATAATGTAAAAGGCTGGGGTCCCAGCACCGAACCTTGTGGTACCCCACAGGTCACTGCCTGCCATTCTGAAAGAGACCCGTTTATCACTATTCTTTGCTTCCTCTCAGCCAGCCAATTTTCAGTCCAAGTCAGTATTTTGCCCCCAATACCATGTGCCCTAATTTTGCTCACCAATCTCCTAAGTGGGACTTTATCAAAGGCTTTCTGAATGTCCAGGTACACGACATCCACTGCTTCTCCCTTGTCTATCTTCATAGTTACACCCTCAAAAAATTCCAGCAGATTAGTCAAGCATGATTTCCCCGTCATATGTTTATGGAAATGATTTAGTTCTCACCTAAAATAGCTGTGTATGGATGTACCATGAAGAACAAAATGATGGGAATCACAAATTTGGTACATCATGTAAGTGAAAGTGTACATACATCTGAAGAGGGGTCTAGCCCCAAAACATCAGCTTTCCTGCTCCTCTGATGCTGCTTGGCCAAGGCATTTCATAGCCCCTCTTTGCCCTTTTAATTTCTTTTCTAAGAAGTCTCTATACTTCTGAAGCACCTCCCTTTTTTAATGCTCTTCACTTAACGTATGCTTTCTTCTTTTTATTTATCACATCCTTGACATCCTTGATATCCAGAGTGCTTGGACATGCTGCCCTTGCCTTTCATTCTTCGAGGAACATACTGGCCTTGAATTCTCACTATATGACTTTTAAAAGATTCATGCTTTCCAAAAGTAGACTAAACTGAAAGTAGCTGCTCCCAGCCTATGTTTGCCAGGTCTTGTCTAATGATATTGAAATCAGTCTTCACCCAATTTAAACACTTAACTTCTGCACTGTCCTTATCTCTTTCCATAATGGTTCCAGATAGAGCTTTTGCTGCACAGGAGAGTGTGCTAGAACACAGGAGATCGTAGGTCATAGGTCAGTGTCAGCACAAGAGATTTTAAATATGTTTAAAAGGCACTGCATAGAGTGATGTGCTGCTCATTGTTCTTCTGCATTTTATTATTAAATTCAATTAAATTGTTTCTCTGTAAATCAGATTTTATAACAGTAAATGTTCCTCAATGTAAAACATGGAAAAAGATAATGTTGCATGAACAACAATGGCATTTGTTCCTGTGTGAGGTTGAAGTTCTTATATTTCTATGCCACCTTTTGACGCCTTCCACATCCAGATGTAACAAAATAAATTCCTTTATTAATGGCCCAAGTATGATCAAATTATTCTGACTTCACTGACACAAATCCAAGTCCAGAACAGCATGTGGACACCATGACCTCATGATCTAAGCAGCTACTTTCCATTGACCCAGAATGAATCAGGAACTGGATCGCTGATGACAGACCATTGCCAGACCAGACAGTGCCAGATTCAGGAGGTAAACCTCTATTTGTTATACACAAATGTAAGCACACTTTCACTTACATGATGTACCAAGTTTGTGATTCCCATAATTTTGTTCCTCATGGTACGTTCATACACAGCTATTTTAGGTGAGAACTAAATCATTTCCATAAACCTGACTGAATTTGTGAAGCTCTGAGAATGAACAGGTAACAAGTTCCACAATGGGTGGCAATTCTCACTTTAAGTGCACAATGGGTATGATCAGAGGAGCCTGTCATTCCACATTTTTTTCATTAAGATTTGAGAGGAAATGACAATCAAAGGAACTGTATAATAAGTTGGTAATCCAAAAGTATTGGGAAGAACACATTGAATAAAGGGAAGTCAGAGTAACAAGAGCTTAGGGTTCTGCGATATCTCATCATGCGGGAATGAGTAGATAACTGATCCCAAACGAGGTAATAGGTCATAGAGGATGAGCATGGGAAAGGCAGTCCTGTACCTCTTAGCCCACAAACCGTGCTAGAAAAGCATGTACCACCTGTATTTGGCAACTGTCACCTATCCTTAATGGGTGGATTGTTTGAGGCTCAGGAAACTTGGCTCACACCGTTAAATCCACATGACTGCTGAAGTTCAATTATAACTCATCCCTCAAACGTAAATGGTTCACCCAAACCCTAACCTGCCCAACTAAGACTGCATGTTGACAAGTCTGCAGAGGATTGAAGTTAAGCTTCACATTTATAACAATTTAATGCTCCTTTTCTTGCACAATCAAAGAACAAAGAACAAAGAAAATTACAGCACAGGAACAGGCCATTCAGCCCTTCAAGCCTGCGCTGATCAAGATCCTCTGTCTAATCTGTCATCTATTTTCTAAGGGTCTGTGTCCATTTGCTCCCTGCCCATCCATGTACCTGTCCAAATATATCTTAAAAGACGCTAACCTGTCTGTGTCTATCAACTCCACTGGCAACACGTTCCAGGGACCCACCACTCTCTGTGTAAAGAACTTTCCACGCATATCTCCCTTAAACTTTCCTGCTGTGTTCAAACTCCCTGATTGAGGGGAAGCCTAGTAGATACTGGCTGACTGCAGTGGACTGACTAATACAGAAGAAAAATTCCATTTAAGCCATGGAAAATGCAGAAAGGTTCAAACAGACGCATTTCAAAAGTTATGGCCCGATAATAAATTGAAGTTGAAGCAGTTTAACTACGATCACATGTTGATTCACAAACTAGTCAATAGGTGTAAAACATAGGTCAAGTTAGAAGCTGTAAATACAAAAAATGTATAACTTTACAGCTTTACTTTTAAATACAGAGCTCTACTGTGTAACTTCTTTTAAAAAAGCTGTGTTACAGTCAGTTGGAAAAGAAAGGATAAGCTGTATTTTGGAGGGTGTGAGATTTTCTATTAAGATTTTTTTTACAATCTGGAATAGCAGATTTAATTTTGATTCCCACTATGTTGGTTTTTGAGTCAAACTAGACTTCAAACCATAAGACTGTAAGAAACAGCAACAGGAGTAGACGATTCAGTCTCTCAAGCCTAATCATAAGACAGTCCCTCTACTCTGGGTTTCACCCTCGTGAACCTGCTCTGAACTGCCTCCAGTGAAATAATATCTATCCTTCAATAGGGGGACTAAAACTGCTCACCGTACTCCGGACATGGTCTCACCAGCACCTTCTACAATTGCGGTAAGACTTCACTATTCCCTTTCTAGTATTGATTTAATGATACAATAAATATTTACAGCCAGAGAACTAAAATGTGGATGGTAACATCCTCTGCCTAATGCAAACATAAAAACATTACAAATAGGAGCAGTAGCAAGCCATTTAGTCCTTCAAATCTATTCTGATATTCATTGTGGTCATGGTTGATCATCCAACTCAGTACTCTGCTCCCACTTTTGCTCTTTGCTCTTTGATATCTTTAATCCTAAGAACAAGATCAATCTCCTTTTTGGAAACACTAAGCGTTTATCCCGTGGCTGCTTTTTATGGCATTGAAGTCCACGGGTTCACTAATGTCTAGGTGAAGAAATTCCTCCTCATATCAGGCTTAATTGACCTACCCCATATTTTTAGACTTTGTCTGCAATTGTAATCTTTCTGGTCATAGCCCGTTAGAATATTATTGGCTTCTATGAGATCCCCCCTCATTCTTCTTAACTCTGGTGAATATAATCCTAACCTGGTGACAGGGTGACATGGTGGCACAGACACATAGGGACCCAGGTTCAATTGTAGCGTTAGGCATTTACGTTCTCCCTGTTTCTGCATGGATTTCCTCTGAGTGCTCCAGTTTCTTCCCACGGTCCAAAGATGAGTAGGTTAGGAGGATTGGCCTGTAATATCCAGAGATGTACAGACAGGGTAAATTAATCATGGTAAATGCAGGGTTACAGAGTTATGCGGATAAGGCTTGGGGACTGTATGTGGATGGAATGCTGGGTCTGGGTGGGATGTTTCTTGGAGGGTCAGTGCGTACATGTTAGGGCAAATAACTTCTTTTCATTTGTAGGAATTCTGTGAATGTATGTCATTATCATAGAGCACTTCCACTTATAATAGTTATATTGAATCCTGAGATTGGAGTGGATTTAGTTTTGGTTTGGAGGTGGTGTAGGTTGTATAGTTTCCCACCTAATCCGTCAATTGCACTATTATTTGCTTGAGATGAGGTGCAGTATTGCAAGAATTAATGGAGAAGAGAGTTTGGGCAAACTTTTTAGGTTTGTTTGACCCTACTCTTACTGTGAGAGGCATGCCAGGGGATAGTATATAAAGGATGGTGACAAATTTCTGAACGCATAATTCTTCATGGATGGCAAATCAAAAGCTGTTATGTGGTTTAAAAAGAGCTTGCAGAACAGTTGGTGCTGTTGTTCTGAGTTTTTCTGTGAATTTGCCAACACAGTGAGGCTTACATTTGGTGTTTTTCAATGGGTGAGAAACGCACTGTGACAATGTGGGAGGTGATAGAGGAGGATGCTTGCAATAATCTTAGAAGTCACACAATACTAGGCTATAGTCTAACCGGTTTATTTGAAAACATAAGCTTTTAGAGTGCTGCTCCTTCATCAGGTGAAGTAGAGGCAAGCAAATAGGCACAAAATTTATATGCAGAGAGGTAATGGCAAGATAATTCCAGGTAATTAAGAGTATCAAAAGGTAGGTACAAACAGCGTGAGTGAGGTGTTGACAGGCTGAATAGCAAGTCTTTGCAGGTGATCGAAAGAGTCAAATGGTGCGTATAAAGTGCCAACAATTGAAAACCATGTGAAGGGATGACCTATGATCCGATTACTCTGATCTCACAGATCGCCAGGCAGGAGTGTTACCTCCCAATTGGGGAACACTTTAGCAGTCAAGGACATTCAGCCTCTGGCGTTCGGGTAAGTATCCTCCAAGGTGGCCTCCAACACACACAACAATGCAAAATCACTGAGCAGAAACTAATAGCCAAATTCTGTGCTCATGAGGACAGCCTTAACCATGATATTGGGTTCATGTCATGCAATGTGTAAACCCACATACCATTCTGTGTAAAATATGTCTTACAGTTCTGTTTTGACTCTGTCATTTCGATAACTTGTTACTATTTTTCTACCTAAATTAGTTTGTATGGTTTTGAATCACTTGTTACTTTGGTTAGATCCTCATCATGCAACTCATACCTATCATGTTATTCCAGCTATTTGGTTTATCTCTAGTACCATCTTATTTTGATATTTTGTAATTATCTCTTGGCTTTACGTAATCAGATCATAGATCATACCTTTGCTTGCAATTTAGCAGTTGACAATTTACACGTACCATTTGACACTTTTGATCACCTGCAAAGACTCATTACTCAGACTGTCAACATTCCACTCAGACTATTTGTACTTATCTTTTCTTACTCTTAACTACTTAGAATTACCTTGCAATTCTCTGTCGGCATATTCTTTGCCTGTGTGCTTCTCTTCACTTCACCTGACGAAGGAGCAGCACTTTGAAAGTTTGTGATTTTGAATAAACTGGCTGGACTGTAATCTGGTGTCATGTGACCTGTCACCATCCCAGTCCAACTCCAGCACCTCCACATCATGCAATGTTACCTGCGGCAGGAAGCAAAGGTTTCTCTGCAGTTGCTGCAATGAGAATCATTTCCCTACTTGCAGATAGGCATGATCACAGCATCCTGAGATTTCAGGTACTCCTCTTCCCACATGAGGGATACAAGGTTGCTCATATAAAACAGTACTGTTTTAATGGTACACCTGGTTGTTAGTCTCTCAACATAAGCTTAAACCACACTGTTACACTATCTAGCATTAGCTGATGGTCACCAATGAGGCCCATGAATGGAGTCTGTGCTGAGATCCTGTTTCATTACGTGGAAATAAGAGCACCAATGTGTATACAAGACATCGGGTCATGCTTGCACCTTTGTCGCTCCTTGTACAACATCCATAATGCTTAATAAAAACCGAAAGAACTTCAGATGCTGTAAATCAGAAACAAAAACAAATTCTTGAGGAACAAGAGCAACAACCAGTTCTGAGGAATGGTCACCGGATCCAAAGCATTAACTCTGCTTTTTTCTTGCCAAACCTGCTGAGCATTTCCAGCAACTTCTGTTTTTAAACTTTAAAGCTTACTTCCATCTGTGCCCAATAGTTGAGCTGTCAATGAGTTGTTCAGCATTGTAGCAGGGAGGTACAACACACAGAAGGAGGTCAATGCATAATGATCACCAGGGACTAGGGACCCCAATAGGTGTGTGTACCATGTTTTCATTCTTAAAAGCCCTCACAGCAGTAGGTTCTGTATTCCCCATTTTCGCAGGACAAATCACTTACCCACCAACTCCGAGTGTAATCACACCATTTTCTTCTGATCATGGCTGTCCATCTCTTGGACCACATTAGTTCTACTCCTTGACTGACTGAAATGGAGTCACAGAACTGACAGTGACGAACTACCTGGACTGCAGAAGGACAGGCCCCTTGATTGAACTTCCCCTAACCAGATACCTGACCATAGCAAAACAATTGGACTGATATTGGAGGCTGACCTTGACACTGACCCCCTGAATAATTGATATCAGTGAAGACTATTCTTCTAAGACTTTGGCACATGACAACCTGTTTACTGCACATGCTGTGTGTTTGTCATTTAAGTTGGTGGTATATGCTGTAGGTGTAAGATTGGCATAGAACACTGTTGTACAGCAAGATGCGCACCCCTTCAACTGAGGAATACTGACCAACAAAGTAAGCTACCTAGTTATTTGTCTGCACTAATTGGCTTGTCAAATCATGGCAAGGCAAGTTATGGGTGCTGAGATCAGGCAGGTAGGCAGTAAGAGAGCAAGCAAGCAACCCTAAGATGCAGCCAGATTCAATCAGTGTACTGTTGTTTGTCTCTCTGTGCTCACAATATATCCCTGCTGCAGCACACTGATGCAAATTGGCAGCCTGCCCTGTAATGCAGTTCTGTGATACCTATGCTCTCCGCAAGTGGTTTAAGAAGTGCTAGAATGTTCAAAGCGGGTTGCCAGATGCTGGATACTAATGCCCTTGAAGGAAGGCAGCGTATGGTATCTTTGGATTGTGCTTTGAGCTGCTGTTTGGTTGTAGGTAACTTGGATGTCATTCAAAAGAAGTGGTAAATTGAATCTTACAGATTGGGTTTCCATGTTGATATTTCTTGATGTGTGGCTTGTTTGGAGAGTTTGCAAAGATAGGAAAGCTGAATATTAATGAGGTGAATTATGGTGTTAATAAAGTATTTAACAAGGAATAATCCCCCTTAATTGACAAACTGGTGCTGCTTCATGAGAAAATCACCACACCATTTACCAAAAACATAGAGTTGGAACAAGTCTCCCCCAACTTCAAGATGAACCTCACCCAACTTTTAGTCCCATGCTGCCACAAATATTGCCATAGACTATGTTGTTCTGACCCCTAACAGATTCCACCTTAAATTTCTGCTGTAGGCCTTGAGATTCTCATACAGGAAATATGACACTATTGAGTTCAGACATGCTGAAATAAATCTTCAGGAAGGACTTTCTGCAGGGCTTGTGTCTTTTAGTGACAATTTCTCTTTTTGATGATAATTAACATATAATTTACATTGTCAGGGAGCATCAGGGAGATTAGTTCAAAATGAATTTGAAGAAGAAGGTGCCCTTTGTTTCCAGAGGATGGCTCTTCAGCCTACAATGTGGTATGCGCTGTGGATCAACAATGGTTTTGCATTGTATTTTCAGCTTCACTTAAATTATAGCAATGATCGCTATTAGTCGGGTAGAATTCACATTTTGAGAAGTATTTAATCGTAATTCATATTATTTTTGAAGCCAAATTGGAAAGGAAAAAGGAGAATATTGGAGCAAATTTCCATTGAGGATAATGAATTGTTGCATTTTAAATACTCTGAATGATGCAGGAACCTCACAGAACCAATAAGTCTTGATATCTGTAAACTGGTTTGAAGTCTGTTCAATCACAAACATTGTTGGATATGGAGCTCATTTAAAGAGGCCAAAAACTTTATTCTACATTTAATAACAGCAGCATTTTGCATGCTAAGTTAAAGACTGTATTAAGAGCCAGTGACCAAAAGTTTAAATTTCATGGAGTCAATCAGCATAGAAAGAGACCATTTGGCTGATTTGCCTGTGCGCATTCTTTCAAACTTGCTACCATTGTTCCTTTAATCCTATGGGTTTTGTCATTGGTAACGTGTGTTTTATTGTTCCTTACTTTTTGAAACCCTACCGCACGCACAATCGCATCAACCCATATTTCACTAAAACATTCAATTGCATTTGGCAGATTTGATTTGGGTTTTAAAAATTTTGTGCCATGTGTTTTTATTAGCCCATCTTTTTCCAGGGGTGATTAATTTTCCTGAAATTAACAGCCATACTACTTTAACAGACCATGTCCAGGTTTCTCCAGCTATTACCAGAAGTGGATATGATGACAAGAAGTCAAATGTCACAGGAGTATTCCATATATACAAATGGCTGAAGTTTGAAGTTGGGAACACCACAGAAGTAATTGGCAGAAACAAGGTCAGATGTTCAAAGATTTCTCCTCATTGTAGTAACAATTGGGTGGGACTACTGTGGGCTCTAGGGATTCATGAACACATACAGCTCTTGACTAACGGAAAGTTGAGCCTGCAAGTAAAGCATAAATAAAGCTGTAGCTTGCCTATGATTTCTATAGCAGGATCTTGGTGCCATGCCATCTTACTGCAGGCATTACTCTCAAGCCCCTCACTTTACCACCTCAAGCCTTCTCCATACCATCATTCCTTTATCTCTTCCCTTGCACCTACCAACTCAATTTATACATTTCCTCACATCATCATCTGTGTCCACCAGTGACACCTTCACCCTTAATGCAGCATTGTTAATCAACCACAACAAACATGCTCCAGCCATTTGTTCAACACATGCCATTGCTCTCCCTTATGAGACTATTGTTTCTGTCCCGGCAGGAGTGCAAACAGACCATGAGGGAGAGGTGGGAACCAGAGGTTGCCCTCCAGCTCCTAACAGCTGCAGAGAGAGAAGGTGTAGTGTGCTCAGCAGCTGGGGCTAGATTCCTGCCTGATGAATGGATTCAATATTAAACACCTACATGAATAAAACACTCAATCATATTGTAAATGTCAAATATGATCATACATACAATAATCACTTCCCATATTATTTCCCTACCCGTTTTAATTCATTCTTCAATCTCCCATTGGATCTTCAGGTGTCCCATCAGTACTGGTGCAGAAAAAGGACAAGAACTCCACAGAAAAGACTATTTCCTCTGAGGGAGCATAGTCATCATGAATGCCGTGCACCAGCTCAGGTACACACACTGCAGTGAGACAGGGAAGGCAGATAGTAGAGTTTACACATTGGCACTCACACATCGTACATGGCCAAGAGTAGGCAGTAGAAATGGGGACAGCAGCACAGACTGTCCATTAGAGGTTGCAGGAGGTTTCAAGTCATGCTCAACTTACTACAAATACTGCTCAGGTCATTAACACTTCTTGAGGAGAAGGCCAAAATTGGTGCTGAGAGCTCTAGGTGCACTGCACACACTGGCAGAGAGATTGAAGGAGTCTCCTTTTTTTGACTGTTTCTGGGATATGGGTGTGGTGGGCAAGGTTGGCATTTGTTTCCCATCTATAATTGCCCTCAAACTGAATAATTTGCTGAGGCTTCAGTCAAGAATAAAAAGGAGTTTATAATAGCTATAGACAACTTGGATCAAGTGATTTTCTTAAAGAGTATAAGGGGTGTAGGAGCATTCTTAAGAGGGAAATCAGGCGGGCAAAAAGGTAACATCAGATAGCCTGGGCAAATAAGGTTAAAGATAATCCAAAGCGATTCTACATTCAGAGCAAACAAGCAACTAGGGAGAGATTAGGGCCCCTTAAAGATGATTTATGTGTGGAACCATAAGAGCTGGGAGAGAAGAGACATTAAATGAATATTATATGTCAGTTTTTACTGTGGGTAAAGAAATGGAGGCTAAAAGCAAATGAATTCAGGGAAATAAATATTAATGTATTGAAACAGCCTATATTACAGAAGAGGAGTTGCTGGAGGTCTTAAAAAAAACAAAAGATAAAGGATAAAAGATAAATCTCTGGGGCCAAATCAAGTGTATCCCAGGATGCCATGGGAAGTTAGGGAAGAAATTATAGGACACCTAATGTAGATATTTGTATCATCTACAGCCACAGGTGAGATGCTGGCAAACTAGACGTGTCTAATGTTGTGCTTTTAAAGACTGTTAGGAGAGGAATGTGGGAACTTTAAACGGACAAGTCTGGCATCAGTAATGGGTAAGTTGTTGGTCAGATTCTGAGAGATAAGATTTATACGCATTTGGAGAGGCAAGCACTGATTAGGGATAGTCAGCACAGCTTTGCTCATTGAGTATTTTTTGAAGACATAACCAAAGAGATTGATAAGGGTTTGGTGGTAGACATTGTGAACATGGACTTTAGAAAAGCCTTTCACAATTACTAAAATTATATCTCATGGAATTAAGGGAGACTGTGCCAAAGGATATAAAATTGACTTGACAGTAAGAGACATGGGTGGTAATGGAAAGTTGTATTTTGTACTGCAATTCTGTGATCACTGGTATTCCACAGGGATTGGTGCTGGGTCCATGGTTATTTATCATGTATATAAATGATTTGAATGTGAATTTAGGGTCATGGTTAGTAAGTTTGCAGATAACATCAAAGTTGGTGTTATAGTGGACAGTGAAGAAGGTTATCTGAGATTTCAAAGGGATTTTGATCAATTGGGTCAAGGGGCTGAGAAGTGGCTGACGGAGTTTAATTTGGATACACGTGAAGTGCTACATTTTAGTAAGATGAACGAGAGCAGGAGCTAAACTGTTAATGGTGGGGCTCTGCAGAGTTTTGATGAGCAGAGAGACTTAAGAATACAGGAACATAGTTCTTTGAAAGTTGCATCACAGACTGGTTAAGAGGTTTAGCATGGTTGCCTTCATTGCTCAGACTATTGAGTATCAAAGTTGGGAAGTCATATTGAGGTTGTATAGGATGTTGGTGAGAATACTTTTGAAGAACTGTGTGTTGTTCTGGTTGCCCTGCTTTAGGAAGCATATTATTAAATCAGAGTTGGTTCAGAAAAGATTTACAGGATGTTGCCAGAACTGGAGGCTTTGAGTTATAAGGAGAGGCTGGGTAGACTTGGACTTTTTACACTGGAACATTAGAGTTTGAGGCATGGCCTTATAGGGTTTATAAAATCACGAAGGACGTAGATAGGGTGAAAAGCAAAGATTTCTTATCCCTAGACTAGGGGAGTTCAAACTAGGGGGTGTATTTTTAAAGTGAGAGGAGAAAGGTTTAAAGGGGGCCTGAGGGGCAACATTTTCACACAGAGGTTGGTTCGTAAGTCGAATGAACTGTCAGAGGAAGTGGTAGATGCAGGAACAGTTACATCATTTAAAAGACATTTGGATAAGTACACGAAGGACAAACTTGAAAGCATAATACAGGGTTAGTAGAAAGATTCTTGGCAGTGTGGAGGAGCAGACGGATCTTGTGGTTCATGTCCACAGTTCTCTGAAAGTTGCCACCCAGATGGAGAGAGATGTTAAGAAGGCGTAAGGTGTGTAAGCTTTCATTAATAGAGGAACTGAGTTCAAGAGCCATGAAGTTATGCTCCAGCTATACAAAAGCCTGGTTCAGCCACATCTGGAGTATTGTGTCCAGCTCTGATCGCCCCATTACAGGAAAGATGTGCAAGCATTCGGAAAATGTGCAGAGCAGATTTACCAGGATGTTTCCTGGAATGGAGGGAAGCTGTTACCAGGAAAGGTTGAGAGACGTAGGGTTTTCTCTTTAGAACGACAAAGGATGAGAGGTGACTTGATAGAGGTGTACAAAATGATCAGAGATATAGATAATGTGGACCGCCATGGACTTTTTCCTAGGGTGGAGGTAGCTATTATGAGGGGGCATAGTTTTAAAGTGAGTGGAGGTCGATATGGGGGAGATGTCAGAGGTAGGTTCTTTACTTAGAGAGTGGTCGGGGCATGGAATGCATTGCCGGAGAGGGTAGTGGAGTCGGCCTCATTAGGGGCATTTAAGTGGCTATTAGATAGGCATATGGATGATAGTATAGGTAGGGGTGGAGGTTGTATAGACCTTAGGATTAGGGCAAAAGTTCAACACAACATGGTGGGCTGAAGGCCCTGTAGTGCGCTGTACTGTTCTATGTTTTAAGTTCTATGAATGGGAAAGACTTAGAGAGGATATGGACCAAATGTAGGCACGTTTAGGTTGGGAAACTTGGTTGGGTTGAACTGAAGGGTTTGCCTTTGTGCTGAATGACTATTTCAGAAGGCATTTAAGAGTCAGCCATGTAGCTATGTACTATGTGTACGCCAAGCCAGGTAAGAATGGGTAATTTCCTTACCCAAAAGGTGTTAATAAAGCAGAAGGGCTTTTAACAGCAATCAACAATGATTTCATGATCATTTTGAGTTTGGGTGCAATTTAAAATCTAACAAATGTGGCACAATTAATAAATTAGATTCCCTACAGTGTGAAACAGACACTTTGGCCCAACAAGTCCACACTGCCCCTTGGAGCATCCCACCCAGACCTATCCCCCTATAACCCACACACCTTGACCACTATGGGCAATTTAACATGGCTGATCTACCTAACCTGCACATCTTTGCACTATGGGAGGAAACCGAAGCACCTGGAGAAAAACTTGGCAGACATAGGGAGAATGCGCAAACTCCACACAGACAGTTTCCTGAAGCTGGAATTGAACCTGGGTCCCTGATGCTGTGATGTTGCAGTGCTAACCACTGAGCCACCGTGCTGCCCCTATTGTGCTGAAATAGCTGTTTGTAAGGTATTTGTGATTAGTGACATGCATAGATCAACATAAGAAGACAAAAGAGACAATGTTTGAAAGTGCAACATAGAAATGATGGAAACTTCCAAACCAAGAATGAAAAAATTGCCAAAATTTAGGTTGAATAAAAATGAACTTTTGGAGAATCTGTGACAAATGTGGACTAGGATAACGTTTGCTCTTTGGCTTGAATGTAGCACTTTGACAAACTCAGAACTCCCAATAGTACTGAAGTTTAAAACAGTAGCTACAGCATGGTACATACATATCATTCTTGCCTGGATATTTGCATTAGTTGTCAAAGAGTAATTTTTTTTAGATTCCCTACAGTGTGGAAACAGGCCCTTCGGCCCAACAAGTTTACACCACCCTTTGAAGCATCCCACCCAGACCCATTCCCCTATAACCCACACACCCCTGAACACTATGGGCAATTTAGCATGGCCAATCCACCTAGCCTGCACATCTTTGGTCTGTTGGAGGAAACCAGGGCACCCGGAGGAAACCCACGCAGACACGGGGAGAACGTGCAAACTCCACACAGACAGTCGCCCGAGGCTGGAATTGAACCCGGGTCCCTGGTGCTATGTGGCTGCAGTGCTAACCACTGAGCCACCGTGCCGCCCACAACCACTGAGCCACTGTGCCACCCACAACCAATGAGCCATTGAAAATTCTATCACTATAACTTGGGGCGGCGCAGCGGTAAGTGCTTCAGTCTCACAACACTAAGGACCCAGGTTCAATTCCAGCCTTTGGTGACTGTGTGGATTTGCACGTTCTCCCCACGTCTGCATGGGTTTCTACCAGCTGTCATGGTTTCCTCCTACAACCCAAAAATGTGCAGGCTAGGTGAATTAGTCATGGTAAATACAGAGTTATGGGAGGAGGATGGGGAGGCTACATCTGGGTAGGATGCTCTCTGGAGGGTCAGTGTAGACTCAAAGGGCCCAATGGCCTCTTTCTGCACTATAAAAATTCTGTTAACTTTGATGGTGCTGTGTGACTGAACCAAAAGGCCTGTTGATAATCAAATAGAGCACTGGAGGAGGTGACTGCAATTCAGTTAATTTAAAATTGAATGTGTTGTGATATCACATCCATAGATAGGCTTCAAGATCACAGACAGTCACTTCACTGATAATTAGTAGAGATTAGCACATCATGAATATTTCTTTCCTTACATGTTTTTGCAGTAAAATGTTGAATTTACCTCTTGAGTCTGAAGAAGTTAAATATAAGAATTTCACGTTGCCGACACAATAGGCTTTTGATAAATAGTATCATTTGCTGTTGCAAACAACAAGTGATTATTTAGAGATTTTCACATATGCTTTTAGGGCATTGTACGCACTTATTGCTGTGGAGGATTAATGCACATTTTAAAACATTTCTGATATTATAGTTCAAACATTATCCATTGGCTGCCACATATGATGACATTCAGATAAGATGGCTCTGACCTTAGTTCAAAAGATACCTAAAGCAGTTTGAAATTTCACAGAAAATGCATTGATGTTGGATTGTAATATTTTCTTCAAAGTAGGTGGAATGAAACAAAGTGGAAAATGGATTGCAGGGAATGACACAATGATATATTCATTCAGGCAAATGCTTGTCAAAATACCTCGTACTTACCATTCCCCACATTAATAACATGGCATCACTTGGCTGCTTCAAATTATACCATATGCTACAGAATCCAAATAAAAATTTAATACTATTTTCTATGATACAAGCAATAACCTCCCTGAAAGTAGCTACACAAGTAGATAGGGTGATTAAAAAAAAGGTATCTGGCACGCTTGCCTTCATTCATTGTTAAGAGTAAGAAGTGATATTGCAGCTTTATAAACGTTTCATAAGGCCAAACTTAGAGTATTGCATTCAATTCTGGTTGCCGCATTCCAGGAAAGATGTGGAGACTTTGGAGAGGGTACAGAGGAGGTTTACAATGATGTCGCCTGGAGGATATTAGCTATAACTATGGGGTCATTTGGCCATTTGGCCCTTTGAGTCTGCATCAACCCTCCAGAGAGCATTCTACCGAGATGCAGTCTCACCACCCTCTTCCCATAACATGACTAATTCACCTGGGATAGCATGGTGGTTCAGTAGTTAGCACCATTGCTTCACAGCACCAGGGACCCAGGTTCAGTTCCACCCTTGGGTGACTGCCTGTGTTGAGTTTGCACATTCTCCCTGTGTCTGCATAGGTTTTCTCAAGGAGCTCCGGTTTCCTCCCACAATCCAAAGATGCGCAGGTTAGGTGGATTGGCCATGCTAAATTGCCCATAGTGTTCAGGAATTAGGTGGGTTATAAGGGGATGGGATGTTCTGAGGGTCAGTGTGAATGTTGTTTTCTCTGGAGCAGTGGAGCCAGAAGGCAGACTTGATAGAAATCCAAAAATGAGATGCATACATAAGGTTTACAGTCCGAATCTTTTTTTCCCCCGAGTTGAAATGTCTAAGTTAAGATGAGGCAAGCTCAAAGGGGATGTAAGTGGTTAGTTTTTTTTACACAGACAATGGTATTTGCCTGAAACACGCTGCCAGTGATAATGGTGGAGACAGCACAATAGGGTTGTTTAAGGGACTTTTAGATCAGCACATGAATAAGCAAGGAATACAGGGATATGGACAATAGGCAGGCAGAAGGGATTAGTTTAACTTGATGTCATGTTCGACACAACATCATGGGCTGAAGGGCCTGTTCCTGTGCTGTACTCTTCTATGTTCTATACACTGCAGATGCTGGAGATCGGAAATAAAATCAGAGAGTGTTGGAGATTCACAACAGGTCTGGCAGAGTTTGTGTATCCTCTTTAAATTTGATGCTGCAATCAAGATGTGTAAGTTTGCTTTAAAAAGGCACAGAGGTCGCATCATTTCATAGAATAGTGAGGAAACAGCTTAGAGGAATGGGGCAAATCTCAAACCTACGACAAGCTAAATGACATAGATACTTGCTTTGCAGTGATTCCTCGAGAATTATTCTGTTGTTCAGACCAGCAAGACTCTCAATCTGATCCAGCACTCATCTTGGAATGGACAACATCTGTTAAAGCACTTTTGCTCCTTTCTATTATTTTATGCTTATTGATTCATGAGATGAAGTTGCTGGTGTCTCAAGCTTCTTGCGTGTTGTTGGAAATGCATTCGTCCAGGCAAGTGGGGAGTATTCCACTCCTGACTTGTGCGTTGTGACTGGTGGACAGGCTCAGGGTAGTCAAGAGGTGAGTTGCTTGTTGCATGATTCCTAGCCACTGACCTGTTCTTGTAGCCACTGTATTGATATGGTTGGACCAGTTCAGTTTGTGGTCAATGGTAACACCCAGGGTGTTGATAAGAAGGGATTCTGTGACTATATACCTGGTTTTGCTCCAGGCATTCCCTCTTATACTCTTCCTTAATCCATGGTTTCTCCTCTGTTTTGATGGCAATGGTAGAGTGGGGGATATGCAGTGCCATGAGGCTACAGATTGTGTTTAAATACATCTCTGAAGCTGCTGCTGATGGCCCCCAGCACCTCATGAATGCCTCATTTTGAGTTACTAAATTTTTTCAAAGTCTGTTCTGTTTACCACAGAACACAATGGAAGGTTCTCTCAATGTGATTATTTATCTCAGCTTCTCTGTTTAATTCAATGTTTGAAATCTATGAAACTTCTTATAATCTTCCTCTGAACCTTGCAACTCCTTAATTCTTCAATCAGGCAGTGAACGGCATTATCTCCCTATCTTTGCAGCCCTTCCCTCAAAACTATTAGCTAAACAAAGTGGAAAATTACTTCTGTGATAATGGGAACTGCAGATGCTGGAGAATCCAAGATAATAAAATGTGAGGCTGGATGAACACAGCAGGCCCAGCAGCATCTCAGGAGCTGCTGGGCCTGCTGTGTTCATCCAGCCTCACATTTTATTATCTTGGAAAATTACTTCTGTTGCCTTCCTGCCAGTATACTATGCAGCCTGACAGACTTAAATATCTACATTCGCTCATTATATATGGTAATGGGGTCATTTGACACCCCAGATAGGAAGTAGTGGGGACTTGGAAGCGATAAATAATCCCTGTCCATCTGTGAGTCACCCCAGCACCAGGGAAGATTCTGATACTTGAGGTTAGCATTCTGACTGAGCATTAATCCAGCAAGAATTCTTATTACTATTCTTAGAGTACCTTTTGTCATTCGTCAAAGAGTCAGTCACAGCACAGAACAAGGCTATTTGGCCCATTTAATCAACACCATAGCCCCATTGAACCATCTCCCAGTTCCACTCACCTTGTCAATTCCCAATGCACTGGAAGTTTATTTCCTTCAAATGCCCAATCAATTTCATTGATTTTCTCTGCTACTCTGCCTAGGTATTTATAATTCAGAGCATTAAAGAAAAAAAATTCTTCCTTACATTTTCCTTCTTCTCTTACCCTGAATCTTAGAACTATGGATCCCAATTCTTGTACTATCAGCAAATAGATAGATGTCTATTATCTGTTGGAGCTGATTGTGGATATTGCTGCCACAGGAGCTGCTGTTATGATATGTTACCTTCATCTGCCTTGTGCCTCCCTCACACATCAAAGTCACTTGTCTGCAGCCACGATGGGGCACTCAGCATCCAACTATTGCCAGGGTGACACTTCTTTCTGTTGCCCACATTTTACCCTCTGGAAGAGATCTCTGTTTCTTTTCAGCTCTGACCAAATGGCCAAAATACTGACATTTCTAATGTGATGTCACTTTTAAAGTCCCCTTATGCTCTTGCAATTGCAAGTAACACTTCATTTGTATTATGATCCATAAATGGGGTTTTATTGAGGTGCCTTACCATTTCAAAGACCACTATTTTCTTTCGCAGATTCCTTAGGTTTCTGAACAGACAGAAAATGGATAGAATGTAACATCTACTGAGGTTGTTCTTGTAACAAGCTTGAGTTTTCTTGTTGTCAACACATCTTTCATCTTCAGGTTATTTCTATCATTCTCTGACTTCAGCATCAAATCTGTCATTTCCTGTAATCAGTTGACCCATATCAACAAACTGATCAACTAGTTTTAGCAGGACACCATCGCTTCAATCCATATTCCAAACTTCCAGATTTTACCCATTCTACAATATTTTTAAGGTCGTCTTCCAACTCTATGATTAGCGCTGTGTTGTCAGAGTATCACTCATTTTCAGGGCTCTTGCCTCTAATTATTACCTCTAGAGGCACATCTGAATCTCTGAGCATTTGTTCCATGTTCAGATTGTATCATTTTGGTGATAGTACACAACCCTTTCCTCTCTTCACTTGAGACATGTCTGACTATCCCTATTTAGCCCGATGCTCACTATTTGGTGGCAATGTGTGTTCTGGGCGAATCTGACACTTTTCCTGTCACTATCCCATATATCAACACTATATTTAACTTCTGGGTGACAAGCACAATCTATGAAACATACAAATGTTCTTGTTTACTTCTAGATATTTATCAAAGATTATTTCTTTTTACTATGCTTTTCAAAATCATTTTAATGTGATCACTCACAAACAGGTTAGTTAGAATCCCTATAGTGTAATGACAGGACATTTGGCCCATCAAGTCCACACTGACCCTCTGAAGAGCACTCCACACAGACCCACCCCATCCCTGCACCCCTGCATTTTCCATAGCTAATCCATCTGGTCTGCAAACTTTTGGCAAATTTAGCATGGCCAATCCACCTAAACTGCACATCTTTGGGCTATGGAAGGAAACCCATGCAGACACAGGGAGAACATGTAAACTCCACAGAGATAGTCACCCAAGGGTGGAATTGACCCCAGCCCCTGGTGCTGTGAGGCCACAGTGCTAACCGCTGAGCCACTGAGTGCCTCAATTCTAAATTCTAAAATGATTGTACCCCATTGTTTTAGGTTTCGTAGGCAAGTTAATAAATAATGAATGTGTCATATTGGTTGGAACATATCCTTTGGCATATGTTTGATCACAATTTCCTGTTCTGTTTTAATTCTGTTTCTCCAAGGTCTTTTTAGGTATTATGTTGTTAACTTCATGTAGGAGAAATCTTGATTATGTTTAAACAAAATGTTTGTAGTTGAATTGTTTTGTACAAGTTACTTGAGTGGAAAACAATGAGTAGAAACTATGAAGCTGCAGAAAGCACAGGCAGAATGGCAGGGCTGACTACTAAAATGGCAAGCTCCTTGGTGCTTGAGTACAATTGGAAGAAAGTAAGGGATGTGCAGGGTGAGAGCAGGTGTAAAATTATGAATATATGAGACCTGTGGGGGTGGGGGTTCGGTGTAAGGCCGCAGTTGGATTGGGAAAGAAAGGGGTAGAGATAGATCGCTCATGTAATATTTAAAGTTTGACCAATTAATAATGAATAATAACAAATTAATAACTAACTGTCGTTGGTTATCTCATGCATGCATTGTTACAATTGTTTCGGCCCCAACAGTTCACTTGTACCTGGAGTTTCTCTTTTACTCGTAAGTTTCAAAACATTCTGAACCTCTAACATAATAACATTCCTCCATCATTTGCCTCTATATCCTGAGGACTCCACTGGTTTAGATTATCATATAATTCAGTTATATATCCCATCCATTTTTTTTGTTACGGCATCTCTTTCAAACAATATTTTACCATCCTTACATCCTCTGCACCTGGTAGTTTTCAATTTCCTTCTCTTCATCCATTCACTTTCAGGTACACAACTCTGATTTCTGTCAAGCTCTAGTAGTTTAATCACACATCTCATGAAATCATTGCTCTTTGGTCTGAATATATGCCTTATTTATTTGTATTTCTTTTCATCTTCCTATCATCAGTGAGAATATACCATCTGTCATTCCCTCCTTGTCTCTTTTTCATTGCTGTTGATACAGACAACATTCCTTCAGCAATATTCTCTATAATGACATCAAAAAATTCAATAAGTTTAGTTAAACATGATCTGCCCTCTCTAAATCTGCACTGGCTTTTCTTAGGTAATGCAAAACTTTCCAAGGGCCTGTTGATTTTTTCTCATTCATTGTTTCATAAGCATTGCCTACTAGCCAGCCAATAGTTGCTTGGACTATCCATAAACCAGTTCTTGGATAAGGGTGTTATATTTGTTATTCTATTGTCCTCCCTCTTGTATTGTAAGGACGGATATATAATACTTGTTCAATGACTTGGTCTTGTGCACAATTATAAATTGATTGCTGAAAGAGGGACCATTGCTTACTTTAGTTACTCCTTTCTTTTTAAGTACTCGTGCATCTTTTGCTGCCTATTTTAACATTTCTTGCTAGTTTTCTCCCATAGAATAATTTTCCCTTTATTTATTTTCAGCCCTTTGGTCATTTCTAATATATTTCTCAGACTTGTGGCCTATTAATCTTTGCAGCACTGTACATCTTTTCTTTCAATTTGATACCATCCTTATCTTTCATAGTTACCCACCGATGGTGCATTGTTTGCATAATCTTTCTTGTTTTATCAATGGAATATATCTTTATTAGGAGTTATGAAATATCTCCTTATGTGCCTGCACTGCTTCTCAACTTATTATTTTTCAGTTCAGATTAGATTCCCAACAGTGTGGAAACAGGCCCTTCGGCTCAACAAGTCCACACTGCCCCTTGCAGCATCCCACCCAGACCCATCCCCCCTATAACCCACACACCCCTGGACAATATGGGCAATTTAGCATGGCCGATCCACCTAGCCTGCATATCTTTGGACTGTGGGAGGAAACCGGAGCACCCGGAGGAAACCCATGGAGACACAGGGAGAATGTGCAAACTCCACACAGACACTCACCCGATACTGGAACCGAACCGGGGTCCTTGGTGCTGTGGGGCTGCAGTGCTAACCACTGAGCCACCGTGCCACCCTTGCAATCGCCGTTATTTGTATTTTAGACCCACGTTCCAGAACCAGATTTTTCTTCCTTAAACCAAATGTGAAATTTTATAATATTATAATTCCTCTTACCAATATGATCATCACTATAAAGTCATTGATTAATTCTGTCTCTATTTTTAATTAAGTCACAGGATGTGGGCATCACTGGCCATCACTGACTAGGCCAGCATTAATTGCCCAACCCTAACTACCCAAAGGGCAGTTAAGCATCAACCACATTAATGTGGGTCTGCAGTCATATGTAAGCCAGACCAGGTAAGGATGACAGTTTCCTTCCATAAATGAGATTCATGAACCAGGTTGGCTTTTCCTGACAATTGATAATGATCATCATTAGAATGTAAACTCCAGATATTTACTGAATTCAAATTCTACCATTTGCTAATTTTTGATTTGAACCTAGGTCCCCGGAACATTATCTGGGTCTCTGAATTACTAGTCTAGCAATACTACCACGAGGCTATTGCGTATCCCTGAGCATGAGCAATATTATATTAAGCAGATCGAAAATAGCCTATTTTCTGTTCATGGTATATAATCTGCTCTTGGAGGCTTTTCCTGCATAGTGCTCCCAATGCCCACCCTGACAACTGAGGAGCTACAAGGGTAAGCTGCTTATCACCAGGAGGACATTAAGATGTAAGCCATGAAAACAACTTGGCAGAAGTTCCCAAAGATCAGTTTCGCCCATTGGTGTAGCACAGCTCTCAGGTTTGTGAAGAAGTAGATCAGACATGCCCAGAAAAGCCTGAATATTATTCCTTAGTGGGTCCTGAATGGACTGAGATTTTTTTAAAAAAGTATTGAAGAGACTACTTAGAGCCCAACATCCACCAGATGAAGCAGCGGTATGTGTTTATGGCCCAAGGAATTCTGGAAAGTAAAAATGAACCAGTTTGCCTCCATAGAAAGATTTTCAATCTCTCCTTGCCTTGAGTTTTTCCCAAGCACCTAACTATAATCTCCTTCTAGCATATCAAGTTAACTGGCCTGTAGTTCCCTATTCTCTGCTTCCCTCCATTCTTGAGTAGAGCTTATTTGCTACTATACGGTCCAATGAAACATTTCCGAATCTTGGTAATTTACCACAACAGCTAACTTTTATAAGACTTTATGATTCGAGGTCATCTCCAGCATAAATGTTGTGATGTCGCAGGCTTTGTTGTTGAAGTACGCCTCTGTGGAGAATTAGAGGCAACACAGAACTCTCTGCAACAGTAACTGAGCTAACACTGTGTGGAGCTAGAGGAACAGAGCAGGCCAGGCAGCATCAGAGGGGCAGGAAAGCTGACTTTTCAGGTCAGGACCCTTCTTTAGAAATGGGGGAGGGGGAAGGCAGCTCTGAAATACTTACAGAGAGGAGGGGTGGTACAGGGGAAGGTAGATAGGATGGTGATAGGTGAGTGCAGGTAGGCACTGGTGGGGATTGGTTAGTGAGGTGGGAGGAGCGGATAGGTGGGAGAGAAGATGGACAGGTCAAGGAAGCAGGAGTAAGAGGAAGGGTTGATCATGGGATCAGGGCAGGGCAAGGGCTAGGGCTAGGGCTAGGGCTCGGGCTGGAGAGATTTTGAAACTAGTAAAGTTCATATTGAGACCATTGGATTGTAGGCTTCCTAGGTGGATTATGAGGTGCTGCTTCTCCAATTTACGAGTGGCGTTGTTGTGACACTGGAGGAGGCCCAGGATGGACATGTCACCCAGGGAGTGGGAGGGGGAGTTGAAGTGGTTTGCGACTGGAACGTATCGCCATTTGTCACAAACAGAGCGCAGTTGTTCCACGAAGCAGTCTCTGACCCTCTGCTGGGTCTCACTGATGTAGAGGAGGCCACATCAGGAACAGCGGATACAGTAGATCACATTAGCAGATGTGCAGGTGAACATTTGTCTGATGTTGAAGGTTTTTTTGGGTCCTTGGATGGTGGTGAGGGGGGAAGTGTAGGAGGACGTGTAGCACTTCCTGCAGTTGCAGGAAAAGGTGCCGGGGGTGGTAGGGCTACTGGGAAGCGTGGAGCGGATGAGGGAGTCATGGAGAGAGCAGTCCCTATGGAAGGCAGGTGGGGGTGGGAATGTTGGGGGGGAATATATCTTTGGTTTTGGGGTGAGATTACAGGTGGTGCAAGTGGCAGAAAATGATATGTTGAATTGAGAGGTTAGTAGGGAGATACGTGAGGACAAGGGGAATTCTGTCTTTGATTTTGTTGCGGGGAGGGGATGTGAGGGCAGAGGTGCGGGAAATGCAAGAGATGCGGTCAAGAGCATTTTAGACCACTGAAGGAGAAAAGTTGCAGTTTTTGAAATAAGAGGACATCTGGGATGTTTGGGAGTGGAACGCCCTATCTTGAGAGCACATGAAAATCTATGGTATTTAACATTTCTTTTGAAAAGATATCTAAGCATATGTTGCGACAAAAGAAATCTGGACACTGCTAATGCAAAGCAAGTTGAAGTGAAGAAATGGTAAAGTTTACGGATACTTCCTCAGGAAGCTTCTGTAGATTATCAGATAACAAAAAGGACAATACAAGTTTGTCCCTGAGGCACACAGGCAGAAATTTCAGAATGACCAGAAGTAGCCTAAAAAAATTGAGAGGGTAATGCAAATAACATTGACTGTTAATGCAGGTATTAAGACCTTATTGATAAGACCTTTAGGGCAGTAGTTATCCTCTAAAAATTTAAAATTCACTCCTATCTGTGCACTCCCTTTTTGTAGACGTGTGAGAAAGTTACAGTTCATGGAATAAAAAGGTAAGTAGCAACACGGATACAAAATTGGCTGAGTGATAGGAAACAGAAAGTAATGTTCACTGGATTTTTCTCTGTCCAGAGGAAGTTATGTAGTGGAATTCCCCAGAGTTTGTTATTGAGACCCTTGCTTTTCCTACTTTAAATTAGTGATCTAGATTTTAGTGTGCAGAAGACAACTTCAAAGTTTGTAGATGTCCCAAAACTTGTAAAAAGTGTGAACTATGTGGAGTACAGTGCAGAGCTCCAAAAGAACAATGACAAGTTATTGCTGTGAGCAAAACGATGGGTAATGAAGTTTAATGCAGGGAGGCATGAGGTAAAGCATTTTTAAGAACATACAAAGACAATACAAAATAACCAGGAAGAATCTACAAGGGTACAAAGCTGTTAATAAAGTGTACGGTATCCTGAGCTTTATTAATACAGGCATAGAGTAAAAGAGTAAGAAGGCAATGTTGAACTTTTATGAGACACTTGTTAGATAGTGTGCAGGAGGGTTTCCTGACTCAGTATGTTGAAGGGCTGACAAGACGGGAGGCCACACTGGATCTGGTACTTGGTAATGAACCAGGTCAGGTGTTTGATTTAGTGGTAGGTGAGCACTTTGGAGAGAGTGACCATAATTCGGTTATGTTTACTTTAATAATGGAAAGGGATAGGAACATGCCACAGGGCAAGACTTATAGATGGGGGAAGGGCAATTATAATGCAATTAGGCAAGACTTAGGAGGCATAGAATGGGGTAGCAAAATGCAAGGATGGGGACAATCGAAATGTGGAGCCGGTTTAAGGAACAGATATTGCGTGTCCTTGATAAGTATGTCCCTGTCAGGCAGGGAGGAAGCGATAAGGTAAGGGAACTGTGGTTTACTAAAGAAATTGTATCTCTTGTTAAGCAGAAGAGGAGACTTACGTGACGATGAGACGAGATGGTTCAGATGAGGTGATGGAGAGTTACAGATTAGCTAGGAAGGATTTAAAGAGAGAGTTAAGAACAGCAAGGAGGGGACATGAGCAGACATTGGCAGGTAGAATAAAGGAGAACCCTAAAGCTTTCTATAGGTATGTGAGGAATAAGAGGATGACTAGGGTAGGAATAGGGCCAGTCAAGGTCAGAAGTGGGAAGTTGTGTGTGGACCCTGTGGAGATTGGAGAGGAACAGGAGAATATTGTAGAGGAGATGACTGAGTTACAGGCTACTAGAATTGAAAGGATTAAGGTTAGTAAGGAAGAGGTGTTATCAATTCTAGAAGGTGTGAAGGTAGATAAATCCCCTGGGCTGGATGGGATTTTTCTGAGGATTGTCTGGGAAGCTAGAGAGGAGGTGGCGGAGCCTTTGGCCTTGATCTTTGAGTCCTCACTGTCTACAGGTTTAGTACCAGGGGACTGGAGGATTGCAAATATTGTGCCCTTGTTCAAGAAGGGCAGTAGGAATGACCCAGGTAATTTTAGACCTCTGAGCCTTACGTCGCCTGTTGTAGGAAAAGGTTTGGAAAGGATTATAAGAGATAGGACTTATAATCATCTAGCAAACAACAATTTGATTGGAGATAGTCAGCATGGATACGTCAAGGGCAGGTCATGTCTCACAAACCTCATTGAGTTTTTTGAGAAGGTGACCAAGCATGTGGATGAGGGAAGGGCAGTTGACGTGGTGTACATGGACTTCAGTAAAGCCTTTGATAAGGTTCCACATGGTAGGCTATAGGAGAAAATACAGAGGCACGGAATTGAGGGAGATTTAGCAGTTTGGATTAGAAACTGACTTTCTGTAAGAAGGCAACGAGTGGTGGTTGATGGAAAATATTCAGCCTGGAGTCCGGTTACTAGTCGTGTATCTCAAAGATCTGTTTTGGGACCTCTGCTGTTCGTCATTTTTATAAATGACTTGGACGCAGGCATAGGTGGATGGGTTAGTAAGTTTGCAGATGACACTAAAGTCGGTGGAGTGATGGACAGTGTGGAAGAATGTCGCAGGTTGCAGGGAGACTTGGATAAACTGCAGAATTGGGCTGAAAGGTGGCAAATGGAGTTTAATATGGGTAAATTTGAGGTGATTCACTTTGGGAGGAACAATAGGAGGGCAGAATACCGGGTCACTGGAAAGATTCTTGGTAGTGTGGATGTGCAGAGGGATCTTGGTGTCTATGTACATAGATCCCTGAAAGTTGCCATCCAGGCTGATAGCGCTGTCAAGAAGTCTTACAGTGTGTTAGGTTTTATTGGTAGAGGGATTGAGTTCCACAGCCATGATGTCATGCTGCAACTGTACAAAACACGAGTGTGGCCTCATTTGGAATATTGTGTGCAGTTCTGGTCGCCCCCTTACAGGAAGGATGTGGAAGCATTGGAAAAGGTGCAGAGGAGATTTACTAGGATGTTGCCTGGTCTGGAGAGCAGGCCCTACGAAGAAAGGCTGAGGGACTTGGGTCTGTTCTCATTGGAGAGAAGGAGGCTAAGAGGGGATTTAATAGAGACATGCAAGATGATCAGAGGATTAGATAGGGTAGACAGTGTGAGTCTTTTTCCGAGGATGATGACTTGTCATCATAGGTCCTCACAGACCTGCAGATGAAGAGTGGTCAGCAGCTCACCATATGATGGTATCACCCAAACATCATTAAGAAATATTTAAGGATAGCCAATAAAATTCCTAATGGGGGGTATGTAGGAACCCAGATAACCCAAGTCCAGATGAGTCACTATTTTATAACTGATCATGTCTCAACAAGGCCATGGTACATTTATGCAAAACATGACAACCACATCTTTAATTCCCATTACAGTTTTTGTGGAAACATTTTTTAGAGTGCTAGTGAACTGTGTGGGACTTTATCTGAAAACAAAAGAGGAACACCAATACATCCTACTCATCATGCGCTACTTGATTCACAGAGGCCATACACATGCATGTAGCAGAATCCTAAAATGCACCAGATGACTGGAAAAGAATTAGCTGCATCACATCAATACACTGAAGTATCATCACCTTTGGAAGCAAAGCAAGTACAGGTATGTTATGACAGTGGAAGATGAAATGAGAATGTTACAGAAAGCAGATAAGTCCCAAACTGAAGCACCCTACAAGCTGGTTAGCTAACACCAAGGTTAGAGAGATTAGACAACATGCTTTCATACTTAAAACCAAAAGTGCAGATGGGATCAAATAAATTTACTGCATTTACAGAAAAAACATAAAAAAGAATTGGAAGAGCAGGGGGCAATTTGATTGTTTGAGGCTATTCCACCATTCAATATGATTATGGCTGGTCATCCAACTGAGTACCCTGTTCCCATCTTCTCACCATTCCCTTTGATTCCTTTAGTTCTAAGAACCATATCCAAATCCTTCTTGAAAAAAAGATGTATTGGCCATAATCACTTTCTGTGGCAACAAATTCCATAGGCTTGCCACTCCAGCCATAGATGATGTGAATGTAGCAGTATTTTATCAAATAGGTCCAGGTAAACTGCTCCAGGTAAAAGCAGAAATCCAGTTTATGTTGAAAATCTGCCTAAGTGAACCAGTCAAAATAGGTGGAATTGTCCTGTGGTGTTCATGCCTAAACCTAATAGCTCAATCAGATTTTGCACTGACAACAGAAAGGTCAATACAGTAACAAATCTTATACAATTCTGCATTTAGAAAACTGTTTTGATAGGGGTGCAGTGTTGGTTTCTTACCAAAAATAGATTTATAAAGTGTAGTGACTATTTAAGCATCCAGAACTAAAGAGGCATTAGTCTTGATCACAGCAGATATTCTTTTCTAAGGCAGAATTATAATATTTGGGCTAAAACATGCTTCAGCAACATTCCAGTGCCTGATGAACCAGGTGGTATCCAGTGTTCCTAATTGTGTAGTTTACCTTGATGATGTACTGCTAAAAAGTGACACTTGGAAGAAATGGAATCAGAGATAATGGGAACTGCAGATGCTGGAAATTCCAAGATAATAAAATGTGAGGCTGGATGAACACAGCAGGCCAAGGGTCTAGGCCCGAAACGTCAGCTCTTGTGCTCCTGAGATGCTGCTTGGCCTGCTGTGTTCATCCAGCCTCACATTTTATTATCTTGGAAGAAATGGAAACTGTTTTTAAGAAATTACAACTGGCTGATTTGGTGATAAAACTTGCCAAAAGAATTTTTTTTAAATTTTCCTTGAAACTACTCAAGTCATTAAGTAAGGAAAAGACAAACACTGGCAAGAATAGCAAAAGTCCAAACATTTTAAATGGTGAGGGGAATAGATAGGTGTTTCTGAGTCCAGGACAGTGTATTACCACGCTGGTGCTGGTATCTTGGGTGTCTCGGAGCAGCTGCAGGACATTCTGAAGAGGGAGGGTGAAAAATGATTTTAGCACACGTTGGTACTAATGATAAAGGTAAAGAAAGGGATGAGGTCCTAAAAGCAGAACTAGGAAGTAAGTTGAAATGTAGGACCTCAAAGGGAGTTATCGCAGGATTACTACCAGAGCTAGTCAGAGTAGAAACAGTTAGATATATAGAATTTTAATATATGGCTGAAAAGATGGTGTGAGGGGGAGGATTTCCTATTTATGGGGCATTTGGACGGGTTCTAGGGGAGGTGGGACCTGTGCAAACTAGATGGGTTACATCTGAGCAGGACCGGGACTGAAGTTTTGGGAGAGTACTTGGTATGGTGATTAGGCAGGAGTTAAACCAGTGTGGCAGGGAGATGGGAACCAGAGGAGTAGAGCAGTAGATGCACAAATTGAGGGAGAGGTGGAAACCAAGGCAAACATCGCTAAGAACAAGAATCGGCTGGGAAATGCTGCTGAAAAGAAAGTAGCTAGGGAAAGACTATTCAAAAACAAAGGAGGGAATCTATATGTGGAGCCAGAAGTGATAGGTGAGGTCCTAAATGAATACTTTGTGTCAGTATTCACCAAAGAGAAGGAATTGGTGGAGGATGATCTCAGGAGGTGCTGAATCTCTAAGTCAAGGTGCTATTAAAAAGGAAGAGGTGTCGTGTGTCCGAAAAAGCCTGGGTCCTGACGGGATTTTTTCCAGAATATTGAGGGACAAAAGAGAACAAATTGCTGGACCATTGACAGGCATCTTTGTGTCCTCTTTGGACATTGGTGAGGTCCCAGAGTACTGGAGAATAGCCAGTGTTGTCTGATTATTTAAGAAAGGCAGCAGGGATGATCCAGGATATTGTAGGCCTGTGAGACACATGTTGGTTGTAGGGAAATTATTGGAAAAGATTCTCAGGGACAGAGATCTATACACGTTTAGAAGCAAATGGACTTATTAACGATAGGCAGCAGGATATAGATCAATGAAATGAAATGACACAGATTGTGGTAATTGATGAAGTTTCCATGGGAGGGATGACTTATCAATTAGAGATCAGTTGGAGCCATGGGCAGGAAAATGGCAGATGCAATTAAATCTGGACAAATGTGAGGTGATGCATTTTGGAAGGTCAAGTACTGGTGGAAATTATACAGTGAATGACAGAAACCTTAGGAGTATTAACATGAGAAGGAATCCGGGTATGCTGGTCCACAGATCACGAAAGGTGGCAGCACGGGTGGATAAAGTAATAAGAAAGGCCAATTATATGCTTACCTTCACTGGAAGACAAGTTATGCTGCAGCTTTATAGAACTTTAGCTAGGCTACACTTGGAATATTGTGTGCAGTTCTGGTCACCACACTTCCAGGAGGATGTAGATGCTTTGGAGAGGGGGCAGCAAAGGTTTACCTGTTGCCTGGTATGGGTGATTTTAGCTATGATGAAAGATTGGATTGACTTGGATAACACAGTGTGGAGCAGAAGGAACATACCAGGCCAGGCAGCATCAGAGGAACAGGAAAGTTGACAATCCAGGTCAGGACTTTCTTCATAAATTTTCTGTGTTTCTCCAGCTCCACACTGTGTTATCTCTGACTCCAGCATCTGCAGTTCTGCTATCCCTTGGATAGATTGGGTTAGTTTTCACCCAAATGTAAGAGATTGAGAGGCAACCTGATAGAAATTTATAAGATTGTGAAAGGAATGGATAGAGTGGAAAGTATGAAACTTTTTCCTGAGTGGAGGGGGCCAATTACTAGGGCACACAGGTTCAAGGTGTGGGAAAAGTTTAAAAGAGGCATGTTCTTCATACAAATTGTGGTGAGTGCCTGGGAACTGCTGCCAGGAACTGTTAGAATCAAACACTATAATAAGCATTCAAGAAGCACCTCGATGAATACATTAATAAGAAGGGAAAGAGAGGTACGGATCCTGTAAGTGAAGTCAGTTTTAAAATGAAAGGGCAAAATGTGTCAACGCAGGTCGGGGGTGCTGTTCCTGTGCTGTTTTGTTCTTTGAGTGGATTTACCTGCCCCTAAAAATGAAGGAGAAATAATGAGACAATCGGAACTGCAGATGCTGGAGAATCAGAGATAACAAAGCGTTGACCTGGATGAACACAGCAGGTCAAGAGGCATCTCGGCCCAAAGCATCAGCTTTTGTGCTCCTAAGATGCTGTTGATGATGTTCATCCAATTCCACACTTTGTTATCTCGGAGAAATAATGAGGCTTTTTTTGAATGGATAAGTGGTATTTTTGCAAGATAATACCAAATTTCAGCAGCACTTTTGCTCCGTTGATGCATTTGCTCCAAAGGAATCTAAAGGCAAGGTAGTCAATAAAGTGTCAGGTATTCTTTGAGATGTTGGAAGTCATTTTGATCAAAGTAGTTTTAGCCAAATTTCACTAAGCCTTTCAAGGTAGTAATTGACTCTAGTGATTTGTGAGTATATATAGTTCTGTTACATGAGAAGCCATGAGGATATATCTCTCAAAAGCTGAATTGACACCAAAGGGGTTTCTGTACAGTGGGAATAGAGATCCTATGATTGTTACAGGCTCTAGCATTTGACGTGCATGGCTTTCATGACTACAGATGGACATTATTATATACTGCCCATACCTATCATCTTTATGAAAAGGTTTGAAAACAAAAATGTCAGAACATTACAATAGAGTTTGTTATTACAGACTTATCATGAAAAAACTATTTATTCTGCAAGAAAAGTGCAATCAATGATACAAGAATGTAACAGTTTTAAAGTTGTTTATTACTACGAAGGTATTAGAGAAAATTTAAGAGGCTGCACATAAAGACAGAATGAGAATATGTAAATGATTCTTAATTTTTTTTTCATATTTTTATTTTGTTTATACTCTCATTTTTGCAAAGATAGCAGTGTTAAAGAAATGCTCATTTAATATTGCTTGGAGAAGTTAGATTTTGAATAATTGTGGTTCGGCAGATTCTTTCCCAGTTTTGTGAAAATATGTGGACTTCCTTTTAAAAAGAGGTGATTAGGATTTCACTGCAGGCATCAGAAATTTCATTTTAGCAAGGATTTGTGTAAATCATATGACTGGTGATTACATCTTGCTAAGCTGCAGATTCCTATTGGGGCCAGTTGGAACAGTGACTGGCTTGCAGAGCTTCTTGTTTTATCAAATCAGGTCAAGATCAATAACTAAAATGTGACTTTCAGTAACATCCAATGTGTTTGCCGTTTGTTATCTGTGCCAAGATTTTGGATGGGAATGTACAAGGCATGATTAATAAGTTTGCAGATTACACCAAAATAGGCAATGCCTTGGATTGTGAAGAAGGTTATCAGAAATTGCAGCAGGATCTTGATCAGCTGGGGAAGTGGGCTAAGAAATGGCAAATAGAGTTTGTTATAGATAAGTGTGAGGTATTGCATCTTGTGAAGTCAAATTAAAGTGGACAAATACATGGATAGGAAAAATTTAGAAGGATATGGACCAAGTGCAGGGAAATAAGGTTATTGCAGATGGAAATTTTGATTGGTATGGGCCAAAGGGCTTGCCTCCGTACTATATATCACCTAATCCCTCAACTGCCATTCTATGTCTATGCCTGCATGTTATTCCACACCTCAGCTTCAGGCAACTTCATTGAGATGAGAAAGGAGCCAACTAGTGTAAAACAAAATGGCAAGTTGATAGGGAACAGAACAATGAATGTTCAAAGTTACAATTTTGCATTAGCGATTAAATAGCTTTTCCTTGCAATGTGAATTGTAATGTTTAGTTGAAGTGAAGTCTGCTAAGAACACAAAGATCTGACTCAATTCCAAAAAGAAAACCCAGACGTTGAGTCTAAGTTAAAATGTATTTGTTCTTTTTAAGGAGTAGTTGAAAAAGCATCTCAAGGTTGAACTTCCTGAGAACACAGTGTCTCCAAGACCCCTGAGAAACTGTGCATAATTAGCATCTTAACTACTTTTCACAATACCAGAGCATTCTATACTTTATCCTTTTGCCAATAGCCAGTGTTTTTTTTCCGAGAAAGCCAATCTCTGCAAAGAAATATTACTTTGTCTTTTCCTGATGAGCGTTTGTGTACAAATTTAGAGATACAGGGATAAAGATATAAACGTCCACATTATACTTTCATGCGTCAGCCCAATTATTGCATATTTATTTAATAAGTTTTATTTTGATAATGAACCAATAATTGTGTTCAAGAAGTCTGCAACTTAAACAGAAATCACTGGAGAATCTCAGCAGGTCTAGCAGTATCTGTGGACAGAAAGCAGAGATAATGTTTCATGTCCAATAACCCTTCTTCAGAACTGATTGTAGCCAGGGAATTGTTGGTATATATGCTGAAAATGGGATGGCGGAAGGGGCCTGGGGGAGGAGTAAGCAATAGATGGAAGTGGAGCCCAGAGAGAGACCAGCAGTGGGGCAAACAACGGAATGGGTACAGGTCAGCCTGGAAGAATCAATAGCTGCTAATGGAGACCAATAGTAGCTGATAATGGATTGGTTGTGGTAGTAGCCCATGTGATGACAAGCCCTGGTTTGAAAGGATGCTCATGCACTGGCTATGTCATCTCTTCATTGAGCACAACTAAATTTGTGAGACATGACCTGCCTTTGACAAAGCATGTTGACTGTTCAGAATCATGGAGTCGTAGAAGAAAAGTGTGAGAGAAAATGATAAAGCAGAGGTGCTAAAAAAACTGGCAGCACCCTCGATACAGGAGTCACTAGGCCTGGATGGGATTCATCTTAGATCACTGAGACAAGTAAGGAAGTAAATTGTAGGAACTTTGGCAGAAATTTTCCATGTCTAGCTGAACATAGGATTAGTTCAGGGGTTGCACTGTGGTTGAGTGGTTAGCATTGCTACCTCACAGTGCTAGGGACCCAGGTTCAATTCTACCCTCTGGTGATTGTCTGTGTGGAGTTTGCACATTCTCCCAGTGTCTGCATGGGCTTCCTCCGGGTGCTCCAGTTTCCTCCTACAGCCCAAAGATGTGCAGGCTAGGTGGATTGGCCATGCTAAATTACGTGAAGTGTGCAGGGATGTGTAGATTAGGTGAGTTATAGGGGGATGAGTCTGGGTGAGATGCGCTGAGGGTTGGTGTGGACTTGTTGAGCTGAAGGGCCTTTTTCCATGCTGTAGGGGTTCTATGATCTAGTCTTGGAGGATTGGAAATGTGATGCCATTGTTTAAGAAAGAGGCAAAGTTAACCCAGGAAACTTGTTTAGACAATTCATTTCATATGCATTTTTTAAAAATTTGTTTGCAAACATTCAGTCACCCTAGGAGCCCTGGCATTGGTTCCTTTGCCCTTGTTTGAATACATGTAGCCTGCACCTGCAACATCTCTTTAAACAGCACACAGTTTCCCTTTTCCTTGTGATTCCATTTTATCTGGCTGCCTTCCGTCTCATCCCAATCATGTTACTTATAGATGGGATGAGGAATAATGTGCAGACTTAAACTTACAAAGACAAAAAGGGGATTGTGGTGATAGACACATCAGATGTTTCTGGATGTCACATTCTATTCAATGATTTTACCCTGATTAGATCATTAAGCTGGTTATCCTACAGCAGGACATCTGACTCCTGCTGCTAACCTCCTTGATGAATTCTGGCTATCCTGTCTTCCTCTCTAAAGCTGTATCTTCAATTACGGGATTTACCTCTGGGGTCAAACAAATTGCAGGTTCAAGATTAGGAGTGAGACCTGAGGTATGGCTATGCTACATTGGGAAATCTATGAAAGCAACTGGTTCATTTGACATTTTCACAATATATTCTTAAAAATATTCCACTGGGATCAATTGATGCTGGCTGTTGTCAAGACACCTCATGTCAATTGACTAGCAAATCCAGTAAGTATACAGAAAGACAATGGCTGAGTTGAAAAGCTATTCCCAAAATGTGTTGAATATGTGAGCTTCCAGAATGCTCACAGGCACAATACCTCATTACAATTCCAACCAATATTTGAATTATTAGAAATCTGACAAAATCTGAGGGGCATCTGAGTTTGGTTCACATTGAAGAGTATTAAAAAGTGTTGCTGCAATAGTTCATTAGAAACTTAGAAAGATAAATATACAACAAATGTTGGACATCTAGAATAGAAACACAAGATGATTAAAGAGATCTCGTAGTACCTGAAGAGATTAATATTTTGGTTGTAGACCTTTCATTGGAAAATGAAACATAAACTAATGTTGAAGTATGCAAGGAAAGGTCTCCATAACAGAGAAAAAACATGAATAAGTTGAATGAACTTTCAAACCATTTAATATGTTGATGGATATAAAAGATTTATAAAATGATGATTTCAGACATACAATTAAATGATAACTGCATTATTATTCTGGCTTGTTTTCAAATCCAGATCAATGGATTTTAACAATTACTTTGTCACAGCACACATAACACAAAAAGGACAACTATGATTATAAGAAACAATATATTTTATTTTAATTCCAACACCACAACCTTGGAAAGTGGGTCCGTACCAAAGCACATGAGAATATGTAATAGTATAACAGTGGTGGAGACCAAAATAAAGATGTCTCAAATAAACCAAGACTTTCAATATTTGTTTTCCACTCCTTTAGAAAATGTTAGTTGGAGTTTATCATGAATGATATTGCATAAAAAACATACTACAGTACTGCATGACATCATGCCAGAACTTAAAACAAAACGACGTATATCCCAAAACTCCACAGTCAATATGGGATAATGTTTAAAATGAGGTGCAACATTTGTCTATTTTGTCCCTAGGCAGGCAAGTTATAGAGGTACCAGAGGACAGACAAGCTTTTCCTAAAAGTTTTTAATGTTTGTCCACTGTATCGAACAATATTTTGTCTTTAATTTGACTTAATAAATCACCTTTTGTGCTTTTTTGTTAATACTTTTCTGTCAGAGGTTGTAGTTTAGTTTATTATGTTCCAGAGCCGCAAAAGATTTTTCAAAAATGGTGTATACCAAACATGAACATGTAAACAAGATTGATACTTTGTGAATCATGATGCTCACCTTTCTCAAACATGAAGTCACAGTTGAAATCCCTTTCACAATGTAATACAGTGCACAATCAGAAGAAAGTTCTGGGGAAATAGTCCACAAAGTAAACATAATAGGTGCAACTTGTAACATATTGTGATCCACATATTACGGATGCAGTCTTTAGAAGCACGTCACCCAGCTTCCATAGAAATGATTGAAATCAGAAAAAAACACTGACCGAGCGATACAAGCTTCATTTTGAAGAACTCTTGTACATTCCAAACATTCTCCTTGTCTTTTGTATGAACAATTTTCAGTTTATCTTTGCTTATGCACAGGGATCCCAAATGCATTTTAAATACCTCTGCATGTAGTGCAGCATAAGGATAAATGTTCCAACTGTAAAGCCTGCAAGCAGCTAAAACATCATATTTCCTAGATTTCCTGGTCCTTGATGAAAGTCCATGCCTACATCAGCAGTCAGACCTCTGGGCCTCATTTGGGGTGGTATCATCATATTCTGTTGAGGTGCCACCATCCCTGGGAGTGGCATCATCAAGTTGTGCTGAGGAGAGCCTACAGGGCCAGGGTGACTGTACATACTTCCTGGGACTCTTTCCTTTCCTTGAATCATAAGTGCATTTAAGTTGTTCATCCGTGTGTGCATGACACCTTGTGATGGTGACATTAAACGATGTTGAGGACCCATCATGCCTTGATGCATGAAACCAGGTAACCTCATGGGATTGTGGCCTGAGACAAAGGCAGCATTACCCATGGCCATCTCCTGAACTCTAACCACACTATGTCCTCCTACATTTGGCATTGGCAATCCCATTCTGCCTGGATTTGGCTCTCCCATCAATCCTTGCATGTGATGTGAAAAGCCAGGACTGGGAAGCTGCAGCTGCTTGCGCCCCTGGCTATCCCCGTGGGGAAAGTACTGCAGTGTCTGGCTGGGCTTCTCCGATGGAATGATTCTGGACAGGTCAAACTCCGGGATTCCAGAAGCATTTGGGCGAATGACATCCTGCAATTCAGGGTCATTGTAGACTGAAGATATGTGATTTCCCATTGCAGTGTATGAGTCTGGCATGCCTGGCGGCACTGTCTTACACAGAGATTGGTCTGGAGAAGGCCGTGTGATGCTATTTGGACGTCCAAGTAGCCCTCCTTCCCCAGAAAATGCTATTCCAGGTGGGAAAACTCCCTGTGAGCCAGGGTCATTCACTGGAAAGGATACCTGATGAGTTGGTGACTGCACTGGTGGGTAAATCTGTTGCCCCTGTAAAAAACCCATGTGCCCTTGATGTAGCATCTGTGGATTTGCAATTGATGGATCCTGCGGAGTATGTGGCACCATGGGGCCGTGGGGCATCATGTTGGGTCCCATAGGGCCATGTGACACCACGGTAGGCCCAATGGCATTCGGAGATGGCATCTGGTTTGTTATATGATGTGAAAGAGGCTGTCCTCCGAGAACATTCATTCCCATCGGACTCTGAGAAGACATCGGCCCGGCTGAATGAGGGGCCGAAAGTTGTGTCTCATTTAAATGGTTGACCCCTGATAACAAAAACAAAGGAAAACTTCAACAGTCATCACTTTTAAAATGCAGATTTTATACTTGAACAGAAATAAAACAATGATGAAGTGAAAATACGGTTCAGTTTTTTCCACATTTTCTCTTTGACATTTCAGTGCTTCTAGATTAAACAATTCTAGAAGTAAATGTTGGCAGCATGGGTTACAATGAAATTAATTACACTTCACTTTATACTTTCTGTGCATGACTTAGAGAATGATAAAGACAGCAAGTTCTTTCATAAAGTGAGGGAGAGAGATTTTTAACAATGGAGATCAGACAAATGATTTGAACGTACTAGTGCAAACAGCAGAGGCAATAGCACAAGTGGATGAGCCACCAGGTAGAAAGTTGGAAAATTGGAAGGAGCCTTAAGCAGGAATGAAGAAGAACCAGATATTCTTCATTTGATCACTCAACTAATTAAATCATTAAATATTTCTTTCATCTCACACCTTCAAAAAATTCATCAGATTTTTTATCAATATACTTCCTTCAGTAAAGAATTTTTATTCAGAAAAATTCATTTGAACTTTCAAAAATGAGCTCTCACTTCTCCCCGTGCCATTAATAGCTAAATTGTTTTTGCTAATAGTGTTAAAAATCACTCTCAATAGAAAAATTAGATTATGTTAATTTTAAACATTACATAGACCACCTCAATCACTACCAACAATAAAAGGTTTCCCATATAAGATAAAGTGGCAATAAATGTAACTATAGCATGAGCTAAAAATCTTACAAGCTGAGCTCTTATGGAAGATTTCTGTATTCCACACTGAATCTAACAGGATTCTGAACAATATTGCCTGTGATAAAATTTGTGGCAGAATTGGATGAGAAGTCAGGCGAAACGAATTTCGATGTCTCTCTCCATTTTTAACCTTTTGACAAGATGAGTTTGTCACTGGACAGTGGCCAGTTGCCAGTAGGATTATAGACTGTTAAACGCTTTATTAATGGCACATCTTATGTCATTAATATTCAGTTCCCTATCTTACCAAACATGCTGAACAAGATGGACATTGAGAATTCTTGAACTGGAAGTCAGAGCAGGTACCTGGAGATTTCCTCTCAATGCTTGCTCCAAATTACCTCTATTTTGCTCAGGACCAAATAGCATCTCAAAGCATGATCCACCAGTACGAGCTACAGACATTGGCATCCAGCATTTGTCAATCCCTCACAAACATGGCACCTCCCCAAACCATTTGCAGACCACGTGGCTAGTTGCAATGACTTGCATTGATCAGCTGCAGCAGGGACAATTGTGGGAACAGGGACCTAGCTCAAGGTTCAGACCAGGCTGCATTTCAAGGTTGCTCACTTGCTTCACTTAATGCCTCACTGTGCCATGATGTGCTTGTTGGTGCATTGTGCTTCTGCCAGACACAATAGCTCTAAGTACTGCTATATTGAAGTGCTCTTTTTTGCATACATCTTTTGTGATGGACTGCTTTTCAGTAAGGATCTTTTTGGGAGTGTGGGGAACATTTGGCTATTTGGCACCACCATGACATCAATCTACATTTATCACATGTGCCAACTGCCTGTGTAGCAAACACAATGCATATTTGTTTAACCAAAGGGGGTTATGGTAGCAATTGGCTGGGGCTAGTTCTCATCTCATAGTCAAGGGGGACAGGAGTAAATCAGGGAGTCCTGGTATTGTAAGCTATTGAATGTATGCAGTCCAGAGGCTTAGCTGTGGTCAGTGTCTGCTAGGCTTTCACTCAATAGTCAGGGTCATACTTACTTACAGCAAAAGGAAAGGCCTTTGGGCTGTTGCATCTGTGTCAGTCCAAAGCAACCACCTAAGTATTTTAATTGCTTTTTCCAATACTTTGACAATAGCCTCATATACCTTGGCATTGTAAGTTCATACCTAAAGTGATTCTTAAATGTTATGAGAGTTTCTGCCTCTACCATTCTTACAAGCAGTGAGTTCCAGATTGCCATCACCCTCTGGGTGACAAAGCTTTTCCTCGCATCTCCTCTCAATCTCCTGGCCTTTCCATAAATCTTCATGTCCAGTCTTTGATATTTTAATTGCTTTGATCTGTCCAGAAAAGGGAAACATTTCTTCCAGTCTCCGCGGTCTGCCTTCATCTTGGGGATGCAATGGCTAGTAGTATTATCGCTATACAATTAACCCAGGTCCTAGGATCCTAGGTTCAAATCCTGCCATGGCAGATGTTGTAATTTGAATTCAATTAAAACAAATCTGGAATTAAGAGTCTAATGACAACCATTAAATCATTTTCAATTGTCAGAAAAAACCCATCTAATTCACTAAAATCCATTAGGGATGTAAATCTGTCATCTTTGCCTGGTCTGGCCTCCAGACCGACAACAATGTGGTCGATTCTTAACTGTCCTCTGGGCAAATCAGGTTCGGCAATAAATACTGGCTTAGCCAGACATGCCCACATCCCCCAAGTGATTAGAAAAGTCTCTCTTAAATCTCTTCTAAGGAAAACATCTCCAGACTGTCTAATCTTCCACTGCAAGTGAAATTCTTTAGCTAAAATGGGATCTCAAAAGGTACAAGCAGTTAAGATAAACTAAACTACCAGAAAAGATTCTCAAAAATCTCCTGGGCACCCTTTCTAGTGCCATCATATCCATCTACTGACGTTGATTCCCGACCTGCACACAATAATCTAGCTGTGTCTAAACTAACATTTTAAACAGTTCCATCATAATCTCCTTTCTCTTAAACTCTCTGCCTCAACTAATAAAGGCAATTGTTCCATATGTCTTCTTAACCACTTTATCCACCTGTCCTGGTACACTAAGGGACCAGTGTATAAGTTCATTAACGTCCCTCTGATCCTCGGTGCAACCCAGGCCTCTACTGCACATCATATTTTCCTTTACTTTGTTTGTCCTGCTCAAGTGAGTCCTCTTACATTTATCCAGATTAAATTCCATTTGCTTGTGACCAGCCCATATGTATCCTCCTGTAATTTAAGGCTATACTCCTCACTATTTACCACTCCATCAATTTTTGCACCATTTATGAACTTGCTGTCCAACCTTCCTACATTCAAGTCTAAATTATTTACATAAACCATAAACAGCAAGAACCCAATACTGATTCCTGTGGGATCCCACTGGACACAGACTTCCAGTTGGAAAAACACCTCTCAATCATCAACCTCTACTTCTGGCCACTTAGCTAATTGTGATTCCAATTTGCCAAATTTCCTTGAATCCCTTGGGCTTTTACCTTTGCTATCTGTCTCTCATCCGGGTCCTGATCAATAGCCTTGCTGAAGGCTAAAGATACTACATCAAAATTCAGTCAGGTTGGTCAGAAATGACCTCCTAATAAGAAAACTATGCTGACTACTTTTGATTGATCCCTGCCTCTCAAAATGCAGATTAATTCTGTCCCTCAGAATTACTTCCAATTGTTTTCCCACCACCAAGTTTAGGCTGACTGGCCCGTAGTTTCCTGGTCTATCCCTTCTTGAAAAACGTTACCACGCTGGCTGTCATCCAGACGTCTTGCAACTTTTCTGTGGCGAGAGAGCAATAGAAAACTTTTGCAAATACCCTGCTATTTCCTCCTCTGCATCATTCAACAAGCTGTGATGCATTTCATCCAGTCTGGAACATTTATCTACTTTTAAGCTTACCAAGCCGCTCAGAACCTCCTCTGTTTCAATGCTAAATTTTAAAATTATATCAGATCTTCTCCCTGATTTCTATACCCATGTCGTCCCTTTCACGACTGAACACTGATACAAAGTATTTATTTTGAGCCCTACCTATCTTCACCGGCTCCACAAACAAATTATCACTCTGGTCCTTAGTGAGCCCTACTCTTTCCCTTAGTATCCTTTTACCAGGAGTAGAAAATAGGCCATTCAGACCATCAAGTCTGTTGTGAATCAAGTCTGCTCCACCATTCAATCATGGCTGATAAGTTTCTCAACCCCATTCTCCTGCTTTCTCCCCACAACCCTTGGTCCCTTTGACAATCAAGAACATAATCTATTTCTGTCTTAAATATACTCAATTACCTGGCCTCCACAGCTTCTGTGGCAGTGAATTCCACACAGTCACCACTGTCTAGCTGAAAACATTTATCCTCATCTGTGTTCTAAAAGGTCTTCCCTTTAATCTAAGGCTGTGCCCTCGGGTCCTAGCCTCTCCTACCAATGGAAACATCTTTCCAACATCCACTCTGTCCAGGCCATTTAGCATTCTCTATGTTTCAATTAGATCCCCCTTCATTCTTCTGAACTCCATCGATACAGACCCAGAGTCCTCAAACATTTCTCATATGTTAAGCTTTCAATTCCTGGGACCATTCTTGTGAACCTTTTCTGAACCCGCTCCAGGGCCGGTACATCCTGCCTGAGATACAGGGCCCAAAACTGCGCACAATACTCCAAATGTGGCCTGACCAGAGCCTTATAGAACCTCAGAAGTATATCCCTGCTTTTATGTTTAAGTCCTCTCAAAATAAATGCCAAAGTTGCATTTGCCTTCCTAATGACTGACACAACTTGCAAGCTTACCTTGTGGGAATCCTTAATGTACCTGTAAAACAACTTAGGATGATTCTTTATTTTAGCTATCAGTATCCTTTCTTGTCTCCTTTCAGTGCTCCTAATCCCCTCTTTACCCTCCCTCTTGTACATTCTATCCTCCTTTGGGACATGTGCAGTTTTGTACCCTCAAGCTTGCTTCGTTACCTAGAATTAAGTTCAGGACCACGCCCTCTCTTGCAGGGCTTTTTACACACTGATTTAAACAGCTCTCCTGGATGTTTTTTTTAAGAGTTTGGCTCCATCCAAACCTTTCACACAATGACTACCCCAGTTAATGTTGGCCAATTCAAAATCCCCTGGGTTTCCCTACACTATTACTTGAACATTTCCCTCAAATTTTCCTGCATAGCTGCTCTTCTATTTCACAAAATCCCTACAGTGTGGATGCAGGCTATTCGGCCCATAGTCCACACTGACCATCTAAGGAGCATCCTACTCAGACCCATCCCCCTATCTTTTTTCAGTAACCCTGCATTTCCCAAGGCTAATCTACCTAGCCTGCACCTCCCTGGACACTATGGGTAATTTAGCATGGCCAATCCACCTAACCCGCACACCTCTGGACTATGGGATGAAACTGCAGCACCTGGAGGAAACCTACAACAGACACAGGAAGAATGTGCAAACTCGACACAGACAGTTGCCCGAGGGTGGAACTGACTTGGGTTCCTGCTGTAGTGAGGCAACGGTACTAACCACTGAGCCACTATACTGCCTTTTAGACTGTTAGGGGAGCCTATAGTATTCTCCCAGAAATGCAAATGTTCCTTTTTAGTTTTTAAGTTTAACCCTTATGGCTTCATTTGAGGAACCTTCTAAGACACCAACCCTCCCTACTGCTGTATTATATTTCTTGATCAAAATTGTGACACTTCCTCCTCTTTTACCTCCCTTCATGTCTCCCCTGAAGACCCTGTTCCTGGAATATTGTGCTGCCAATTTTGCCTCCCTCTGTGTCATGTCTCTGTGACAGCAATGACATCATACTCCCATGTTTTACTTTGTGCCCTCAACTCATCTGCCTTGATTATCACATTCCTAGCATTAAATAAATACCATCTAATCATGCCAAACTCCCTCTACCTTCACTGCCCTATAATGTCTGATTCACTTGGCATCATTTCAAATTTTGTCACTCATCTTCCCCTGGTCAGCATTGTTTCTGCATCCCAAGCTAGCTTAAACACTCCTCAGTAGCACTAGCAGACCTTCCCACAAGGATGCTCATGCTATTCAGTTGAAGTACAACCTGTCTGCCTTGTGTAGGTCCCACTGCCTCCAAAAATGGACCCAAATCCCAGAAATCTAAAGCCCTTCCTCCTGCACCATCTTTCCAGCCATGCATTCATCTGGACTAATGTCCTATTCCTATAATAACTTGCATGTGACACCAGAGTTGTTGGGAGATTACTACCTTTGGGGTCCTGTTTTATAATCTACTTCCTTGCTCTCGAAATTCTGCATTCAGGATCCCATTTCTTTTCCTCACTATGTTGCAGGTACTAAGATGTATTACAAACTCTGTTTGCTTTCCCCTTTCCTGCAGCTATTCAGTGGCATTCCTAGGAGATCTAGAAGACCATGAAATTTGTCTGACTACAGTCCAGAGTGCGGCAACCAGTCAGTCCTGTAGGGCAGCAGCAGTTGGGGAAATCATGTATTGTCACTCAGGGAATTACGAAGACAGTGATCAAGGTCTGGTCAGTCATATTTAGCAGGTGCATGTCAAAGTCATTCAGGAGTGAATACAATTCTGGGGGCGTGCCATGTGTTGATCATTGAGAAGGGGTAAAGGCCCTGTGTGGACATCTAGGGATTCATTGCCAAAAGCAGTGGGTGAGTCAGAGCTGGGGGAATGGAAATGTGGAGCACTAGTACGGCTGGGGACAAAAACAGTGATAGAGAGAAAATTGTGGTGTATGGGAGGGAATGTGGAACAGTATCAGACAACACAGTCAGCATTGGGAGGTTGGGTTCATGATAGTGACTACCATCATGGTGCCTACAGCAAAAGGAACGAAGTTGACATCATTCAGATGTAATACTTGGGCTCAGAGCACAGGGAGTTCAATGTTGCCATGTCGGCGAAAGGGCGCTAATGGTCTTTTAGGTTAAAGTGAGGTAAAAGAGAACATGGAGACTTTGGGGTGGGTGGGGTACTTAGTGGCCGGGCAGAGTTCACTGCTAATGGTGTCAATCGCAAGCTGATTTCCCCGCCATCACTTGCCATTCGTTAGACACTAACTGCAACTGAGTGAGAGGAGTCAGCGTCAGTTCAAAGGAGGCAAGTGTAGGATCCACATCTGCTGAATGCTAGGAAATTAAAGGATCAAATAGATGGATCAGCCACTTGCAAAGCCCAGCTACATTTCATTTGCAATCATTTAATCACCCATTTGCTAAAATTTGCATCAAGCCATTTGTGCCTATAAACTGGACATGGGGATCTCTGAAGTTAGCAGCAATGACATTATAAAAGGCCTGTGCTGGGTGAAGGTGAACCATTATCTGCGCAGCCTTCATGGCTGCTGGGATGGAACCATCGCTACTTCATGTCATTTATGCGTAATGAAAGTCTGCATTGAATACAATGGAACATTAAAGTTGTGGGTCTGGGATGGGAAGGCATTGAGTACAGCAGCTGCTCCCTTTTTTGTGTAATGTGTAGGTCACTTAGCACTGCACTTTCACTTGGTGCTGAAGCTGAAGCTGATTGAATGATGGAGACATACTTTCTTTACCAGGAAGCAGCATATCTCACTGTCTGGAGGATTATGCCACTGATGACCTTGCTGTGATTTAAGATAACCTTTTGCCTGTTCTGTTCCCAAAGTTGGTCATTTTTACTGAAGGTCCACTGGTGGGATGTAGTTCGCAGTAGCTGCCTTCCTAAAATGGTGATAGTAGATTTACAAGAACTATAGCTGAGGAGAAGCCCAGGAGCCAGCAGCTGGCCACTGTGGAGGATGCGGTGTATGCAGCTCAGGGGAAGGTCACCGCTATGGCGACCTTATGATGCACTCAAACCATGGGAGCAACACAGGCTTGATTTCCTGGGAGTGACTGAGGTTCAATGTCAACACAGCCTCTATGGATTCCAGGAGACTGTAATGGAACTATGTTGGATGCCGGTGTGGGACACGAGGGCAGCACGAGTGGGAAGCCAATCCCTCCTGATGCCTGCAAAGTTAACAGTCACTCTGAACTTCTAAATGACTGGGTCCCTCCAGGGAGCAATGGCTGATATTTGTGGGCTATCTCAGTCATGCTCCCGATGATGCATCAGGACAGTAACTGGTGCCATCTGCACAAGGTGACATCAGTTCATTTTGTACCCCATGGTGGGGTTAGTAATGCAGCTCAGCAGTAGGATTCAAGAATATAGCTGTTTCCCTGAGATGCACTGTGGCATTGATCAGACACATGTGGCACTGAGAGAGCCATATCACTGTGGAATGCATTGACAAGAAAGGGTTCTATTCCATTAAGCATCCAGAGATCTATGATCACATTAGTGCTTTCTGGAGGTGTGAACCCACTAACCCTGATGGCTGCCATGACGTCAACATCATGAAGCACTCATATATTCTTGCTGTATTTCAGGATCTTGATGCCCTACAAGACTCATTATAGAGGTCAAGGACTACCCACGGTGAAGGGGGCAAGATTATTTAAGTGTAGATTTTTTATAAAGTATAGTTTTCTTACAGATCTGTAGTAAGGGACAAATAAATAGGTAAGGGCTAAAGGTAGGATTAAAAGAGCACTTGCTTGCTGCTGCAGAGACAGGTAGTTAGTTGGAAGATTATTCCCAAGGGAACAGGCCACGGAATGTCCCAGGTGGGAAGCAAACTAGTCTGCAGATATTAGTGGCAAGGAGCCAGGGCTAGGCATGATGAATATTTTTGATAAAGGTTTCAATGGACCCCAGTGTGATAGATTTACTGCTCATGTTCAATGTGGATAGTAATTAATATAATTTCGGGGTTGCGTCAGTCTGTTTGTGTAATGGTATTAAAGAAGTATTTTCTTACCATTGTATTCGGAGAGAGTTCAAACTCCTGACTGAGACTTGGAGTCTCTCCCACTGCATCTACACTGGTGTTTTGATTGAATAAGGTTATTAAGTGCTGCTTTACTTTGCTGACAAGAGTCGTGCAGCAAGGCCAATCCGACACTGAGCTCTACGTTGGAAACCTTCCCAGTGGGTCCTGAACAGTGGAAATCCAACCCCTATCACTCATTAGATGTTTAAGATTCTCAGGCTGTGTGTCTGCACGTGTGTCTATTTGTCCCAGGACTCCGCAAGGTCCTAACCTGCATCATGCTGCTTAAATCCAGATGTCAATGATATGGACAATCCATATCTCAATCATGTGGAACATGTAAGCGTATTTTGATTTCAAGATGATCTGAACCTATATTTTACAATGCCATGTCATCAATTTCAATAAGGATTATATTTCAGCCATTGCTTCAAAACTTCCCGTGTGCCCTAATTTTCATAAATATTTTTAAGGATATAATCAGCACCAAGCTATGGACATAAAAGATAAAATGTGGTTTCTATTGGAATCATCCCTCACCATAAAGCTGCTAACTTGGTAAAATGTAGCTGATACCAAGAAGACTGCTGAATTCTTACCTGACACATGGTTCATGGATGGAAGATTTGGTGATCGTACAGGTGGTGAATCATCATCAGAGCTAGCAACGGTCTTGATTGCATCATGGTACAGTGGTGTGGAGCTCGGCATGGCAAACTTTGACATTCGAGACATCATGATGGATAAGGGGTTCTGGGAAAGACTAGGCTCAGGGGGCATGGAGTAGGGACTGTGGGAGGGAAGATTTCCAGAAAGACTCTCAGAACCTGACTGGCCGGATGCTGGAACACCTAGAGGAGTTGGATGAGAAGGAAATGAAAATTGAAGTGTGATTAAAACTGGAAGTTAAAAAACGCTTCATGTGCAGTATGGTCAATGTTGCATCTTCACACCACACAAACTGTATTCATTTGTGGACATTCAGGGGATCAGGAAATCCAACTTATCTATTTCATGGGATATATACTAGCAAAATTATTCCACAAAATGAATATACCTTCAGGTGTATATTTTGTTTAAAATATATCCTTTGAGGTGTACCAATCATGGTATGCAAACAAATTAACTGCCCCAGATGCCAGTACATCAAGCACACCCTAGAATTCCATTTTTTTTTGCAACGGGGAAAAGGTCCACAAAACACAGCTGGAATTGTATCTTTCCCAACAAGAAGTTATGGTTCAGGTTCGTACTACATAAAGCTGATTTTTAATTTTTTTTTGTTTGTGGGACAGGGACATCGCTACATTTATTGCTTATCCCTAACGGACCCAGAGTCAGAGTCAGATTCAAATTCAATTACATGGCTGTTGGGCTGGAATAACAAATAGGCCAGACAAAATAAAGCTGCTGGATCTCCCTCGCTTCAGGTTTTGAGCAAGAGATGCAAAGAGGTTTATTTCGAATGCAGTGAGTGGTAATGACCTGGAACTCACTGTCCTTGAGGAGAGTTTAAGCAGAGGTGAAGTATGCTTTCAAAGCAAAATTTAATGAGCATTTGAAGGAAATTATGAGCAGATGTATGTGGTGAGGGCAAGGGAATGGAATGGAATGGATGCCATACAGTGAACTAGCATATACGTGATTGACAAAATGGCCTCCTTCTCAGCATTGTGACTAGAATGACAGGAACTGCGAACCTAAGAAGAGTGATAAGAGAGACAGAAACAAGACAGTAATAAAAGGAAGAACAATAAAACGCAAAAATGGTAGACCGAGCAATCAAGTGAAAGGAGCAACTAGTACAAAGTATAAGGAAAAGTTAGGATTATTAAAAATAACAAAAAGACAAGCTTAAAGGCTTTGTATCTTAATGCATAAAGAAGAGAGTAAGGCAAATGAATTGATGTTGCAAATTAAGGTGAATGGATATGATTTTGTAACTATATTGGAAGAATAGTTACAAGGTGATCAAAGCTGAGAACTTAACATTGAGGTGTATTTGATCTTTTGAAAAGACAGGAGAGAAAGAAAAGGTGATGGGGTAGAGCTGTGGATAAGAAATAAAATGAGGACAATTGAGAGAGATGATGTAGGCTCAGATGATGTGGCGTCTATATGGGGATAATGAAATAGCAATAAGAGAAAAGGAAACACTGGTTAGTGGATTACATAGACTATCAAATAGTAGTCACACTGTAGGAAAGGGGATAAATCATAAATAATAGAAGCATGTGAAAAGAACAGAGAAATAATTATATGTGACTTTATTCTTCATGTTGATTGAGTTCATCAAGTTAGAATGTATAGTAATGATAACAAATTCAGACAGTGCATTAGGGACAATTTCCAAGAGCAAGGTGCCATGGACCCAACCAGGGGACAAGCTATCCTAGATCAGGTAATGAGGCATGGCAACTACAATGAAACAAGGAAAGAATTAGTTAAAATTAGTTAAACTATGCACATGCATCCCAAGGTCTCTATTCAGCACATAAATGAATGACTTGGAGGAAGAAACCAAATATACTGTAGCCAAAGCTAGAGCCAACACAAAAATAGGTGGAAAGTCAAGTTGCAGAAGATCAGAATACATAGTAACAGAATTAGGTCATTTGGGTCATTCAGTCTGCTCTACCATTTCATTATGGCTGATATGTTTCGCAACCCTTTTCTCCTGCCTTTTCCCTATGACCTTGATTCTCTGACGATCAAGCACCTATCCATCTTGGACTTAAATACACTAAGTAACTTGGCCTCCACAACCTTCTGCAACAATGAGTTCCAAAATGCAGCACCTCACATTTACCTAAATTAAATCCATCTGCCAATCCTTGGCCCATTGGCCCTTCTTTGCCAACTCTCCTAGACTGCCCAATTCTTTCTGCAACTTCCACATTTCCTCAACACTATCTGTGTCTCCACCTATCTTTCTGTCATCTGCAAACTTAGCAACAATGGTCACAGTTCCTTCAGCCAAATCGTTAATGTATAATATGAAAGGTGGTGGTCCTAGCACAGATCCATGCAGAACTCCACTAGTCACTAGCTGCCATCTTGAAAAAGACCCAGTTGGGTCTAGGCCCAAAACGTCAGCTTTTGTGCTCCTGAGATGCTGCTTGGCCTTCTGTGTTCATCCAGCTTCACACTTTGTTATCTTGGATTCTCCAGCATCTGCAGTTCCCATTATCTCTACCCTCACTTTCTGTCTTCTGCCAGTCTATCCAATTCTCTATCCACGCCTGTACCTTGCCTCTAAAACTGTGGGCTCCTATTTAGCAGGCTCCTGTGCAACACCTTCTTCATGGCCTTCTGGAAATCCAAATAGAACATATCCAATGGCTCTCCTGTGTCTAACTTGTTCATTACCTCTTCAAAGAGTTCTAACAGATTTGTCAGGCATGACTTCCCATTGATGAAGCTGTGTTGACTCAGCCCTGTTTTATTTACACTTCCAAGTACCAATCAATCAGATCATTTATTATGGATTCTAAAATCTTATCAATGACTGGCATCAGGCTAACTGGCCTATAATTTCCCATCTTCTGCCTCCCTCCCTTCACAAACAGGAATGTTACATTAACTATTTTCCAGTCCTGTGCAGCCCTCCTTGACTCTTGTGATTCCTGAAAGATCACCACCAATGCTTTCACACTCTCTTCAGTTATCTCCTTCAGAACTTTGGGGTGTAGTCCATCCGGTCTGGGTGATTTATTCACCTTCAGACCTTTCAGCTTCTCCAGCATCTTCTCTTTAGTGATGGCCACTACACTCACTATTTCCCCGACTCTCAAGAAGTTCAGGTATGCTGCTGGTGCCTTCCACTGTGAAAATAGAGGCAAAGTTCAGTTCATCTGCCATTTCTTTGTTCCCCATTATTACTTTGCTAGACTCATTTCCCAATGAACCAATATCCACTCTTAACTCTCAAATATCTTCTTTACATTAAAAAAAATCTTGAACAATCTTCTTTTATATTACTAGCTCATTTGCCCTCATATTTCCTCGTCTCCCTCCTTATCGTTTTTCCAGTTATTCTCTGCTGATTTTTAAGGCTTTCTCATCCTCCCACTTCGCACTAATCTTTACCATATTGTGTGCCTTTTCTTTTACTTTTATGCTGCCCCTGAACTTCCCTGTCAGCCATGATCGCTTCATCTTCCCCTTAGTATGTTTCTTCTTCCTTGGGATAAGTTTCTATTCTGCCTCCTGAATTACCCGTAATAATTCCTGCCTTTGCTGCTTCATTGTCTTCCCTGATAAGCTCCCATTCCAATCAACTCTGACCAGCTCCTCCCTCATATCTTTGTAGTTACTTGTATTTAATTGTAATACTGTTACGTCTGATTCCACACAGACAGTCACCTGAGGGTGGAAATCGAACCCAGGTGCCTGGTGCTGTGAGGCAGCAGTGCTAACCTCAGAGCCATCTTGCCGTCAGACAATATTATGCTAGAATCTTATCTTTTCATCTCTACATGCCTCAGACAGCTTTGGAACCAACTCCCCTCATCATTCCATTTTGAACATGTCCATCGTACCTTTATATTCTTTTAGCTCCTCCGATTTCCTATCCATGTTTTCAGCTGTTCTCATGTGTAGCGCTGTCGCTCCTTCAATCCCGTCACCTTCATCGGACCTCATCTCTACACCCCTTGCTCTTGGTCCTAGAAAATTAAACCAAAAGTTTCCTTAGTGTTATTAATGCTACATGATCAATCTGAATCCTCTGCAGCAAAGTTCATCTGCAACCGTACCATCAGGCTCGCAAATGAACGTACAGATTATATTTCTATGACACCATTATGCCATAAAATGTTCCAATGTGCAGCACAGATCGTCAAGTATAGGGCAACTCCAAACAACATATGTTGATATTTGGTCACATGATTTTATGAGGTATATTTCAAAGAGGAAAGTGAGGTAGAGAGGGTTAGAATGAGCTAAGGACTCTGCCAACCAAAGACACGGTGTCCAGTCGTACAGTGATTCTGATTAGAATGCACTAGAAGACAGAACTAGCCAAATGCCGATATCACAGGATTGTGGGGCTGCAGGAGTTTACCTGGATAAAGAGGAGTGAAGCTATGATGGAATTGAAAAATTGGACCTGAATTGTATAATCCAGATACTGGTTAATCGGGAGCCAAAGTACATCAGTGAACACAAGGGAGATAGAGAACAGCAATCTGAGATACGAGGAGTAGTGTTTTGGATGATCTCAAGTTTACAGCAAGTAGAATGTGGAGCCCAGACAGAAGTACACTGGAGTAATCAAGTCTGGGTGTGAAAAAGGCATGAATGAGGGTTTCAGCTGCAGTGGGGTGACTTGCCAAGGAGGAAATTGCTGTTATTAGCCATGGCACAAGTATGAGAGCAGAAGGTTATGTCAAGGCCAAATGTGACAAGTTTGTAAACATATTGTCCTAATACCAGGGAGAGAGATTCAGTCATTAGCGGGACAATGGAGTTTGGAGTGGGGACTGAAAACAATTACTTCAAATCTCCCAATATTTAATCAGTTGAAATTCCTGCTCATTCATTACAGGATGTTGGATAAGCAGTTTGCTGATCGAGGAACAATGGAGGGATCGCACGTGATACCAGAGTACGAGTATAGGAGTGGAAAAGGAAGTCTCTCAAGTGATTGTCTCGAATACAATTAAACAGATAAGTCTGGCAGCAGGTGTAAGTGGTCCAGCCAGCTGAGTGGCATTAGAAAAGATGATAGCTTAATCATGTTAAAAGCTGAAGATAGGTAAAAAGAAAGAAGGGTTCAACTATGTCAGCCACATAGGATGTCATTCATGACTTTGACAAGAGAAGTACTGTGGCAGGGCAGAAACCTATTTGCAGGGAGAAAGCATGAAATTCTTAGAAAGTTTTGGGAGGCAATAACTTGCTGCGTGCCTGGTGATTCACCTGATCATAATGCTATACTTGCTAATAAGTTATGTGTAGCCAAATTTGGATCAGTGTCATTGGTGCTTTGTTGTTTTTCTCTCTCTCCTTCTCACCGTGGCCATCCTGACTGCAGCTCCAGGGCTTAGGAAAACATGAAAGTAGCTTGTGGCATGTAGGAGATGTCACGTGAAGCTATGTTCACGATTTTGACTAGCTGGATAAGGTCATTAGATTTCTTATGATGTTATTGCTAGGTCCTCAGATTTGGAACTCTGGGAATTGACATGATTGGATACCTGTTCACAATTTCTTTGGAAAGATGTCCTTGAGAGCCACTTGGCTGCCCCGCTTAAAGATTTGCTTGCATCTCTCCTTCTGCCCAACTCCGCCACAATAGTACACAGCATATGTTACTTGAATACCTACTCTCTTCCTTACTTTCCTCCTCCATTGTTTTAAATGAGAGAAATATTATTTAGTATGCAACTTACCTTTTAAAAAAGGGATAGACTGCCTTAAGAAGACCAGGCTCACTGCACTACAGTATAGTATGTGCAAAAGCAAAATGTTGATTGATCCCTCTTGATCACAGAGGCAATTGCTGGCTGGAGAAGGAACCAGCAGTGAGGCTGATGGCTGATGCTACATTACAATCCTGGTTTAGACAATGCGAGCATGAAATTTGCACAATCCAATCCAATGCTGGAAAAGTACGTCTATTAACCATAAGTTTTATCATAAAATGAGTGATGGGGTTCTGCTGTTCACAAACCATTATGCACAGATTGGAAATAGGCCTGTAATATTTATGTTTTCACCTGCCAGTAAACCCACATTCACATTTTCCTTTGGCATTAGGAAGTGAACCATTAAAGGCTATCTCCTGCAATGCTCCTTTTTACACAATTCACTCTGATTGTGTCTAATTCTGAGGACATGCCCAAGTGAATGTGATGTTTTCTGCTACTGATTTAAATGTCCACAGTACTATTGTCAAGGACCATTGGGTCTTATGTCCCTTCCTCAGGTGAACCAGTATTAAACTGTTGCCTCCAGTTTGGGAGTTATACAAATGCAAAGATTAGACTACTTTTACCACAGAAAACAAGAGAGAACTTCGTGATATAATCTCCTATAACAGAAGACAGACATCTCAATTTGAATTAACATGAGAATTAGATCCTGAAAATGTCAATGTAGAAAATGCAATGTATGACAGCTATTGATCCCAATCTGCATTCATTTCAGTACCAACTGTCAAATCCATGAGGCCCATTTCTTAGACTCCTGAGGCAAGGGCCAGCTGGAATAGGATACTTGATAACCTTTGAAGAACCTTTTTCAAAATTAGTCAGATATTAGTGGGAGAATCACAATCCCCAAATTAATAGCTTTAGAAGTTTACATTCATTTTCAACTGGGAGTGATGAGATTTCTCCTCAGCATATTCTTAAATATTCAAGCCGCTACATCTAGTTATGTAGACAAGCATTCGTTGCATGGTTTACTAATCCTCATGATGGTTTTATTATTGCCATGTCTGCAATGATTTTCCAAGTAGCAATGTATGTAGAATAAACTGAATAAATAAAACTTCCAATGTGTCTTTTCTCTTCACTCTCCACAGCGATCAGGCCTGGTTCTAAAGGCATGACAGAATGATGTAATATCAACTTTTTTTTGCATTTCCATTGAGGATCGCTGTCCTTGACACTGTGGGTCTGCTACGTGGCAGAACACAAAGGGTAATGTGGGGACTGTACAGCCAGAGTAAATCACAGTCCCAGCCAAATTAACAGGAGACTAATTTCTTCAATCTTAACTGCTGTGTTGCAATTGCTAATATGAGCAGAGATGCAAATAGGTAGGGATCACGAGCAGGTCATCTGAATCTAAAATACTAATGGAGTAGGCTGTCTAGGCTTGATGATGCTGGCTGGAGTCATGTTAGGAGGATCGATGATTGATCACATGACTTCTGGCCATGTGACATGTGACCATCTGACAGATGATCACATGACATGTGATCACAAGTGCCCATTCTCCACCTCATCCCAATACAAATTCTGCACACTGCTTCAATCAGTATCTCTCCCATTCCTCAGTTTCACAATTTATTAATCCTCATCCTCCAGTCTTCTTTTATCACTGCCTCTCTTCCTAAGTCCTCATATCTCCTTTCTGAAATCCACTCACCATCTATGTCCAAATATCATCCCTCACTCTCCCTAAAGTCTAACTCCTCAGACTCCCAAATGTAACTCAAAAGTTCTCTTGGTTCCTGAGAACTAATGATTCTCAACACTAAGACCCCAGTGCCTTGAATGACACATGACTGGAGGCGTGCTCCTTTATTGTAATCTGTTAATTTAGTATCAGCACAGACAGTTTTGAACCTGAAGAATGTAATGTTTGTATATAATGGTTGCACTACACACCTATTGGATTCTTCAGTACCACGATGCACCCAGTTTCTTACTTTCTTATGAGAAGAGCAGGTGTGCATGCTGGAATGGATAGAGATAGACGAAGCTGATGTGCTGAAAATTTTGTCAAACATTAAGATTGACAAGTCACCAGGCCCGGATCAGATTTGTCCTCGGCTGCTTTGGGAAGCGAGAAATGCAATTGCTTCGCCACTTGCGAAGATCTTTGCATCCTCGCTCTCCACTGGAGTCGTACCTGAGGACTGGAGAGAGGCAAATGTAATTCCTCTCTTCAAGAAAGGAAATAGGGAAATCCCCGGCAATTATAGACCGGTAAGTCTCACGTCTGTCGTCTGCAAGGTGTTAGAAAGGATTCTGAGGGATAAGATTTATGACCATCTGGAAGAGCATGGCTTGATCAAATACAGTCAACACGGCTTTGTGAGGGGTAGGTCATGCCTTACAAACCTTATCGAGTTTTTTGAGGATGTGACTAGAAAGGTTGATGAGGGTCGAGCTGTGGATGTGGTGTATATGGACTTCAGTAAGGCATTTGATAAGGTTCCCCATGGTAGGCTCATTCAGAAGGTCAGGAGGAATGGGATACAGGGGAACTTAGCTGCTTGGATACAGAATTGGCTGGCCAACAGAAGACAGCGAGTGGTAGTAGAAGGAAAATATTCTGCCTGGAAGTCAGTGGTGAGTGGAGTTCCACAGGGCTCTGTCCTTGGGCCTCTACTGTTTGTAATTTTTATTAATGACTTGGACGAGGGAATTGAAGGATGGGTCAGCAAGTTTGCAGACGACACAAAGGTCGGAGGTGTCGTTGACAGTGTAGAGGGCTGTTGTAGGCTGCAGCGGGACATTGACAGGATGCAGAGATGGGCTGAGAGGTGGCAGATGGAGTTCAACCTGGATAAATACGAGGTGATGCATTTTGGAAGGTCGAATTTGAAAGCCGAGTACAGGATTAAGGATAGGATTCTTGGCAGCGTGGAGGAACAGAGGGATCTTGGTGTGCAGATACATAGATCCCTTAAAATGGCCACCCAAGTGGACAGGGTTGTTAAGAAAGCATATGGTGTTCTGGCTTTCATTAACAGGGGGATTGAGTTTAAGAGTCGTGAGATCTTGTTGCAGCTCTATAAAACTTTGGTTAGACCGCACTTGGAATACTGTGTCCAGTTCTGGGTGCCCTATTATAGGAAAGATGTGGATGCTTTGGAGAGGGTTCAGAGGAGGTTTACCAGGATGCTGCCTGGACTGGAGGGCTTATCTTATGAAGAGAGGTTGACTGAGCTCGGTCTCTTTTCATTGGAGAAAAGGAGGAGGAGAGGGGACCTAATTGAGGTATACAAGATAATGAGAGGCATAGATAGAGTTGATAGCCAGAGACTATTTCCCAGGGCAGAAATGGCTAGCACGAGGGGTCATAGTTTTAAGCTGGTTGGTGGAAAGTATAGAGGGGATGTCAGAGGCAGGTTCTTTACGCAGAGAGTTGTGGGAGCATGGAATGCGTTGCCAGCAGCAGTTGTGGAAGCAAGGTCATTGGGGCCATTTAAGAGACTGCTGGACACGTATATGGTCACAGAAATTTGAGGGTGCATACATGAGGATCAATGGTCGGCACAACATTGTGGGCTGAAGGGCCTGTTCTGTGCTGTACTGTTCTATGTTCTATGTTCTATAACTCTAGCATTGCCAATTCAAGGAAAACATATTGTTTCAGCAAAATCACACTGCGGTAATCACACTCACTTAATGGAAGATATTTGTTCAGAAGATGCACTAACACAGTCATTTTGATGAGGTCCAGAGTCAACCAAGTGAAAAGCAAATTTCAGAAGCAGACCATGTTTTCCATTTGTTAACCCCACAAATCTTGGTAATATTATAAGAAAATCAGAAGATTTTACAGCCATGAATATCATAGCTCATGTAAATGTAGTACTGCAAACGATAAAAGCTAAAATCAACATAGGAACTAGTGCCATCATATTGCCATTGCACATTTTGAAAGACACACCTCAGCAAATGGCACTCCATGGTAACCCAGAAAGAAAACATCTTACAGTGTATATTCCACGCATTGGTATTACTTAGGGATGGCCTGACAGTGTTGAAGAGGCGCAAGAGAAGATTCACTTATTTGGCTGTACAGAGAAGAAGGTATATCACACCAAGTCATTTTTAAAAATGAATAAGTACTAACATGGAAAGCATTATGCAAAGATATCATGTCCACATAATATCAGACACATGTGAATATTGAATGCACAAGAGAGCTAGTAGATGAAAATAAGTACTGACCATGAGTGAATCAGGATATTCAGCAAGATACTTAAGGAATGTCAAACATAATCACCCTCAGCAACAGGGGAAGCCTCTATACCCAGATGACGCCGCATTTACTTTTGGACAAAAGTAGCATATGACCTCGTCACAGTGCACAGGGAAGATTACATCATTATGGCAGATTACTTTGCTAAATCTTACATCGATGACTTAGCGACGTGATGAGCGTAACAACTGACACAATGACCATTATTTTTAAATTGTGTAGCATCCTGAATCAGGTAGAGTCTCATAATGACACCAATTCACTGGCAAACTGTTTCAAGATATAGGCACTACCTAGGAGATATGTGTGGAATGATCCAAATCACATCATCACCCCACATATTCATGCTCAAATGGTCTAGCGGAGCGTATAGAACATACAAGCAAATCAATGATTGTAAAGTGTCAAGAAACAAATTAAGATTTCCACACTGCATTGCTGTATTTTCGTGTAACATCAAAGAAAAATGGAATACGAATCCTGACATAACATTTTCTTGGAAAGCACATGTAAAAAACTTTGCCCAGCAACCAACTGTATGTCCATTCCAAGGCACATGGCATCTTCTTCAAGAGCAGAGCAGAATGAAAGAGATACACAATGACTGAGTTTGTAGAGAACTACCAAAATTGTACACTGGACAGAGAATGCCAGTTAGAAATACAGATACTTTGATATCGTCAGTGGTTTCTCAGATATGCAACCTGCCCAGACTAATATATGCCATATCAATCACACATGAGGAGACAGACAAAGGACACTCCGACAATGATGGTTGTGCTGTGATGTTGAATGCCATCAACCAAAAGCAAACCAATCAAGCTGTAAAGCAAGTGTTACAGAGAACAACACTTACCTCTGCAGATAGGTATAGAAACTAGATCAGCACAAGACGTCAAACCTCCAAAATGCTACACTGATGTTTGAAATGTCAGTCTTTTTATCTCTATTTTAGCTGTTTGCATAATTATTGAATTAACAACACGTACCTGTGCAGAACCATGTCTCTCTGTTTGGGATTAACTTTTAGCTTGATGAAAAGGGAGATGTTGTATTATGTCTGATAGTCAGAATGGTTGTACATCTTTAACAGAAATGCTTACGGTACCATCACTACGTGATGGCATTTGCACTAAGAATGTAAAGATCTCATTCCCTCATGTTATCTCGGGTGATTTTAAGTGGGACACTCTACTGGAAGCAAGTCCTTTGTTATAACTTGTTAGTGCAAAATCAATCCAGATATACATGAATATATTTTGAATCTATTGTGATGGAAAGTATTTGGAGTGTATTTGTTTTATGTATTAGTTCATGTTTTTGTTACACTGTCCCTTTGAATGTGTTTTAACGTATGCATTTTGTTCATAACTGTTTTTCAAAATGTCCTTGCAGATTAATGTGACAATGCGGTCACTTTAAAAAGGTTATTTTGTCCTGGGTTTTGTTTTGAAGAGAGGCTATAAAGGTAGAGATGTCAAAGTGGCTACAGCAGGGCACCTAAGTCAACAATCAGAGGAGACCTTTACGTATTTTTCAAAACAGTTGAAATAATGGAAGGGGAGTAGCCAACTCTCACCCAGTTGAAGCTTTCTTGATTTTTTTTTCTAGCTGTAGCAGTCAGAAGCTGTTTGGGTCCTAGAAAAGTTGAAGCTTCAAAAAATGATTCCTAGCTGTTACATTCTCTGAAATCTCTCTTGATGTTGTTCTTGCCTGGTTGGAAAACTGTATCTAAGAATCAGTGCCTGAATTTACCTTTTTGCCAAGAGGTGTGTTTGTGGAGTGTTACTATATTGGAACAGTTAATTAGTGAAAGGTACTGCATCTACTATTCTGTCCAGTTTTCCAATAGTTGAGTTATTCTAAACTCCTGTTTCATTTGTTTGTATTTTAACTATAGTGTTTAAATAAACTGTGTTTTGCTTAACTTCGAGAGTTTTGACCAGTTGCATCACATCTGGAACACACACTTCATATCTACCTTTAAAATAAGAAAAAGTTAGGGTTTAGGCTGCCTTCTTAAAATATTTTGAGGGGATCCTGTCTGGTCCATAATATTAACACACAGCACTTACCCGTGAAATGAAATCTCACACTTAGCACTTAGTTCAAATCATAGCCTTTAAAGGTGTCACACTTTACATTATTGGTGGGCAGCATAGAAATTTCTAATTTACCAATTTAACAGTATAGTTAACCTCAAAATTAACCAGTATATTTCAAAATTACTCAAATTCCAAATTAAATATACTTTTGGCCAAACATCTCAAACCTCCAGACACAAGTTTAAAAGGACAACAATGCCTTTTAAATAAAATTCAGTTCTTACATTTAAAATGACTGTGCTGTTCCCATCAAGATTTGCCTGAGCAAGATATATAGATACCAGAGAAAGAAGTCAGAATGAGGCAACTTTCTGATTCACACAAATCAACTTTTCCTTAAGATATGAATTTCCCTTCCAATTTAAATTTCAATCTTAGATAAGGTTGAATTTGAGGGATTATTTTGAAGCACTAGACTCTATTTTTACGTAAGCTTCACTAAAATTTCCCTCAACTTCCAACTTGAAGCTTACTTTTTTCTATTTTGCTTCTATGTTTTTCATATCTCACTGGACTGCTCTTGGGCATTCTGATTCACACCCAATCCAATCTTAATTTTAAAAGATAGTTCATGGGACATTGTCATCACTGGCTGTGTCAGTATCAACACCCATCCCTAATTGGTCTTGATAAGTGACACTGAGCTGTTTCCTTGAACTGCTGCAGTCAATGTGCCACAGGTAGATCCACAGTAATGTCAGCGTGGGAATTCCAGGATTTTGACCAGCGATAGTGAAAGAATGCAATACATTTCCATATCAAGATGGTGAGTGACTTGGATAGCAGGTGGTGGTGTTCCATGTATCTGTTGCCCTTTGTCCTTAGATGGAACTGGTCATGGGTTTGGAAGGTGTTGTCAAAGGAGCCTAATTAAATTCCTGCAATAATTCTTGTTCTGGAACAGATTGTGTCTACTGAGCATCGGCATCTCTTTCATCTGCTGGTGTGAACAGATATTCCTTCATTTACTACTATCGTTCTTTTCTATTTAGTTTCTAACAAGGCCAGTTCATTGATTATGTGTTTCTTAGAAGTAATTTTCTAAATTATGCTGAATGTTTCAATGGCAAAAATATATCAAATTCACATTAGTGTCCCTTCTAGTCATTGTGTGTGTGGGCTCCTTCAAGCACAAAGCGATAGACTATGGATTGGGATATCTACCTTTCTGGTCTAATTTGAACTATCCTGCTGAGTAAACTGTAGGAAATTTATTGCATTGCTGCATTTATTTACCAATAATGTAAACCTGATTTACATTACTACAGAGACTGTTAAAGTCGCACAAACCTCTGAATAGTGTCCAACAAGGTCCAGTTTTTGTGACAGGGCCACAGTTGCACTCAGTCAAGTACAATTTTTTCATATGAAGATGCAACACTAGACTGTCCCTTTTTAAATTCAAGGTTTGTCATTTCTCTTTTAAAGATCAGAGAATCTGAACAGTGTGAAAACAGACCATTTGGCCCATCAAGTCCACACAGACCCTCCTAGGAGCATCTCTCCCCCACAACTCTGTATTTCCCCTGGTTAACCCACACATCCCTGGGCAATATGAGCTATTATGAACTGTGGGCAGTTTAACATGGCCAATCTACCTAAGTGCACATCTTTGGATGATGAGAGAGGACAAGAGAGGAAACTGGAGCATCCAGAGGAAATCCACGCAGACACGGGCAGAACGTGCAAACTCCACACAGACTGACAAGGCTGGAATTGAACACAGGTCCCTGGCGCTGTGAGACAGCAATGCTAACCACTGAGCCACCTTAAGTGTAACCGTTATCCTTTCTGAATTTTAATTTTTCTTTTACTTGGCCTGTTTTGAATCTAAATTGAAGCCTAGGGTGCCAGCAGTTCAACCAGACTCCCTACAACAATTTCTAAAGAAGGGTCCCGACCAGAAACATCAACTTTCCTGCTCCTCTGATGCTGCCTGGCTTACTGTGCTTCTCCAGCTCCACACCGTGTTATCTCTGACTCCAGCATTGGCAGTTCTTACTATCTCTAAGTGAGCTATGACTGCACTGTGAAGCTTCTTCTAGGGGTGCCTACCTTGAAAAAGCTCTCCTTCTTCCAATGGGAAGACCTCAGTGGATCTCTCTCCTACTGCAATCCCCTAGTATTCCCATTTCTGAAGAAGGGTACCAACCCAAAATGTCAATTTTTCTGCTCCTCTGATGCTGCCTGGCCTGCTGTGTTCCTCCAGCTCCACACTGCATTATCCCTACAACAATATTGTTTTCTTCCTTCAGCTTCATGTGCTGAGACAATTCATTAACTATTTCTGCCTTCTTTAACTGCTTATTTTAAGCTGAACCTTATTTTCTCTGCTACGAACATTTTTCTACGTGTTTCAAGGCAGAAATAATTAATACCTTCTTTCTTATAACGGCCTGAGAAACAAAGAATGCAGCAAATGCAAATGTAAAATCCTGCCTGTTTAAGTTGTGGAAAGTATCAGCAAATACAACTCTCAGCCTCATACTTTTATTTCATTAGATGAGGATATTGCTGGTTATCTAATTAACAGCTGACCATATTCCTGTGGGTCTGGAGTCACATGTAAGCCAGACCAGGTAAGGATTGCAGGTTTCTTTCTCTAAAGGACATTAGTAAACCAAATGAGTTTTTTAATGATCCTTGACAGTTGTTATACAGTCGCCCATTAGACCAACTTTTTATTGAATTGAAATATCACCAGCTGTCATGGGATTTGAGCCCACGTTAACAGAACACTAGTCAAGAAGCTCTGGATTACTAGTCCAGTAATATTATTACTGCACCACCTCTGCCACTGTAAGTTGATCATAGATAAGCCTCAAATTTTATTAAGACTCTCGAGAAGACTGAAACAAAACATCAAAATTATCCAAATGACTTCAATGAGACAATGGATGAATAAAATCTCCCATCTGATAACTTTTGCATTAAGAATAAGCAAAAATGAAAGCAGTTTTAAAAGAAGTTAAGATAGTCTTCCAGATAATCTCCCAACAATCTTCCTGAAAGTGGCCACACAAGCAGATCTCCCTGTAAGCAGCCACACAAGGGTGGTTAAAGAAGAATGGCATGTTTGCCTTTATTGGATAGGGAATTGAGTACAAGAGACATGATGCTGTGTTGAAGCTTAATAAAACTTTGGTTAAGCCCATCTTACATAACTGCATTCAATTCTGGTCACCATATTATAGAAAACATGTGGAGGTTTGCCAGGATACTGCCTGGATTAGAGAGTACTGAGGTATAAGGAGAGGCTAGAAAAAACCCAGGTTGTTTCCTCTGGAGTGGCAGAGGCTGAGGGCAGAATTGAAAGAAGTCCATAAAATTATGAGATGCATAGGTGGAATTGATGGTCAAAATCTTCTTCCCAGAGTCGAAATGTCTAATATGAGGAGGCATGCATTTAAGGTGAGAGGGGGAAAGTTCAAAGGAAATGTGAAGGACAAGTTTAATACACAGAAAGTGATGGAGCTTCAAACATACTGCCAAGGGTAGTAGTGGAGGTAAATACAATAAAGACATTTAAGGGACTTTTAGATAAGCACATGAATATGCAAGGAATGGAGGGATATGGGCAAAGGGCAGGCAGAAGATATTAATTTAATTTAGCTGAAGGGCCTGTTCCTATGCTGTACTGCTCTATGTTCTACGTTTTCCAGATCCTGGGTGGAAGATGAGTAGGGTGAGAAGATACTAGAGGACTGAAACATAATAGAATTGACGCTCTATTAATGAATGGACAGAAGGACAATCCTAGTAAACTGTAGGCTGATCAATTATTAGTAACGTTTTAGAAATAATAATCAGCGATAAAAATGTCAGGGCCTGGGGAAGGATTGTGTCCATGAAGGATAATCAGCAAGAATTTCATTGGTAGTTCATGTATTTTGACTAATTTAAATCTTTTGATGAAGTAACAGAGAGGGTTGATGATGGGAACACAGTGGATAAAAACCAAAAGAACTGCAAATGCTGTAAATCAGAAACAAAAATAGAAATTGCTGGAAAAGCTCTGCAGGCCTGGCAGCATCTGTGGAGAGAAATCAGAGTTAACATTTTGGGTTGAATAACCGTTCCTCAGAACTTGGCAGATTTTTGCTAACAATAATCCTTTAGGAATATTGGGATAAGGTGGGTGTCTGGAGTAAGGCTGTAGATTAACTTACTGAATATTAAATTTTCAAACTATTAAAAACCCTATGTTTATTCTTTTGTTCCTATTGTGCTTTTTTGCAAGCCTGTAATCCCTTTTAAACCTTTTGTTTGAGCTTCAGATTGCAAAACATATTCCTTGAGACAATAAAGTGTGAAGCTGGATGAAACAGCAGGCCAAGCAGCATCTCAGGAGCTCCTGAGATGCTGCTTGGCCTGCTGTTTCATCCAGCTTCACACTTTATTATCTTGGATTCTCCAGCATCTGCAGTTCCCATTATCACTGATATTCCTTGAGACATTCTGTTATTTTCCAAATAAACAGAAGACCTACTGCTGATGGAAATTTGACTATTTTAGGATGTGTGTACCTAACTTGAACAGTAATCAAATCACCCAGAACATTAGTGTAAGACTCATGCTAAAACTACAGTTATACAGCTTCTGATGAAGACTCCATGTACTAATAATCCAACCACTGTTCAGTAAAAATCAACATATCTTAAGCGATCATTCAAATTTATTTTTTATCCCTTTGGAAATAGATATATAGTGATATCTATAATTAACATTTAATCTATAATAAATGAAAAGGCATGCTGAAACAACAGCAAGCCTGGATCAGCATTGGTCACCCTCTATCCATGTATGTAGAACAAGAATATTAATGGTTTATAGGTTAAACAACTTTGCTGTTACATGTTTGAATATAGAGTCTTTTTGTAGCAATGTTTGTCTTTGTTTTGAGTTCTCTACAATGTTTCATCTCAGTGTAACACAGACATTTATTGTCCACTGGAATATTTAAAATTTATTTTCAGGAATATCAAGTGCAAAGGTCAAAATAGAAAGAAGTGTTAAATTTTGCTTTTAGATTTTGAAACCTTATCACAGGTAAGTGAATAATAAAAAAGAGTGAATACCTGATTCCGTCGTTGTCATCATCCCAGGCGACGTTAAACTTAAGGGGTGTTTTGTGTTTGGCTGGATAACTGGACTGTGGAGTCGAGGTTTAGGGGATGACGTCCATTCAGGGGAAGGAGCTGGAAGAGAAGGTGATTTGAGGTGGACTGGAGAAGTAGCTGCTGACCGAATAACTGGGGGAGACTTGATAGATGCTGCAGCTACCTGGCCAGAGAGAATGCCAGCCAGCTGAGAGGGTGTCTGTGGGGACTTGAGGCTCGTTAATGGTGAACCAACCACTGGTGACTGCACCTGTCTAATTGTTGGTGACTTCAAAGAATTCATCCCTGGAGAGCTTGTCTGGCTAGAAACATTCAAATCTGATGGCTTACGGCCGAGACCTCGTGGAGCTGGGTGAATCACATTGATTGTGTTCGGATTAGCGGAGATGTTTGGAGGTAGTGGTGGTATGTGACTTAGCCTTGCATTGTTTCCCGTATTAGTTAATTGCTCAGAAACAAACTGATCCCTCAGGTTTCTTATTGCTCCTGGTCCTTGAGAGGCACCGGTGAGTGAAGGAGACGCTATGAAGTCTTGTGATTGGCCGCTGAACTGAGACGGTAAGATTTTCGGATGTTCAGCCAACATTTCTGCATTGTTTGATTGCCTTATTTTTATGCCATGTCCAGGTTTTTCTGTTTCAGGTCCTTGCTTTTGTGACAATGTCTGAGACTTCATGTTCACTTCCAGATTCATGTTGACATTCATATTCATGTCCATGCTAGAAGATATCATTCCAACTTCCATATCTCTACCTGGACCTGACTGCAATGGCAACCCTTTGGGATCAGAAAATTCTATTCTGGTGAGACTTGGAATGCCTTCTCCTGTTAACCTCGGAAAGATGTTGCCATTTGCAGGCTCCAGATGTTTTCGCAATTGAAACAATTTATTCATCTCCATTCCCACTCCAGGGGACATTCTTAGCTGCTTTTCAGGCAACTGCTGTTGAAATAGATCATCTTGCATGTTCTGAGGATTTGGGATTCTTACCCCACGACCTGTCCCACAAAAAAGTCCTGGTCCATGACAGAAATTTCTACTCTCTGCCATTTTTGGCATGTCATCTGGCCAGTTAATACCTGGGAGACCAGGTCTTGGTACTGTATTTGGGCTGCCATCAGTGCCAATGTCCGGATTCAACATTTCTGTAAAGCTGGGCATTCTCTGTAACCGATGCCCACGAATCCCTGAATGGTGTGTTCGACCTCTGGGGTGCGTCGTGTTTGAAGGGTTCACTCCTTCAAAGGATTCTGGTTCCGCAGGGACCCATCCTTCTCTTGGGTTGATTTGATAAGGTGGAGGAGGTCCTCCAATTATCCTTCTTGGGCCGTGCTGGTGCATGAGGAGGTCTTGTACTGTTCTGGGGTGAACTGTCTGCTCCTGTTTCCTCCGTTTCTCTTCGTAGAACTCCTGCTGCAGCTTTAACCAGGCTAATTGCTCTGAAGTCATGTGATCCACAAGTTCATGTCCCCCTTGTGAACTCACTAAATTCTGTGGTGGCCCTCCATCAGCTGGCTGGAAAACAATATCACGATGACCTGATGTCCCAAAGGATTGAGCCTCTGGCCGAGAGCTAGGCAGTTTTCCTACATTCAGTGACTGCGAAATCATGGCTTTAGGAGGCCCTTCTGGCTTTTTAGATGGAGCTTCATGCCCTGTAGTGTTCTGCATTGGACAACTGCCTGAAGTTCCTGCATGTTCACTTTCAGGAAAGAGCATTCTCTGAATGTCGCGCAGTGTTTGTAACGAACGCGCCCTGTGCTTCAACTGTTCTTGAGACAGACCTTCTGGATTTTCTCCCATATTCAACGTACTATCTGGCTGCGCTGCCTCTTTTGGCTCACTCTTTGATTCAGATTCTGAGCTACTTGTTGGTGTATAAGCATTTGGTGCCACTACATTGGGTGTTTTGTTACTAGGTGCAGAGTTTCCACAAGGATCCTCAACAGGTATGGGAATAGAATTTTGGGGACTACCATCAGGAAACACTTTATTGTCCATGCCTGAAATGTCCTGACCAACAATCTCAACTTGCTTTGATGTCAGACCCTGCTGAGATTTGTTCTGTGCCATTTTTGCTGCATCTTGCTGGTTTTGTTCTTGCTTCTGTCGCGTACATGATTGCTGATGATTTAGTGAAGCAAGGCGGTGAGCAGATATCTGTTTGTTTTGCTGTAAAACACAAAGTGAGAAATTGAATTTAAGTATTTTGGGGCAAGGTCAGTCACAGAGTCATAGAGATGTATAGCATGGAAACAGAGCCTACAGTCCAACTCATCCATGCTGACCAGATATTCTAAATTAATCTAGTCCCATCTGCCAGTGCTTGGCCTATATCCCTTTAACACATTCTATTCATATACTCATTCCAGATGCTTTTTCAATGTTAATGTACCAGCCTCCACCATTTCTTCTGGCAATTAATTCCATACATGCACCACCCCCTGTGTGAAAAAGTTTTCACTTAGGTCTCTTTTAAATCTTTCCCTTCTCATCTTAAACACATACCATCTTGTTTGGACTCTCCTAGCCTTTGTCTATTAGCCCTATTCATGCTCATCCTGATTTTATAAACATCCATAAGGTCATGCGTCAGCTTGCAATGATCCAGGGAAAATAGCCCCAGCCTATTCAGCCTCTCCCTGTAGCTCAAACTCTCCAACCCTGGTAACATTCTTGTAAATCTTTTCTGAACCCTTTCAAGTTTAACAACATCTTTCCAAGGAGACCAGATCTCAAAGAAATACAGTTGGTTGTCAATAAATATCAGTCCTGAGAAAGAGCTCCTGAGCATAGCAAAGTATAAGAATCAAGTAACACAACTACTTAACTGAATGAGAATAGAGTAAGGATAGAACTCAGATACTACAGCAGACCATTAGGATGAGACAAATGCACTCAACAGACCTTGCTTGAGGATATTTGTGTGTGCATGTGGAATCTTAAATCTCGTTCAAAAACTCTTATTTTGTTTGAACTTCACATTTAACAGTAATTTAGCGTTTATGTTCTAAATTGCAGTTAGCCTTAAGAAGGAATATGCAGGCTCCCCACTAAAGAGCACATGGAAATTAGTTAATTAAAGATGGTATCTTAAACAGTGCTTTTTGGACTTGGAACTGTGAGAACCCAGAACATACCAACAGAGATATTTCAGTGTGACATCTCAAGACTGCACTAACTGGGAGCCACAGGGTGGTAATGTGATCAAGGCAAAAAGTCTGCAGTAAGTACTTCAACTCAAGGGGTTTGGACTTAGAATTATTGAGCTGGAGGCAAAGTGCAGAAATTGCAATGCACCAGGGAAGAAGGAATTTACTTGGATATTTTGGACAGGAGAAAGTCACATTTCCTAAACCAGTGGTCCAGGATAGTGAAATGTGACTGCACATGAGACAGATAAGGCAACGCAGATGGCAGACTGCAGGGATCTTAGACTTTGCAATTGTCTGACAGGTTTGAGGCTCTATGAGCCAGCACAGAGTTCAGACACTTGAGTTGTCTGCATAGCGTAAGGGTTTAGGACATTTGCTCAGGATTGAACAAGATCTTAGAGTCAGAAGAGGAAGAGCTAGTTGTCATGTGTCATGTAGACACCAGGAAAGAGGTTCTGATTAGTCGGCATGAAAAGCTAGTTCCAAAGGCTCAATCTGATTAATTGCCACAGCTGTCTGCTAGTTTTGTGCATAAGTACCCCAAGTCCCTTCATGTTCTAGCTTTTTGCAGCTTTTCCCATTAAATATTGAAGAGTACAAGGCATTTACAAAGAAGGGAAGCTGAGAAAATGTGATGGGCTGACTTTGTTAATTAATGATGGTATTAGCACAATGGAACATGTTGAATTAGTGGACAGATGCATAGCAGATGATGTATAATGTGGACAAATGTGAGGTTATCCACTTGAACAAAAGAGAGGCAGATTATTATCTGAACTGTGATAGATTACTAAGGGTGAGATGCAATGAGACTTGGGTGTCTTTGTGTACCAATCTCTGAAAGTAACCAGGCAGGTGCTGCAGGGAAGGAAGGAAAATTGTATGTTGGCCTTCATAGTGAGAGGATTCAAAGTCAAGAGCAGGGATGTCTTGCTGCAAGTGCAAAGGGTCTTGGTGGGAACATCTACAAGGATTGCGTGCAATTTTGGTCTCCTTACTTGTTGAAGGATGTTGTAGCAATGGTGAAAGTGCAACCGTGGCTTATCAGACTGTTTCTTGGAATGATATGACTGAAGAGAGTCTAGATCAGTTAGGACTTTATTCACTGGAGTTTAGAGGAATGAAGGGATAATGTCAGGGAAACCTACAAAATTCTAACAGCACCAGACAACATAAATGCGGGAAAGATATTCCTTATGACCAGGAAGTCCACAACCAAAGATCATTGTCTAAGGATATGAGGCAGGCATTTAGGATTGTGATGAGAAGAAATTTCTTGGAATGTGGAATTCACAATCATAGAAAGCAGTTGAGGCAAAAAATTGAATGTTTTCAGGAAGGTATTGGTTATCGTTCTTAGGGCTAAAGGAATCAAAGGGTATGGGGCAAAAACAGGAACACAATTGGATGATTAGCCATGATATAGTGAATGGTGAAGCAGGCTCAAACGGCTGTATAAGTATTCATTTATAAAGTTTTCATGATCCAAGTTGACATTATTACTGAACAAGTCAGATCTCAGAGTAAAACCAGGCTTGATTACCGTAGAGAGAGATAATGGGAACTGCTGGAGAATCCGAGATAATAAAGTGTGGAGCTGGATGAACATAGCAGGCCAAGCAGCATCTTAGGAGCACAAAAGCTGACGTTTCGGGCCTAGACCCTTCATCAGAAAAGGGGGATGGGGAAAGGATTCTGAAATAAATAAGGAGAGAGGGGGAGGCAGACTGAAGATGGATAGAGGAGAAGATAGGTGGAGAGGAGAGTATGGATGGGGAGGTAGGGAAGGGATGGGTCAGTGGAGTTGAAATGCCCATCAGCCATGATTTAAATGGCGGAGTGGACTTGATGGGCCGAATGGCCTTACTTCCACTCCTATGTCTTATGGTCTTATAGACCTGGGAGGACGGACAGGTCAAGAGGGCGGGATGAGGTTAGTAGATTCGATTCCCTACAGTGTGGAAACAGGGCCTTCAGCCCAACAAGTCCACACCGCCACTTGAAGCATCCCACCCAGGCCCATCCCCCTATAACCCCCACACCCCTGAACACTACGGGCAATTTAGCATGGCCCATCCACCTAGCCTGCACATCTTTGGACTGTGGGCCGGAGGAAACCCACGCAGACACAGGGAGAATGTGCAAACTCCACACAGTCACCCGATGCTGGAATCGAACCCAGGTCCCTGACGCTGTGAGGCTGCAGTGCTAACCACTGAGCCACCGTAGGAAATGGATGTGTGGCTTGAGGTGGGAGGAGGGGATAGGTGAGAGGAAGAACAAGTTAGGGAGGCGGGGATGAGCTGGGCTGGTTTTGGGATGCAGTGGGGTGAGGGGAGATTTTGAAGCTGATGAAATCTACATTGATACCATTGGGCTGCAGGGTTCTCAAGCGGAATATGAGTTGCTGTTCCTGCAACCTATGGGTGGCATCATTATGGCACTGCAGGAGGCCCAGGATGGACAGGTCATCTAAGGAATGGGAGGGGAAGTTGAAATGGTTCACGACTGGGAGGTGTAGTTGTTTATTGCAAACTGAGCGTAGGTGTTCTGCAAAGTGGTCCCCAAGCCTCTGCTGGGTTTCCCCAGTGCAGAGGAAGCCACACCGGGTACAGTAGATGCAGTATACCACATTGGTGGATGTGCAGGTGAACATCTGCTTGATGTGGAAAGTCATCTTGCGGTGGGGCTGAGGGAGGAGGTGTGGGGGCAAGTGTACCACTTCCTGCAGTTGCAGGAGAAAGTGCTGGGTGTGGTGGGGTTGGAGGGGAGTGTGGTGCAGACAAGAGAGTTGCAGAGAGAGTGGTCTCTCCAGAAGGCAGACAAGGATGGGGTTGGAAAAATGTCTTTAGTGCTGGGGTGGAATTGTACATGGTGGAAGTCTCGGAGGATGATGCGTTGTATCCGGATGTTGTTGGGGAGCTATGTGAGGATGAGGGGAATTCTCTTTTGGCGGTTATTGCGGGGGTGGGGTGTGAGGGATGAGATGTGGGAAATGTGGGAGACACGGTCGAGGGCGTTTCCGACCATGCGGGGGTCGACCACTTCCTCCCTAACCTGTTCTTCCTCTCACCTATCCCCTTCTCCCACCTCAAGCCGCACCTGCATTTCCTACCTACCAACCTCATCCCGCCTCCTTGACCTGTCAATCTTTCCAGGACTGACCTATCCCCTCCCTACCTCCCCACCATACTCTCCTCTCCACCTATCTTCTCCTCTATCCATCTTCGGTCCGCCTCCCTGTCTCTCCTTATTTATTTCAGAATCCTCTCCCCATCCCCCTTTTCTAATGAAGGGTCTATGCCTGAAACATCAGCTTTTGTGCTCCTAAGATGCTGCTTGGCCTGCTGTGTTCATCCAGCTCCACAGTTTAGTATCTCTTGATAGACCATAATTTTTTTTTCAGTTAGTGACTGTAATGGTCAATCATTGAATAAATTCACACAAGGCTTCCTATGCTCTACAACAAAAGGACACAGATTTACCAGATAAAAGAAAAACAAAGAAAATATAAAATAAGATAATTTAGAAAGGTTTGAATATAAACGGCAAAAAGATTCAACTCTTTTTTCCCAGCAAGATCCCTTTCAGAAACTTATCCCTACTGAAGTAGGATTCATATCATACCCCAAAAGATTCTCTACAGTGTGGAAGCAGGCCCTTTGGCCTAACAAGTCCACACTGCCCCTTGCAGCATGCCACCCAGGCCCATCCCCCCTATAACCCACACACCCCTGAACACTAGGGGCGATTTAGCACGGCCAATCCACCTAGCCTGCACATCTTTGGACTGTGGGAGGAAAGCGGGGCACCTGGAGGAAACCCACGCAGACACAGGGAGAACATGCAAACTCCACACAGACAGTCGCCTGAGGCTGGAATTGAAGCTGGGTGCCTGGTGCTGTGAGGCTACAGTGCTAACCACTGAGCCACCATGCTGCCCATTAATTTAATATTATTTAACTAATGAGTTTGCAAGCATTTCCTATCGGTGACTTTCTTTGGATTCATCAAACATGATTTTCTCCGTTACTTTCTCTGCCCGAGATAAACAAACTCTGCCTACTGAACAGTATGAAAAGCTCTGTCTATTAAACTGCTGAAACAATTTTAAGAGTTCCTTCCAGCTCTGAAAGCCTGGACAGTGACAAACTAAACTGTTCTTTTGCTGGTACGAAACAGTTTTCTGGTCAATGAAAACTAGACTGTGGCCTTTAGCCGAACTTTCTGTATGTCATAACTTTGTAAACGTTTCATCAATTAATTCTTCAGGTATTTCAAACAGTCATTTAGCTTAACTCACGTACTTTCCTACAAGTGCAGTTTGGACTCACTGTTCACAAAATATTTTGACCTTTGTTAAAAGTAGTAAGTTATCTCCTCAGAACTAAAACTACAAGCATAGTTATCTTTACTTATGTTTCCAAATTTCAGGCAATAATAATTTATCATAAACTTTCATTACAAGGTCAATAGTGTTGCAGTTTTAGACATTTAAGTGGATATATCAGAACACTTGCGAACAGGAATTAAAAATTACAAAAGGAAGCTCCACCATCGCTAGTTGACTTAAAAAAATGTTAAAGATAACAGGTGTTTCTGCTATAATGCGTGTTCCAGCAACACAAATTGGCTATAACACATTTGACGAATAGGGGAACGCTATTTCAAAAACATGAACTTATGCTGACTATGACACAATTTTTGGAAAGTACTGCAAGAAAAAAAATTTGGATTTTAAGATTTTCCTCATCCTGGATAATGCACTGAGCCATCCTCCCACCAACAAAGTGTTATTTCTACCCCCAGACACAAGCTGTCTCCTTCAACTCACAGAACAAGGTGCAATAACAGCTTTTAAAGCTTGTTATTTAAGGCGTACATTTAAGAGGCCGATTGCAGCCACTGAGGAAGATAAGGACAGTGTTCTTCAATTTTAGAAGAGCTTTAACATCAAGAATGCAATTGACATTATCATGGAGGCCTGGGTGATATTAGTGAGGACTGCTTGCATGCAGTTTGGCGGAAGCTTCTCCCAGATCTTGTTCAAGATCTTAAAGACTTTGAATCAAAGGACATTGTGTTGAACTTGTAAAGCAAGTTGGATTTGAAGAAGTGGAGAGTGAGGATGTCGAAGAGCTGCTTGAGTCCCACCGTGAAGACCTCTCCACAGCTGATCTACAACAACTCGCCAGTGAGGGGCATGTGGAAACTGGAGATGAAGAAGATGAAGTCCAGGATGCAGCACCATGAGAGGTTTCCACTTCTGTTTTGTCTTCTATCCTGAGGGAAATTGAGAAGCAGTTGCAGCTCTTAGAGGGCAATAAATACAATGTTGAATGCAGCAGGGTAGCAGTTTGTGGAATAAGAATTTACATGGCGCCCTATGAACATCTTCGTCACAAAAGAAGAAAAAGGGCAAAGCTGCAAAACCTGGATGTCTTTTTTAAGCCAATCCCCAAGAAACAATCAGAAAACAATGAACCACAGCCACCCAATTCTGGATTAGCTATTTTTTGTCCTAACCCAGCAACCACAACAGCACCTGAAAGTGATGATGAATATGACGACCCTGAGCCCCTGCATTAACAACAGAGCAACCTCAACACCTCCTCCCCCATCAAGTCAGTTTGACATTTTTTTCAAAGTAAGCTGCTAAATGTACTTTTACTTCATTCTTTGGTATGAATTAAACATTTAGCCAAGCTGTGCTATTTTTTGTGTTATTGTGCTTTTTGAGCATTTTGAGTGGTATGTTTTGGTGGTCTGCCCCTAACCCTGCTTTGCCATGGGTCCCATTATTTCTATAATGCACATTTCTATAATGTGATGTTGTCAGGAACATTCAGGACAGAAATACAGGACTGTATTTTCAAACATAAAGAAAAAGCATATAACAGCAAAGATAAGCAGCAGATCAGGAGATTTGATGGAATACAAAATAAAAAGCAAGGATTGTCTAAAGCATGAAAAGGGAAGAAAATTAGAGACTGAAGAAAATGCTTCCTCAAAATATATTTTTAAAATATTCTACACATATTTAAAAGAACAGTTAATGTGGTTGTATTGGTCGTAAAGAAAGTAAGTTCAGAGAATTTAGCTTGAAAAATAGGAATTGAATGGAACAAGTATTTTGCTGTAGTCTTCACTATAAAGGCTTTGATTAATATCACAAAACAGCTGTAAATCAGGAAGTGGAAGAGAGGGACAAACTTAAGAAACTCAAGCCTAGTGTCTGAAAAAGTATCTGGTGAGGATGGTAATGGGTTGGTTTGAATTTTCCAAACATCCCAGAATTTTGTGAATTTCCATTCAATTGGAAAATGTCATTACATTTCAATTCTTCAAAAAGGGAGGGAGACAGAAAGCAGGGAGACACAGGCCACTTAGCTTAACATGCAGCAGACAGGGGATGTTAGAAACTATTATTAATGATATCACAGCAAGGTACTTAGAAAAAGTAAAGGGAATGAGCCAGAGTCAGCATAGTTTTGTGAAAGGAAAATCATGTTTACCAATTTATTGAAATTCTTCTAGGAAGTAACATTTGTTGTCGATAAGGGGGAAGAAGTGAATATACTGTACTTAGATTTCCAGAAAACATTTGATATGGTGCCACAAAGCTTATCATGTAAAATAAAAACTCATAACATAGGGGGTACCTTATTGGCATGGATAGAAGATTGCCAGGCTAACATGAAGCAGAGTATAAAGCAGAGTTGGCAAGAAGTAATGAGTGATATGTCACAGTGTGCGGTGGCCAGCACCTCAACTTGTTGCACTTTATACAAACGATGTGGATGAAGGGATGGTAAGTATGGTTGCTAAATTTGCCAATTACACAAAGATACATAGGAAAGTAAACTGTGAAGAAGATGATATGTCGAGACTGCCATAGGGTAGATAGTTTAACCAGGTAGGCTGACATCTGACAAATGGAATGTAATGTGCAAAAATATGGATTTGTTCATTTTGCCAAGAAGAATGAAATAAAAGCACATTATCTAAATGGTGAGAGATTGCAAAGCTCTGAAATGTTAAGAGTTTTCTCTTCACTGATGCTGTCAGACCTGTTGAGTTTCTCTTGCAAAGGTCTTGTGTATATACACACAGATCCACACCTTAAAAGAGGGTCAGGAAAGGTGCCTATATCCTAGGAAGGTAAAGACAGTTGCAATTTAATGCTTTTGAGTATTCGACTTCTGACTGTTTTGCTGTTGTCTTGTTCATTCTGCAGACAAGGTCAGAAATCAAACAACAAGAGATTATAGTCCAACAGGTTTCTTTGAAAACACAAGCTTTCGGATCTTACTCCCTCTTCCAGTGTTAATGAGAGATGTAGAGTCAGACACAAAATTTACAAGTAAAAGATCAAAGGTCACACCACTGCTGAGGGTATACTTCAGCAGAAACAAATATTGCTGATCTTGAGTTCTCAATAACTGGTGGCTGTTCCAAGTTACTTTTTTGACATTGGGCATTGGCCTTTGATGAGGGAGATGGGCAGGGGTAAGGAAACTATTGGAAAATATTCTCAGGGACAAGGTCTATAAGCATTTAGAAGTAAATGGATTGATTAGCAATAAACAGCATTACTTTGTACAGGGAAGGTCATGCCTCACTAATTTGAACAAGTTTTTTGAGGAGGTGATGAAAATAATCAAAGACAGAAGAGCGGTTGATGTTGTCTATATGGACTTAAGTAAAGCCTTCAACAAGATCCCTCATGGCAGACTGGTACAAAAGGTGAAATCAAATGGTATTAGGGGTGAGCTTGCAAGATGGATACAGAATTGGCTTAGTCATAAGAGACAGAAGGTAGTGGTAGAACGATGCTTTTTGGAATGGAGAGCTGTGACTAGTGATGTTTCACAGGGATCACCGCTGGGACCTCTGCTATTCATGACCCATGTAAATAATTTGGAGGAAAACATAGCTAGCCTAATTAGTAAGTTTGCAGATGCTACAAAGATTGGTGGAGTTGCAGATAGTGAGGAGGATTGTCAGAGGACATAGAGGGATAGATGGGCAGAAAAATGGCAGATGGAGGTTTAATCTGGGCAAATGTAAGGTGATACATTTTGGAAGGTCAAGTAAGGTAGAAATTATACAGTGAATGGCAGAAACATTAAGAGTATTGATTTGCAGAGAGTTCTGGGTGTCCACAGATCACTAAAGGTGGCAGTGCCGGTAGATCAGATAACAATTAAAAGGCCTATGGCATGCTTGCCTTCCTACCTGTCCCTACACCCCCTCTCAACATCCATTCAAGGTACCGAAGAAAACATCCACATTAGACAGAGGTTCATCTGCACATCTGTCAATGTGGTCTACTGCATCTGCTGCTCCTGATGTTGCCTCCTCTACATCAGTGAGAGCAAGCGGAGGCTCAGGGACCGTTTTGTAGAGCACGTGTGCTGTGTTTGCAACGACAACACCTTCCTGTCACGATCCATTTCAACTCCCCCTCCTACTCCCTGGAATGACATGTCCGTCCTGGGCCTCCTTCAGTGTCACAATGATGCCACCCGGAAACTGGAGGAGCAGCACCACATATTCCGCCTTATGAGCCTACAGCCCAATGGCCTAAATGTGGATTTTAACCGGTTTCAAAATATCCCCAACTCTGGCCTCATCCCATGACCAACCCTCCCTCTCATCCCTGCCTGCTTGGCCTGACACAACCTGTTCATCTTTTCTCCCACCTACCTGTTCCTCCAACCTCACTAATGAATCCCTACCACTCCCTACCTGCACTCACTTATCACCATTCCCCCTACCTTCCCCAGGCCCACCTCTCCTCTCTCTATTTATTTTGGAGATCCATTTCTCCCACCCCCCACCATTTCTGAAGAAGGGTCCTGACTCGAAATGTCAACTTTCCTGCTCCTCTGATGCTGCCTGGTCTGCTGCGTTCCTCCAGCTCCACACCGTGTTATCTCTGACTCCAGTGTTCACAGTTCTTACTATCTCTGACTGAGTATAAGGATAGACAAATTACGCTATTGGAATATTACATACAGTCCTGGTCACCACACTATTAGAAGGATGTAGATGCTTTGGAGAGGGTGCAGAAAAGGTTTACCATGATGTTGCCTGGTATGGGGATTCTAGCTATGAACAAAGGTTGGCTGGAATGCAGGAGGCTGAGGGGCAACCCGATAAGAAGTTTATAAAATTGTGAATGGCATAGATTGGAAAGTATGAGGCTTTTTCCTATGGTAGAAGGGTCAATTACTAGGGGACACAGGTTCAAGATTTGACAGGTGAGGTTTAAAAGAGATATGTGAGTCACATTTTTCACACAAAGGGTGATGAGTGCCTGGAATGTGCTGCCAGAGGATGTGGTGGAAGCAGACACAACAGCTTCATTCAAGAAGTACCTGGACAAATACATGAATAGGAAGGGAAAAGAAGGGTACAGATCCAGTAAGCGAAGACAGTTTTAATGTGGAAGGTCAAAATGTGTCAGCGCAGGCTTAGAGAGCTGAAGGGCCTGTTCCTGTGCTGTACTGTTCTTTGTTCTGTTTGTTCTATGTACAGAGAGAGATCAAATCAAAAAGGATAGAGATTATTAATTAGCAACAATTTAAGTTCAAGGCAACTGAATTTATCAGTGTTGGTGCTTTAAGACTCCAAAAGTCGGAAGCTGAATTTAAAAATCTGGAATTTCTTTAGGAGGGTGTTTGATTATCCAGATGTCAATACAGGGGTTGTGAATGGTCTTATCTCTTTAAAAGTCTCTTTAAATATTGTCTGTAGAATATTATTAAATGTAATTCCTACTTTGCTGTTATGACAAGAGAAGTTTGAATACTTACAGGGAGCATAAACACAGGTAGTTGAATTTTTTTTTACCAGGCAGGGCCTTTTCCTTTGTAGCCCAGAGCCAGGGGTTTGATATCAACAGTAAATATTTTATGAAGAAACATTGGCCCCTTAACTCACTGCTACTTCAACACTGTACAGTTAAAAGAGGTTTGAGTTCAGCACATTGGAGTAATGTTGGCATCATTGGCTAGGCCAGCATTTACTGGCATTTCTAACTGCCCAGAGGGCAGTTAAGAGTCAACCACAATGCTGTAGGTCTGTTGTCACATGTTGGCCAGATCAGATAAGCACAGTAGATTTCCTTCCCTAAAGGACATTGGTGAACCTATTAGGTTTTTATGACAAACCACAATCACCATTAAGCCAGCTTTATAATTCCAGATTTTTATTGAATTAAAATTTCACTGTCTGTCATGCTGGGATTCAAATTCATGTTACTGGAACGTTTGCCTGTGCCTCTAGACTGCCAGTGGCCACCACTTCCCCTAACTTTTTCTGGCTTCACGTGCATTGGGCCACAGCAGCCATTTCAGGTCATTTTAAAAGTTGCTTTAGTCCACGAACATCCTGGGTAATCAGACCAGATGATGCGAAATGAATGTCAGTAGTCCATTCTTACTATGATCACACCACTTTACATTCCACTACGTGTTCTCTGATTACAAATGGTTTAACCTTAGTCATGAGTCAATCTTGTGGCAATCCAAAATGCACTGCCTACAGTATAAAAAATTGACATGTCAATGGCCAGAGACAGTCTTCTCATTATCCTGTACAGAACTTTCAGTTCCCATCTTGTATGAGGTCAATAATTTTGCTACTTTTCCCAGATTTATATTCCTTTAATTCCAATAATTTTATTTTCCCTAGATTCCTGCTTAAACACAAATCCTTGTTGGATCAAAAATTCAATCCCTAAATCTCTAAACCTAGTGTAGTGAAACCATGGTTTTTGTAGCTGAACTCTCAACCTTAAGGCTGGATTTTCCCTGTCTCCTAGGCCAGAAACTGTGTGGCCTGATAAATGTCAAAATAAGTAGGGAAGAAAAGTCCATATCTATCGAATTGCATGACTTTTCTCCAACAGCAGGAAAATTGCCAGATTGCATTTTCACCTTAAGACATAAAAACATAAGGAATGGAAGAATAATGACCTTCTGAGTCTAGGGGTTCAGAGTCTGAGAGAAATTAGTTCATAGTCATTATGTTCCTGTTAGAGTGAAGGGTGAAGGCTAGTAAGATGACAGAACAATGGATGAAAAGATATTGAGGTTCTAGTCAAAAATAAAAAGAGAATCTTATTTCAGATACGGACAACTTGATTCAATTGAATCTGTTAATCAATATAAAGAGTGTAGGGGCATTTTTAAGGAAGAAATCAGAAAGCGAAAGAGGGTACATAAGATAGAATTGGCAGATAATGTTAAGGGTAATCCAAAGAGATTTTACAAGTATATTAACAGTAAGAAGGTAACTAAAGAGACAGTGGGGCCACTTAAAGATCAAGGTCTTTGTTTTGAACCCCAGGAATGGAAAAAACACTAAATAAATATTTTGTGTCAGTTTTTTTCCTGTGGATAAAGAAATGGAGGCTAAAGAACATAGGGAAATAAATTTTGATGTTTTGAGAACAGTTCAAAATACAGAAGAGTAAGGTCTGGAGGTCTTAAAAGAATATGAAGGTGGATAAATCTCCAGGACCTGATCTAATGTATCCCAGAACATTGTGGGACGTAAGGGAGGGAATTGCAAGACTCCTGCAGAAATATCTGCATCATCTATAACAATGGGTGAGATACCTAATGACTGGAAGGTGACTAATGTTATACCTTTGTTTAAGAAGGATTGAAAGGAGAAACCAGGGAACTTTAGACCTTTGATAATGAAATGTGAGGCTGGATGAACACAGCAGGCCCAGCAGCATCTCAGGAGCCTTTGAGTCTGATTTCAGTTGTGGGTAAATTGTTAGAGGTAATTTTAAAAGGTAGGATTTATGGATAATTTAGAAAGGGAAAAAATGATAAGGGATAGTCAACATGCGTTTGTGCAAGGAAAATCGTGTCTCAGAAACTGAGTTTTTTGAGCAAATTAACAAAAAGACTGATGAGAGCACGGCAGTAGACTTCATTTATATTCTTCATGATAGACTGATTAGTAAATTTAGGTCACATGGGATTCATGGGGAGGTTGCTAATTGGATACATAATTGGCTTAACTGTAGGAGACAGAGAAATGGTGGTGGAGGGTTGCTATTCGAACTGGTAGCCTGTGACCGGTGGTTTTCCACAGGGATCGGCTCTGGGCCCTCAGTGGTTGTCATTTATATAAATGATTTGGCTGAGAATATGGAAGGTATGGTTAGTAAGTCTGCAGATGACTCCAAAATTGGTAACATAGTAGACAGCAAAGAAGGCTTTCTAAGATTACAAAGGGAACTTGATCAACTGGGTCAAAGGGCTGAAAAATGGCAGATAGAGTTCAATCTGGATACATATGAGATACTCCACTTTAGTACAATAAACAGGGATAGGACTTATACAAGTAATGGTAGGGCCTTGTGTATTATGGTGGAACAGAGAAACATAGAGATTCAGGTACATAATCCTTTGATGTTTGCATCATTTATAGACAAGACAGTTAAAAAGGAGTTTAGCATGCTTGCCTTCGTAGCTCAGTCCTTTGAGTATAGGAGTTCGGAAGTCATATTGAGGTTGTAAAGGGACATTGGGAAGGCCTCTTCTGCAATACTATGTCCAGTTGTGGTCACCCAGTTATAGGAAAGATATTATTAAGTTGCAGAGCATTCAGAAGAGATTTACCGGGTTATGGAAAATTTAAGTTATAAGGAAAGGCTGGATAGGCTGGGACATCTTTCACTGGAGCCTTATAGAAGTTTATAAAAACATGAAGGTTATAGATATGGTTAATGGCAGGTGACTTTTCCCTACAACATGGGAATTTCAAGAATACTGGACAAATTTTAAAAGTGAGAGGAGAGAGATTTAAAAAATACATGGGGTGCAATTTTTTTACACAGAGGGTGGTTCGCATATGGAATGAACTTCCTGAGGTAGTGGTGGATATAAGCACAATTACAATGCTTAAAAATATTTGGATAAGTACATGAATAGGAAAGATTTGGACAAATTATGGGACAGGAGCAGGCAGGTGTGACTACTTTAGTTTAGGATTATGTTTGGCATGGACTGGAGGGACAGAAGGGTCTGTTTCTATGCTGTATGGCTGCTTGGCTCTCTAACTTTATTGCAGGAGGAGTTTTAAAATTGCAGGGAGAGATCAAACATCTTTGAGAAACAGAGGGATCTGAGTGTCCACGTGCATGACTCACAAAAAGGTTAATATGCATTCAGAATGTTAAGAAGGCGTAGGGTGTGTTAGCTTTCATTAATACAGGGAATGAGTTCAAGAGATGTGAAGTTATGCTGTAGCTATACAAAAGCCTGGTTTGGCCACATCTGCAGTATTGTATCCAATTCTGGTCACCTCATTACAGCAAAGATATGGAAGCATTGGAAAGGGTGCAGAGGAGATTTACCAGGATGTTGCCTGGAATGGGGGAAAGGTCTTACGAGGAAAGGTTGAAAGAGCTAGAGCTTTTCTCTTTAGATGTGACTTGTTAGAGGTGTACAAAATGATCAGAGGTATAGATAGAGAAGACAGCCAGAGAATATTTCCTCGGGTGGAGGCAGCTATTATGAGGGGACATTGTTTTAAAGTGAGTGGAGGTAGATACAGGCCAGACGTCAAAGGTAGGTTCTTTACTCGGAGAGTGGTCGGGGCATGGAATGCATTGCCGGAGAGGGTAGTGGAGCCGGCCTCATTAGGGCCATTTAAATGGCTATTTAGAACATAGAACATAGAACAATACAGCACAGAACAGGCCCTTTGGCCCTCGATGTTGCACCGACCTGCATGAACTAGTCGAAGCCCATCCCCCCCTACAGTATCCCATCATCATCCATATGCTTATCCAAGGACTGTTTAAATGCCCCTAATGTGGCTGAGTTAACTACATTGGCAGGCAGGGTGTTCCACAACCTTACACTCTCTGAGTAAAGAACCTGCCTCTGACATCTGTTTTAAATCTATCACCCTTCAATTTGTAGGAGGTAAATTCTAACTTACAGAAAATAAGTCCAACCTACAAAAGAGCAATCTAAATTCCACACAATGAAGCAAACCTCAGATACAGGGAAAGTAAAAATCATGACTTTAAAGTCTAACAGGATTGTCACTCTGGATGAACAAATCCTGGAGATATCATCACACAACACCTCCAACCACTCTACCCATTCCTGCTGCTGGTGCACCCTTACCTCACAATAACAATTTGCAAGGCAACCAACAATTTGTTGTCTGATGATTCCTGATAAATAGCAGTCAAATAGTCTTTTCTCCCAAACGTCATTACTTTTAGTAAGAGTAAATAGAAGTGTTCAAATACACATTTTTAATGTCCCTGTGTTTTTTCTCTCTCAAGTATTGTTCACAGTAGAGATCTGCAGATGGCCTTTAATTCCTGGAAACTCCACACTCTTGAGTACCAAATAGAAGACAGGTAGTTACATGGCAGTAAGACATAAATGGTCTTGGAATACATGACTTGGACTGTTTATCACAGTCAACAACAGCATTAAATAAAGCCTTGCAGGTTAGACTTCATCTTTGATAGGCATTTGGATCATAATACAAGATAGGGGTGGAGGTTAGACTTGAGGATTTGGGTAAAAGTTCGGAACAACATTGTGGGCCAAAGGGCCTGTACTATGCTGTTTTATGTTCTATATTCTATACAGGTACAACAAGTAATTAGGGAATCAAATGGAATTTTTTCATTTAATGTGAGGGGAATTGAAACAAGAATAGCAAGGTTCGGTTATGATACCACATCTGAGATATTGCGCACAGTATTGGTCACTTTATTTAAGGAAGCAGTTCAGAGAAGGTATACCAAACTAATAGCTAGAATGGATAATTGTGTTATGAGGAAAGATTTGACAGATGAGGAAAGATTAGACTTTATCTGCTGGAGTTTAGATGAATAAGAGGTGACTTGATTAAAACATAAAATCTTGAAGGCTTTTGACAGGGCAGATGTGAAGAGGAGACGTCCTCTAATGGGATCAATGTCTAAAAATAGGGGATTTAACAAAGTTTAGAAATTTTTCTTGGATGCATATGAGTCTTTGGAATTGTCTCCCTGAAAAGTTGGTGGAAATAGAGTCCTGAACTATTTTTTAAGGCCAATTTGAATATTCTTGTTAAGAAAGGGGGTGAAAGATTATTGGAGGTAGGGGGAGAGTGTGGATTTGAGATTACAATCAGACTACCCATGATTTTATTAAAAATTGGAGCAGATTATAGGAGCTAAATGGCTTCATCCTACTCCTTTTTTGTATGTTTGCATTAACATTCCAGACAGGAATCAAACAGAATATTTTATAACCTTGGGACATATATTATGATACATGAACATGTCTATCAAATGTATATTCACATATTCACAGTTAGGTATAACTCAACATTCTCCCTTTTCCAATGATAAATAGATATTCCAGATGAATGATAATAGGATACCCCTCCTGTCAGTCAAAATTTCTAGCCATTAACTGCGTCCACCCAAAGATTCTCTCCTCCATTTTGGATTTTGCTGTTTACCCAGCACCTGTAGCCATGTTATTATTCTGAAATATTAAAGCTATTTACTTTGGTTACGAATTCCAGTATGTTTGGCCCACCAACTGCCCATGCCTCTCTTCAATATCTTTCACACACACTGTTTTATCAATCCACTCCATCCCATTATCCTTGAATATCTCCCCTCTACTCAGTTTCACTAGTCCCATCTTGTCAATGTTGACATTCGTAAACTTGTCCCAAACACAAGCCCCTAATCCCTACATCCCATTTCCTCTTATGTCTCCAATCCCTCCCATTCTTGAGGCCTGCTGCACCCTGACCTTCCATAGCTCCCCTACAGATTGTCTAATATCTTCCCAGGGCCCCAAACCCCACACTACCACATCAAATGTCCTCCCTAACTGTGACTATACTATCTGTTGCCCAGTACCCTCAGTTAAATCTTCGGGAAAACACCTAACATCACTAATCCTGACCATTAGATCTAACTCTTCATGCCACATGCTGCCCAATTATCCCTTCCACCATCCTATAAGAGGACAGATGCATGCTGCCATGTTTACCCTCCAACTTTCCTCAGAGAGTGTGCTGTTCTTTCCTAGACTGTGCTCCATTCTTCCACGAGACTCACAATTCCCTGATTGGAGCACTGGAGTCATACAACATAGAAATAGACCCACCATGTTTATGCAAACCAACAAACACCAACCAACACTAATCCATAAGACCATAAGATGTAGGAGCAGAAATTAGGCCATTTAGCCCATTGAGTCTGCTCTGCCTTTCACAGCGGTATTCACTGCAGCACGGTGGTACAATGCTGCCTCACAGCACTAGGGACCTGGCTTTGATTCCACTCTCGGGCGACTGTCTGTGTGGAATTTGCACATGTTCCCTATGTTGGCCTGGGTTTCCTCCCAGTGCTTCAGTTTCCTTCCACGGTCCAAAGATGTGCAGGCTAGGTGGATTGGCCATGCTAAATTGCCCATAGTATTCAGGGATGTATAGATTAGGTGGGTTATAGGGGGCTGGGTCTGGGTGGGATGCTCCAAAGGTTGGTGTGGACTTGTTGGGCCGAAGGGCCCATTTCCACTCTGTAGGGATTCTATCATCCTAGATCTATGAACCATTGTCGATAAGTTTCTCAAACCCATTCTCCTCGTAACCTTTGATCTCCTTGACAATCAAGAACCTATCTGTCTCTATCTTAAATATATTCAATGACCTGGCCTCCAATGTCCTTTGTGGCAGTGAATTCCATAGATTCACCACTCTCTGGCTGAAGATGTTTCTCCTTATCTCCATTCTAAAAGGTCTTCCCTTTACTCTAAGGCTGTGCATGCAGGTCCTAGTCTCTCCTACCAGTAGAAACATTCTCCCAACATCCACAATGCCCAGGCTATTTAATATTCTGTAAATTTCAATGAGATCCCCCCTCCTCCTTCTAAACTCGATTGAATATAGACCCAGAGTCCTCAAATGTAGCTTTTCATTTCTGGGATCATTCTCATGAACTCCTCTAAACCCATTCCAGGGCCAGCACATCTTTCCTGAGCTACTGGGCCCAAAACTGTGCACAATACTCCAAATGTGGCCTGACCAGAACCTTATAGAGCCTCAGAAATACATCTCTGATTTTCATTCAAGGCCTCTCAAAATAAATGCCAAAGTTGCATTTGCCTTCCTAAAACAAAGCAAGGTCAGACAGTGTACAATCTATGTGGGTCGAGTTGAGGAACCGCAGAGGTAAAAAAAAATAGTTGGAATTATGCACAGGCCTCCAAACAGTAGTCAGGAGCTGGGTGCAATATACACACCTTTTCTATCCCCTGTTGTAAGAATGGCAAAGTTATGGTGGTGATGAGGGATTTCAATATGCAGGTGGACAGGGAAAATCAGGTTGGTACTGGATTTCAGGAAAAGGAATTTATGGAATGTCTATGAAATGGCTTTTTGGAGCAGCTTGTGGTGGAGCCCACAAGGGAACAGGCAACACTAGATTTAGTGCTGTGCAATGAGGCGGACTTAAGAAGAGTGCTTAAAGTGAAGGAACCCTGAGGACGAAATGATCATAACGTGATTAAATTTACTCTGCAATTTGAGAGGCAGAAGATAGAATCAGAGGTAATGGTATTACAGCTGAATAAAGGCCACCATAGAGGCATGAGGGAGGAGCTGGGCAGATTAACTGGGAGAAGAGTTAGGAGGAAAGACAGTGGAAGGGCAATGGCAGAAGTTTCCAGGAGTAATTCAGGAGGCACAGCAAAAATTCATCCTGAGGAAAAAGTAGCATGGTACAGGGATGATGAGGCAACCATGGCTGACTGGGGAGGTCAAGAATAGAATAAAAGCAAAAGAGAAAACATTTAATGTGGTGAAGGGATGTGACAAACCAAAGAATTGGGAAGATTACAAAGACCAACAGAGGGCAACTAAAAAAGACATAAGAAGGGAGAAAATTAAATATGAGAGAAAGCTAGCCAGTAAAATAAAAGAGGACTGTAAGGATTTCTTTAGATATATAAACAGCAAAAGAGAGGCAAAAGTGGGCATTAGATTGCTGGAAAATTATGCTGGAGAGATAGTAGTAGGGAACAAGGAAATAGCTGAGAAACTGAATAATTACTTTGTGTCAGTCTTCACAGTGGAAGATACAAGTAATATCTCAAGAATTCAAGAAACTCGGGGACAGAGTTGTGTATGGTGGCCACCACCAAGGAGAAGGTGCTAGAAAAACTGAATGGTTGAAGGTGGATAAACTGTCAGGACCAGATGGACTACAACCCAGGGATCTTAAGAAGATAGCTGAAGACATAGTGGAGGCGTTAGTGATGATCTTTCAGGAATCGCTATAGTCAGGAAGAACTGGAAAATCGTTATTGTGACACCCCTGTTTAAAAAGGGAGAAAGGCAAAAGACTAAAGATTACAAGCCAATTAGCATAAACTTGGTCATGAGTAAGATTTTAGAGTCCATTGTGAAGGATGAGATTTCTGAATACTTGGAAGTCAAAGGGCAAAGTCAGCATGGTTTCAGCCAGGGGAGGTAATACCTGACAAGTCTGCTAGAATTCTTTGAGAAAATAACAAGCAGGTTAGACCAAGGACAGCCTGAACTTCCAGAAGGCCTTTGATAAGGTGGCGCACAGGAGGCTGCTGAGTAAGATAAGGGCCCATAATTCTTTGAGACGAAAACTGCATTCTTACCTGGTCTGGCCTATATGTGACTTTAGACCCACAGCAATGTGATTGACTCTTAAATTGCCCTCTGGGCAATTAAGGATGGGCAATAAATGCTGGCCTAACCAGCATTACCTTCATCCTGTGAATGATTGAAAAAAGTGTAACCAAAGCAAAGTGACTGTGGAGATAATTGTTGGCTTGTTTACTAAGTGACATACCAAGACAGAGAAAGCCAGGGACCACAGGCAGGCTGAGCTTACAAAAACAAAAGATCCACTTTGGTAAAAGTTTAGTTTCTGGAAGTCTTCTGTCAGCAGAAAAAAGATGTATTCAGTTGTTTCAGCAGCTCAATTGGACAGGACTGAAAACAAATTAGTATTCATCTTAGAATTCAGTAAGGAAAAGTTGGTGACTTTGTCTCAGGAAGGGACAGAGGGAATCACTTCTCTTAAATATGCAGAAAGTCACCAAAGCAAATGCTTGCAACATTGTCTTTTGATCAATTAAATTTGGAAGTGAAGACAGGATTGATAGTTCATTGGCACTGAGTGTTTCTGAAAGAAAATATTGGGTAAAGAATTTGGCTTGTTTACTAAGTGGCATACAGAGACAGAGATAGCCAGGGACCACAGGCAGGCTGAGTTTACAAAAACAAAAGATCCAATTATAGTCTAAAAATATGCAGGTTAGTTGGCTATGCCATGTTAAATTACATATAGCATCCAGGGATGTGCAGGCTAGGTCAGTTAGCCATGGGAAATGTGGGGTTAAAGGTGGGGGTATGCTCGTCAGAGGTTTGGTGAGGACTCAATGGGCCAAATGGCCTGTTTCCACACAGTAGAGATTCTATGATTCATAACTTGTTTATTTTTCTTTTCATTTGTACAACAAATTTTTGTTCATTTCTTAACAGTACAGTGACAGCCTTGTGTGAATATGTTCAGTGATGGACTACTGCAGTACGCCAAATGGTCCTGTCCTGACATTTCACCTCATTTCATTTCCAAGAACCTGATCTAATATTGTTTCTTTCCTTATTGTACTTGAAATGACTGCAGTAGAAAATTCACCTAAACATACTCTGGAAATTCCTGCCCCTTTCTGTCCTTTGCACTAAAAGATTTCCCATTCTATATTCGGATAGTGGAAGTTCTCCATTTTTACTACTGCTTTGCTCTTGAAAGTCTCTCCAATTGCTTGAAAATTCATTTCTTTATCTTCCCCACTAGTCGGTGACTTATGGAATGCACACAGCAATTTAAATGATATCTTTAGGGTTTCTTAACTCCAACCAAATAAATTCTGTCCTTGACCTTTTAATCAATATTAAAACCCTCCTCCTTGTTGTCTTTCTCCTTAGTTTTCCTGAATACCGTGTGTTCTGGAATATTTATGACCTAATCCTGCCCTTTATTGTACTAGGTCCATTTTATCATTAGAACATCATAGTTCCATGAGGTTAATGGTGCGTTCCACTCAGAACTTTATTTACGTAGCTCGATTCAGTGATAGGGAAGCTATTGGAGAAATTTCTGAAGGAGAGAATTAATCTCAATTTAGAGGAGCAAGGATTAATCAGGTAGTCAGCATGACTTTGTCAGAGGCACACCAAGCTTAACAAATCCGGTTGCATTTTTCAAAGAGGTGATCAAGTGTACAGATGAGGGTAGGGCAGTTATTGTACTTTATATGGATTTCAGCAAAGTCTTTGGCGAAGTACCATATCGGGGACTGCTAAAGAAGGTAAAAGCACAGAGTAACTTTGCAAGTTGGATCCAAAATTGGTTTTGTATCAAGAAAGATAGGGGTGTAGTAGAAGACTGTTTGTGTGACTGGATGCCAGTGTCCAGGGACGTCTCACAGGGATCATTTCTGGGTCACTTTATTGATGTAGGTGACACAAAGTTTGGCCGGGTGGTTGACTGTGGGAAGAAATTCTGGGTTATAGCAGGATATAGATGGATTGGTCGTATGGACAGATCTGTGGCAGATGGAATTTAAATCTGCTAAATGTGGAGAGATGCACTTTGGATGAGATAAAAAGACAAGGGAGTATTCGATGAATGGCAGGACAGCAGGAAGTTCAGAGTCATTAAAGAAAACTTGGTATTTGTTTACACAATCCTAAAAGTGGCAGGGCAGGTTAATAGGGTAATTCAGAAATATATAGGACACTTTCCTTTATCAATTGAGGCAGAGTTTACAAGAACAGGGAAGTCATTTTGGAGCTATACAAGACTTTGGTTATACCACAAATGAAAACAGAAATTGTTGGAAATGCTCGGCAGGTCTGGCAGCATCTGTGCAGAGATATCAGAGTTAATGTTTCAAGTCCAGTAACCCTTCTCAGAGCTTTGATTAGGCAACAACTGGAGCACTGTTTCCAGTCCTGGTCACCATACTATAGGAAGGATGTGATTGGACTGGAGAGGGTGCAAAGCAGATTCACCTGGATTTGCCTGGAATGGAGCACTTTAGCTATAAAGAAAGGCTGGATAAGCTCTTTTTCCTTGGAGCAGAGAAGGTTGGGGTAAACCTGAGTGAAATATATAAGAATGAGGGCCATGGAGAAGGTGAACAGAAAGCAGCTGCTCCCCTTTGTTAAAGGGTCAATAACAAGGACCATAAGTTTAAGATGAAGAGCAGGAGGTTTAAAGGGCATTTGAGGCCACACATTCTGCAAACTGGACTGAATTTAATGATTCCTGTGCTTTTAATTCCTTCCTCTACTTTCACCCATGAGGCAAATAGGACTAGGCGGCCTGGCAGAAGCAAAGAATTGCTTCCTGGTCAACATGTAAGGTGGCCTTGGCTCCTTTGATAGTCTCTAGGCATTCCTGAAAATCTTCCGAGTATTTAATTAGGTCTTCACGAGGCAACCATTTTTAAATTGATAAAAGTTGAGCCAATGTAAGAGAATGTTTCTCACGCAATTTTGCCCCTTCAAGTTTTGGGCCCAAGACTTTTACTGCAATCAGTAGTAACTGAACCGGCTGATTCTCAGAGGAGAGCAGAACCAAAGTTGCACCCTTAACCTGTCAAGGTTCCCTGATATGGGTTCTAGCCCAAGCAAGTGCAAACTCAAGGGTTGGAGCAAATTCTGTTAAAGACTGGTTCTGCAATCACTGTTGTGAAAGTGCCTCAGAATTAAAGGAAGCTTAAGGTTGTAAGATCCCTTAACTAAATCTGTCAACCCTTGAAAGCTTTCAGTATCTGATGCCTCAAGTAAAGTTAGGCTTCTAAGAACCAAAAAAGTTGCAAGACCACAAGCTGTCAGAAGAATTACTCATTGTATTTCATCCACTCCATCAACATTTGCCTGGAAAAAATAACAGATTATTTCCCCATATTGTGCCCAGTCTCTGACAGCAGGGTGAAACAAGTCTAGCTTCCTAAATAATGGTATGATTGCCAGAAATGCATAACCCAACACATAGATGACTGTTACAAGCGAATTTCTTCAGTGGGGTTTTTATCATCACCACTGAAGTAACTCCATAGAGGTCAGTATCCTGTCATCAAGTCACCCTTTGTTTACACACGGACAATCCTTGACACTGATCCAGCTCTCTCTGAGTCAGCTCTCAGAGTGAAAAGAACCTCTGACACTCCTAAGAGGTCCATCTGGCTGACACTACTGAAGTTTTTCCCATAAGGCCTATTGACTCAGCCCAAAGAAATTGGCCCAGGTTCAGAAGGTGATTAATTACATGCCGGAACACCAAATAAAACAGCCTAAGAGCAGTAGCTGGAGCCCCCCAGGTGTGTCTGTTCCCAGGTTGGAGGCTCCACGAAGCTCTGCATTGATTATTGAAAAGTTAGTACAGTGACCAGAGCCAACTCCTAAACAATGAGTAGGAACAGTAGCTTACAATAGACAAAGATATCACTGTCAGGGATGCAGGGAGGTTTCCTTGACAACCCAGGTTAAGGAAATCTCCACCTTCGTAAGTCCAAATGGGTTATACTAAGGTCGTGTCATGCTACTCAGACTCTGAAATGCCCTATCCACATTTCAACAGCTGATGGACCTGATAATAACAGACTTGTCTATCTGTACAGTGTACCTAGGTGACATTCTAGTGGGTAGCAACACCTGAGAATTGTGCTAATAGGAACAGGAAACCCTCTTCTAGAAAATACGTACAGTCAGTTGCCCTAGTGGTCAAGCTTACAAAGGGTGAGTCTACTAAGGCCTTTCCAGGATATGTACTGAAGTTTTTTTATTAATTCATTCATGGGATGAGGGCGTCTCTGACCGTGCAGCATTTATTGCCCCATCCCTAATTGCCTAGACAGCAGTTAAGAGTCAACCACATTGCTGTGGGTCTGGAATCACATGTAGGCCACACCAGGTATGTATAGCTGTTTCCTTCCCTAAAGGACATTAGTGAAGCAGACGGGTTTTTCGAACAAATGACAATGGACTCATGGTCATTATTAGACTCTTAATTCCAGATTCTTTTTATTAAATTAAAATTCCATCATCTGCCTTGGTAGAATTTGAACCCAGGTTCCCAGAACATTATCTGGGTCTGTGGATTAACAGTCCAGCAATAATACCACTAGACCTTTGCCTCCCCTAAGGATCAAGGACATGTACAGCCTAGAGGTGTAAAGGTAGAAGCTGTGGCTGTAGCAGTTATTCCACCCCCACAGCAAAATTGGAAATTATTAGAGTGTTGGGGATATGTGGGTTGTACTTATACAGCATAGGTGCACCACTGACAGGCCTACTACTGGAAAAAAATCAAGGACTGAGAAATGCAAAAATGGTTTTGAAAATCTGGAAGGTCATTTTAAAAATGAGTCTGAGCATGCAGCTCTAAACTTTAAATAAGCTTTTAATGCAAGCAACAATTGGGGGGTGGGGGAGGGGAGGAATTGTCCTTCAGGAAGATGAGTCCAGGATAGAGAGACCAGTCAGGTACTTCTCCCAAAAAAAGCAAACAAACATCAGAGGGTACACCATAGGAGAAAAGTAAACTGTCAGTTTGTTAATGGGTCAGAGAGACCACAGTCTATAGAGATCCTAACCTCCTAATTTTTGTGGAAAAGGTTAAGGCCAAGTTGTCATATTATTCCATTAGAGGTTGGTCCTCAAAGCGTACCACCTAAAGATCACCTATACTGTGGAGAAGTCAAATGGGATCATGGATACCTGTCCAGAACTTGGAGACACACTGAGAACTGAAAAGATAATATCGATCAAGGCTGAGTGAATGTGTGTGTGCCTTGTTTTATATATTTCGTTCTGTTTTCACCTTTGCAATTAAATAGGAATCCTTGAAACTGATATTAGCACCAATTAATTGTCAACTATCAAAAATTACCATTGACTGGAAACTGAAGTGGGCTTCTCAGAGACTAGGAATACTGAAGTGAATAACTCAGGTCCTGAGTGTTTGATTTGTTAGGGTGGCTTGGATTCAGAAACCTCAACCAAATATCTGACAGATCCTACAATTAGTAATGGGGCAAGTGTGTGGGTCACGCATCACAGACGGGAGTAACCCGAATTCTGTAGAGCCATTTGAATTTAGATCAAAAGGGTTAAGGTACATAATTCTTTGAAATTTGCATCACAGGTAGACAGGGTGGTTAAGAAGGCATTTAGCACATTTACCTTCATTGGTCAGACCACTGAATATAGGAATTGGGGCTTCATGTTGATGTAGTACAAGACATTGGTTAGGCCTGTTCTTGAGTACTGTGTGCAGTTCTTGTCACCCTGCTATAGAAAGAATATCATTAAATTGAAGAGAGTTCAGAAAATATTTATCAGAATGTTTCCAGGGATGTAGGGTTGGATAGGCTAGATAGGCTGGAACTGTTTCCACTGAAGCTTGAGAAGTTGACCTTATAGAAATTTTTAAAATCATGAGGGGCAAAGATAAGGGGAATAACAAGGTTTTTTTTCCCCTAGCGTAGGGGAGTTCAAAACTAGGGAGCATATTTTAAGGTGGGAGGAGAAAATTTTGAAAAGGACATGAGTGGAAACTTTTTTAGACAGTTAGTGGCTTGTGTGCGGAACCATCAGGGGAAGTGATGGATGCAGGTACAGTTACAACATTTAAAAAACATTTGGATAAGTACACAAATAGGAAATGTTTGGAGGGATATGGGTCAAAGGCAAGTAAATGGAGCTAGTTTAGTTTGGGAACATGGTCGGCATGGAATAGTTGGACCGAAGGGGTTGTTTCTCTCTTATATGATCTTATGGCCTCATTTTCATTTAAGATGTAAATGCTGGTGAAGCATCAATAAGGTCTGCAAAACTGCCAGGCTTGTTTAAATCCACAACTCTTTAAAAAGTGAAAATGTAGACAACTCGTGTTGGAGAGAGTTAATAGTAATCTGTTCTAGCAGTTAAAACACCTGGTGGTTGAAATTTTCCTAAAACTATCAAGAAGTCATTATAAGAAGCCATTTCTGAAGAAGAGTTCCGACCCAAAACATCAACTTTCCTACTCCTCTGATGCTGCCTGGCCTGCTGTGTTTCTCCAGCTCCACATTGTGTAATCTCTGACTCCGGTATTGGCAATTCTTACTATCTCTGAGTCATTATTAATGCTCAGAGATAATGGGATCTGAAGATGCTGGAGAATCCAAGATAACAAAGTGTGGAGCTGGATGAACACAGCAGGCCAAGCAGCATCTTAGGAGCACAAAAGCTGATGTTTCAGGCCAAGACCCTTCATCAGAGATGCTTGCTGATTTTCCACAACTTATAACACTTCCAGTGTGGCAAACATTCAAATTTCACAGCTTTACTATTTAAAGTTGCTATTTGATGTGGTTTCTGAATGCAAACCTGTTGTACAAAGGATTCATTCCTTGAGGGTATTTAAGAATTTGAATGTGTTTTCACCATTCAAGGTTTTCTTCAATATAGACTTTCTGTCATTTTTCCCACCTCCGTTTCTCAAGTTTGGCCATGAATTTCTCTTGGATTGGCTCACTCTTATAGGCAAAGTACTGCAGTGGTTTGCCACTGTCTTCTGCAGGATGGCTTAACCAGGAGGCTCTCCCACTCTTACTGCATGGCATTGGGTGTATTGGAAGGAGATAATCAGTCTGTTTGGCCACGTTACAAATATTATTTTCATGGTCAACATGTCCTAGTGTACAACTCAAACCTGGAATTGTTGTTCTAGGGTGGCCACTGAATTACATTTGTAAAAGAGTAATGGTAGTAATAGATATTTAGACTTATTTTCTTCATCTCAACATGGCTCGCGAGGTGTGTCCACAGGAGATGGTAAATGAGTTAATATGGAGATTATAAGATCAATGGATTGTGGTCATTGGTTGGTATGAGTTTACATTAAAGTGGCTTTATGGCTGGGGTCATGGGTTAGCATGGATTTGGCATGAAGAATTGTTGGCAGTGATGGGGATGGCTGTGGGGGAAGGGGAATGTGTGTTTAAACTATAACCTTGTTCAAGGCAAATATTTTGCTGCATTATTTATTAATTGAACTACTCAGTCCATATTATAACCACAAGCACAGCCATACAAATTTAGAGCTCAAGAGCAACTTTCAGGAAAATACTGTCTGAAACATCTGTGACAAGATCAAATGGAATGTGCATGATGGAGATATGAAATTGCAAAGTATAACAGATGGATCACCAGTATAACTGATCAGTTTGAAATTCAAAGAAAGATTCAATGCAACAAGCCATTCAAACAAGCTGTAACAATCAACTCTGAACAGACATTGTATCCAGCAATGGAGGAACGAGATAATGCACTTTAAATTAAAGGAAAATTGGATCTAAGGGTAGGCTTTGACAGCTCCATCTGCAAGCATGTTGGCAGCACGTGTGAACCGTTCTGAAGTGTGTTGGCTGCCTTCAAGGCAGAAATTTGTGATGAAATGTTATTTACCTGCACATAATGCTGAGTTTTAGATCAGTGAACCTACCTGAAATACTAGGATTATTTTACTATCAAATTGGTAAGAAAGACTTTTAGAGCTACCTTCAAAACCTCACTGGTGAGGAACCTTGCAAGCTTTACTCTGTTAATACGTTACATTTCGTGAGAGTAAAGATCATGCAAACATTGCTTACCGGACTGTTACTTGCTAGACCATCCTTTTCTGTCCCCCTGTTTGAAATATTCTGCATATGGAAGGCAAGAATAGTTTCTGCTTCTCCCTTCAGGACAGCTTCTGCAGCCCTACCATCAAAAAAAAATCATCTCCTTACATTTAGTAACAAAAATACATGCTTTGAAAATAAATTACAGGTGATTTTTTTATTTCTTGCAGGTTGAAGTTTAAATCAGTTCTACCTCTGAAATGATGGCTTGAATATTTGATCATGTCAACAAGAATTATCCCCAAAATTACATCCCAGAAAAATGTGGTGATATGTCAGATTATTTTTGGTGCTGGAGCCTCAAACTTAGAGCTCCAGCAGACTTGTGCCCAGGGAATGGTAGAATTTTTTTCAATCTCTTTACCACTATGATGGGTTCTTTTGCAGAGCAGGTCTTGAGTCACAGCTGAAAATAGATATATTTTGACAAAGCTTTTTGTATGCACTCATCAGGACAATTCACAAGATACTAATTTAAGGGAAAACTAATATTTATGCTGTTTGATTGGAGAGTGCTGAGTGGTTGGAAGTCTAAAACATGGTGTTTAAGAACCAAAGCATAAACGTAGGTATTTTAAAGGAATTAAACTTTTGACCACTTTTACACATTAGTGGATCAAGTTTTTTGAAGGGAAAATTCAAATTCCTAATTAACTGAATCTAATCTCAGAACTCAGCAGGTCTGGAAGGGTCTGTGAACAGAAAGCAGAGTTAATATTTTGAGTTCAGGGTCCTTCTTCAGATGCTGTCTGGCCTGCTGAGTTCTTCCAATAATTTCTGTTTCTCTTTCAGATTTCCAGCACGCACAGTCCTTTGTTTTAAATCAATTTAATAACCTGATTTAACTCGTTAAACAAATCTGGCTATGTGAAATATTAAAATGCTGGAAATCCTCAGTAGGTCTGGCAGCAGCTGTAGTGGCTGAACCTGGTTTAGACTTAATACTCCCTCCCAATGGGTTTAAAGAGACAGATGGTGCAGAGACAGAGGTTGCTAGTTAACTCCAGCTGGTATTTCATCTAGTCATGCTCCCATGCTCTCAGTACAGCTATACTACAGGCAAGTATTATTACGGGGCAGTCCTTACAACCAATAGGCCAACTGAGGCCTTTCATGGGAAATAAATACCCTTTTCATTCAGACAGTTGTCTGAGGCAGAACCATGTGACTGGGAAGGCTTAAAGTCCTCCTTCAAATTATTATGGCCAACTTCCTCAATGGAGGAGCTGCAGAAGTGGCGGGAGTAGGGGGATGGGGTTCGATCCTCCGATTTATTCATCCCAATGTTTCAGCTTGATAGCTTTTCATCAGGGCTGGAAAGATGTGCATTTGTCACTGGATTTAAGCCTGTGCAAGGCAGGAAAAAAAGGAAAGGAGTGAATGGACAAAATGAAGGTCCATGATAGGGGTCTTGATTTGACAAACTACCACAAGGGCTGCTTACAGTAGGGTATAAGTGAAGTGGTCACATGACTACACAATCTACTCGGGGGCAGGTTCTATTTGGAAAGCTCATGGAAAATCCAGTGCTGTATATGATTTAAAGACAATGTTGAATAAATATAAAGTTGAGCAACTGCCAAGCTGCCTGCAGTCCTGACCAACGCCAATCCTGAATATAGCAAAGTGCCATCAATGGTGATAATAGACCATCAACCCCTCCAAGAGTCACAATCAGATTTCCCTTGGTTTCACTTTCCACTTCACCAATTTCCACATTCAAGATGTCATTATTTAGCCATTCTGTTACCTTCAGTGTAATATTCATAGAATCACAGAATCCCTACAGTGTGGAAACAGGCCCTTCAGCCCAACAAGTCCACACTGACCCTCAAAGCATCCCACCCAGACCCATCCCCCAATCCACATATCCCTGCACACAATGGGCAATTCAGCATGGCCAATCCACTGGCTTGCACACCTTTGGACTGTGGGAGGAAACCGAAGCACCCGGAGGAAACCGATGCAAACACAGGGAGAATGTGCAAACTCCACACAGTCACCCAAGGTTGGAACTGAACCTGGGTCCCTGGGGCTGTGAAGCAGCAGCACTAACCACTGAGCCGCCATGCTGCCATGAGGTGTATCTTTTCGTTGTCTCTCAGAATTCTAAAGAGATGGAACATTTTGTGATATGCTGGTCTACTCTTCAATCACCTAAGACAGCCCCACCACATGGCCTGACACTTTCACAAACACAAACAGAAGATGCAACATTCTCATTTTCACCCTCATATCTCTCACAGTTGAAGATTCCAAGCTCTTGTATGTTTTCCAATTCAGCATTCAGTGCTCATGATGTAGCCTCCACTAATGACTGCTTTGCAAAATAGCCCTAAGCGAAACTTCAAGTTTCTAATCGCTTGTCCTTTTAATTCTCCACTCCAGTCCCAATCTATCCTCTCTGTCCTTGTTCTGCTGCACTGTTCCAGTGATGCTTAAGGACCAGCATATAACTTTTTGGATTAAGCAGTTTACAGATTTCAGGTGTGAAAACAAGTACACCAATTTCAACAAAAACACTGTCCCACTTTAATCTATGTGTGAGTTTTTATTTTGTACATGTTTGCCTGTGGACAGCAACAATTGGTAATGCATTTGCATTTGCTTTTTCATCTGTGGCTCTTCCACAAAAAACGGTGATTACTGCTCTTCAAATCCCTGGTCCATTTTAATTCTTTTCATAGTCCTATCGCTGAAATGTTTTACATTTCTCTTTATTCAAATATTTAAAACTTTTAAATGATGCTTTGGATCTATTTCTGAATGACAGGCAGCAGCTAGTGGGGTACTTCAGGGATTAGTACTAGGACCCTAGTTATTCACAACATTTGTCAGTGATTGAGATGAAGCAACTAAATGTAATAATTCAAAATTTGCAGATGACACAAAGCCGAATGGAAAAGTGAGCTGTGAGGAGGATGCAGAGATATTGCATTGTGATTTGGACAGGCTGAGTGAATGGGCAAATAAGGTAGACAAATAAGAAGTTATCCACTTCGGTTACAAAAATATAAAAGCAGATTAATATTTGAATAGATGTAAGTTGAGGGGAGGAAATATTCACCAAGACCTGGGCGAACCCATGCACCAGTCACTGAAGTAAGCCTGGACGTACGGCAAGCAGTAAACAAGGCAAACAATATATTGGCCTTCATAGGGGGACGATTCAAGCAGCGAAACGATGATGTCTTCATACAATTATACAGGGCATTGGTGAGGTGACATCTGGAGCATTGTGTGCAATTTTGGTCTCCTTATCTGAAGAAGGATGTTCTTCCTACAGAGGGAGTGCAGCAAAAGTTTATCAGATTGATTGCTGGGATGGCAAGGCTAACGTTAGAAGAGATATTGAGTCAGTTAGAATTGTATCCACTGAAGTTTAGAAGAATAAGGAGCGATCTCATGGAAACCTAGAAAATTCTAAAAGGATTAAACAGGTTAGATGACAGATAGATGTTCCCAATATTGGGGAAGTCCAGAACCAGCGGCCATAGTTTATGGATAAGGGATAAACCTTTTAGGACTGAGAGGAGAAATTTCTTCAGGCAGAGAGTGATGAGCCTGTGGAATTCATTACCACAAAGTGGGTGAAGTTAATATATTAACATATTGTGTTTTCTAGAAGGAGGTAGGCATAGTTATTGTGGCTAAAAGATCAAGGGATATGAGAGAAGTATGGGCGAGGTTTTTTTTTCTTTCTTTATTAATGGGATAAGGGTGTCGCTGGCTAGGCAGCATTTATTGCCCTTCCCTAGTTGGCCAGAAGGCAATTAAGAGACACCACATTCTTGTGTGTCTAGAATTACATGTAGGCCAAACCACGTAATGATCAATGATCAGCCAGGTTCATAATGAATGGCGGAGCAGACTCGAGATGTAGAAAAACCCTTCAGCAGGTATGTAATGTGGGCTATAAAAGAACAAATTCAGCAAAATGTATACTAATCAATAAATTCAGCATCCTTTAAATAACAAATGCAGCCATAGATCATCCTTGTGATACACAACTAGCAGTGAAAAAGATAGTTACAAGTGTAAATTATCGTCTACTTACTTGTTGGCCATATGCGTGGAGAAGACATATGTAACTTTAGGAGGGGTCTTTTTGGTGGCGCTAGATTCTGACATCAGATTGTGGCTTCCAACAGAATTGTGCAAGGGATTGGAAGACCTACTGGCATCTGGGTTGGAAGAAGGGAGTGAATGTGTTGCCAGTTGTTCCTGGGACTTGACACTCTCAGAAGAATTACAGTCTGTAACCCAACATACATAATAAATAAACAGACACTTCCAAAGAAAAATAAATACAAACTTATAATTTCTATTGAGTGTTTAATTTTACTTGATTTTGATGCAATCTCTCACCTCTTAGTATTCTTGAATACCAGTGAAAACACAAACATAAATAAAACTTCCTTTGAATTTGAGGAGTTTTCAACATGACACAATTTCATAAAACCATCTTTATATCACAAGAGATTTTATTTATTTATTGGGCTGAAACCACAAGTAGCATGTTACCAGACTGAACAGCAGGATTTCAGTAACTTAAAACAGCAGCTTCTAAGAAGGCTGAAATTTGGATCATTGTACCGTACAAATTTGAAAACAGGAAGCAGTTTACCCTTCACTAGGCCAGAAGTGCTGTTGTCATTTCTATAATTTCTGACCGGTCATGACCAATGAATCTTGGGCATCTTTATCTGTTTCAGTTGCAGGCTAAGACTACTCAGTACATCATTATCTATTTGAGAAACTAAGACTGGAAACATGGCACACCAACAATGTAGAATTATATAGCATCTGCACCAGCATAAAATATACCAAGCATTACACAACAGAGTATGACAGTAAGTTATCTGATATCAGGCAGTGAAAAATTTGGTCAAAGCATTAGGTATTAATAAGCCTCGTAAAGGAGGTAAGTGATGTTGAAAGATGGATTAACATTTGTGTCAAATTGTTTTTTTTGTCTGTTTTATTAAGGGCCGTGTGTGCGTATATAAAAGAAACATAGGTCAAGTTGCACTGTGGTCAATTAATAATCCTTTTTAGGCTACTCGTTTAAAATAAATTGTCAAAACCTGTTGCAAAATACTTTCCTTGCCCGATAGTAATTCAGGAGTAAATTGGACTGAGTCATACAATATAGAAACTATCCCTTCAGCCCACCACATTTATGCCAACCAACAAACACTAGACTAGATTAATTCCATTTACCTACACTTCATCTATAGCCTACTATACCATGGCATTTTAACTGCTCATCCAGATGCTGCTTAAATGTTGCGCAAGTACCTACCTCCAGCACCCTCTCATGCAGCTTGTTCCGTACTTCTACCATTACTTACTCCTATCTTCTACACACTGGCTAAGGAAGGCAAGCATCCCATATACTTTCTTCACTATCTCGTACACCTGTGTTGACACCTTCAAGAATCTATGGTCTTGTATACACTAGGGTCCCCTCTATTCCTCAGTACTCCCTGGAGTCCTACCACTTCCATTGTGTATATCCTCCCAAAATACTTCACCCTGCACTTTTCTGGATTAAATTCCACCTGTCACTACTCTGCCCAATCTACCAGCTGATCAAACTGATTGTAGCTCGAGACTGTCCTTCTCACTATCAACACCTGATCTGACTGGGATTTTATACAATTTGAGATAGCTTACAGGTCCATAAGACACCAATTATCATGGCACTCTTCCCAGTTAAGTCATGATAATTGCTGTAATTCCCATGCTTGTCTCTGCTTGGCCTGTCCCAATCAGACTGTTGGTTTTCCTTACCCCTGTGGATGGAGATGAGTGAGTATTAGTCATATCTCTTTATTGCTAATGGATGTTCATAGCTAATTTTCTTCCTTTCTGTCCAATGTAATGTTTGTCACAGTCTTTGCAGGGAATCTTGTATATCACGTTGGTCCTGTCCATAGTGGGTAACTTTGGTTCATGTTAGCAATTGGTGTAGAGTTGATGTGGGTTTGTGTGCTACTCTGATGCCCAGTAGTCGTAGGAGTTTTGTGGTAGGTTCAGGTGTGTTCTTGATGTAAGGTAGCATGATGAGGTTGTCGGGGTGTGCAGTTAATGTAATTGGCAACTTCCAACCCAGTTTTTTGCGTATCTGTTGTCCTTGAATACTTGGAAATAGTATTCTTCTTCTTTTTGGTGTAGTTCTGTGTTGCTGCAGTATTGCCCATTTAAATAGAGTTTTCATGCAAAAAGAGACAAACACGGCAACTCCTACAGGCCTGACTCTCCACTAAGAAAGCGATTAATAGATCTAGACCCCATATACACCCCACTGCGAAGGAAAACTGGAAGTGAGGTAACCCAGCTCAACGGACACCAGAGTTTAAAAAACAACTGGGAAAACACAACAGCGCTTCATTCGAGGCTGCACCGATGATGTTACCCAGTAGGGTAATGCAACGTCTGCAGAACAACAAATCAGCTCGGTGAGCCAACCACAAACAACATCCACAACCCAAGCTACAAATACACTCTAAAACCTTAAATAAGTATCATATGTTTTGCCTGACACCACCTCCTGTGAAGTACCTTGTGATATTTTGCCATGATATAGCCTCTTAATGGATACAGGATGCCTTTGACTATCTCTGCCTATTTAGTGTTTTATCAGTTGCATTGTCACATCACACTATCCCAATACCATCTGTGATGAATAAAAACTGCATTCATATTAGTCTCCTTATGGGAAAACTGCCAATAAACCCAACTCTTGTTGAACATTATAGAGTGCAGTTATGAGGTACCCCGTTGCATTCAGTTAAACATCTACAGGATGTATGTAACATGGTCTGTTAGACACATGCACAGTATTCTGCAGTGGAATCTGATAGGAAAGGTGCTGTGCCCCAGAGTGTTGTTTCATCAGAACCAATGTGGATCCAGTGAGTTTGATTGACATGTTGTTTCTGGTTTTGTCCTTGGCTGCTGTTTACTCCCGAAGTTTCTGGAAGGACAAAGTCCTAATCACAGTTACTCCTAAGTATGCTGAGTAGGGATTGTATTTTTGAATCTGGCCATCCACTTAGCTGTAAAATTCTGTTCAGGTAGTGGAATTCTGGAGGAGGATATACTGGGTACGGGTTTAGAGGGATTCACTGTGAGATGCCTTGTGCTACACTATCCCATCAACTTTGTAATGTCTTGGTTAAGGATCTGATTTAGGATATGGAAAGTCAAGGATTGGGTGATACATCAGAACTCGTAGCATGGATGACCTTGTAACATGCAGTTGTGGGCAGGTTACTTGAATATACACTGTACGCTGTTTCAGCCCTGTGGTAGTCCACTGGTTAGTCTTCTCCAGGCACTTCGCCCTTAACCAAGGTGTTCTTTTGTGAAGAGGGGTTTTAAAAACTGCCTTGAGCCAGCTTTTGAAAGTACTCTGGGCAGCTTTAGAAGCAGTTCACTGTGCTATACTACATCACAGGAAGCTGTGATAACCAACAGTACTGTGTATGGCTTCAGCTTCTCCTGGAAGCCATTTTCAATGTAGGTGATGAATGCCACCAAATCACACATGCTACAACCAGCTTGGTCAACGTGAAGGATGATCCTCTGGGGATATGTTTTACAATAAGCTTAAGCATTCAGAAAGTAGTGAAATCAGTTGACAGCTGCTTGCCAGTCGGATATCTTTTCCAGGTTTTTGAATGGCACTGACTTTTACATTTACTACACTTTTGAAAGTGCACTAGAACTTTGGCTCAGCTCTGCACAAGTGCCAACAACTGAACACAAGCACAGGAGCCAAATTGTTTCAAGACTCTGGTGTGATGTTGTTGTATCCTGTTGCTTTGCCACATTTCAGGCCCGCTAGTGTTTTCCCTAGTTTGTTAATCTTGAAGGATCAGAATGACCACAAGTCCACATGTTGCTGGTGCAGATTTCCAAATTTGTATAAATGATGCATTTCATTTTTTTTCTCTAACAGTGTCCTCACCACCTGGAGCAGATGACTACTAACTTGGTTCACGGTGATTGGTGGGCAATACAATCCGATTTATTTTTGAGCTGCTCCAAGGTATTGGATCAGGATCTAGCAGATTCATTCTGACTGGAATGAATAAACTGAGCCCTGCTGTCATTTCCACCCACCTGCTGTATCAGAATCAACAGATGATTCATATTCCTTGCAGCATCTCCATATTAAAGCATGGGGTGTGGATGCCTTGATATGACAGCTATGTCAGCAGCTTTGTGAATGGTGGCATGGTGGCTCAGTGGTTAGCACTGCAGCCTCACAGCACCAGGGACCTGAATTCGATTCCAGCCTCAGGCAACTGTGTGGAGTTTGCACATTTTCCCCGTGTCTGCATGGGTTTCCTCTGGGTGCTCTGGTTTCCTCCCACAGTCCAACGATGTGCAGATTAGGTGGATCGGCCATGCTAAATTGCCTGCAGTGTTCAGGGGTGTGTGGGTTATAGGGGGATGGGTCTGGGTGGGATGCTTCAAGGGGTGGTGTGGACTTGTTGGGCCGAAGGGCCTGTTTCCACACTGTAGGGAATCTAATCTAATTCAATGCACTCATCAAATTCTTCTATAGGTATCTTATAGACTGGAATGGTTGTAATGATGCAGTCTGAAGTCTATTTTGGCCAACCTTTGTGCAAAAGTTCTATTGTATCTTCCTTGTGTTGTTGTTGAGTGGAAGGCAAACACAAAGCACAATATGTGTGTGAATATGTTGACTTGTGGAAAGCTATGCTGTGCTGTTTGAGGGAAGTGACCCAGTGAGTATTTTCCATCCCATCAGGCTGAATGGAACACCTCCCACAACACGCCCATCCCGTAACACCCCACCCACCCTCCCAACCCCACGCATGTTGCTAATATGTGTATCAGGGTGATTACATTTCTGGAGGTCTGGTGGCTGTCCACCCTCACTGTCTGTTACTGAATAAGTCCAGTTTGTGCTGTTCCTGTGAATGTTTCCCAAATAGGTAGATGGATGATTCAGTATTGGCAGGATTTCCTCTTCCAGGACCCTAGTACACCTCTGCAATGTGGAATTTGTTGACTAAAATTGTGTCACAAATGTAGCTGATGACAGGCTGGCTACAGTAGCATTTTTGGAAGTAACTGTCATTTTCGCATGAGACTCGGGAGCAGAGTGGGTCAAAGTCTTTGGTGTTATAGCAAGCTGTTATTTTAGTTGCAAAATAAATTTCATTTAAGCGAATTCTGTTATTTGCAGTGATGTCTTGGAATAACATTCTCTTGGAGTTCAGCTTGCTGGTCACATCATTTGCCTCCCCCAAGGGTGCCTAGATATTTATGTGGGTGGGTATAGTGTGATGTCCAATTTGTTGTATCTCCAACTCACTCCATAGATTCGAGAATCTAGACAGATGGCACATCAAAAATGGAGACCACTTGAAAGACTGAATCAAATAGTTAGAGAAACTTAGCAGGTCTGGAAGCATCTGTGAGAAGAAAGCAGAATTTATGTTTCAAGTCCAATAACTCTTCTTCATCAGTTTTAATGTTAACTCTACTTCCTCTCCACAGATGCTGCCAGGCTGTTAAGTATGGCAGTTATTTTGGTTATACAATCCTTCAATGAAATAAACTTGAGATAAGAAAAGGTAAGGAGTGGCACATTGACCTTTATACTCCTTCTTGTGTCAACTCATTCTGTCATGCTACCTTGTCAAGTTATTCCTTAATATCACTCTTCAGCCCAATAACTTTGTAATTGTGCCCCACCCTTTCTCTCCATGCATTGTCACACATCCCAATCGATTCAGCCAGCTCTGGAATACATTTTTACCCTTGCTCAAAATTACACTTCACTATCACCAAATTGACTCCATCTGTTGGGTGATCAGTTGCCATTCTGTCCATGTGCACTGCATTAATTGGGAGACCCCATTAATACTTCTTGGAACATCACCAACTGCAGGTTCTCCTCTAAGCCACTCACCATTCTGATATGGAAATACCTTGCTATTCCTTCAGTGTCACTGGGTCAAAGTCCTGGAACTTCCTCTCTAACAGCATTGTGGGTCTACCTACACCAAGAGGACTTCAACAGTTCAAGAAGGTAGCTCACCACAACATTCTCAAAAGCAACTTGGAATCAGCACTAAGTACTGGTACAGCCAGTGATGCCCACACCTTCTAAATAAATGAATAAAAGAAAGTAATGTTCTTCATTAGCTAGGGGCAAAAATGTTATAGACGGAGATGACGATAGTACCAGTCACTGGCAGAGCCATAACCACCAAGTTCATCTTGCATCAAGCTCTATTTCTAGCTATGGATGTAAGCCACAACGTGGTCCTCCTAAAATGCTACTGTTACAACACGTTGGAGAAGCTAGAATGCACAACCTGCAAATGTGGTTGAAGCATGTTCAATCATGCCTTTCAAGAGGAAACTGAATCATCTGAAAAGGAATCATAAGCTGGGTTATGGACAATGATGTGTCAGTAGTACTAGATTATTTGTTTATTTGGAGAGCCAGTTCAAATACAAAAGGCCAAATGACCTCCATCTGTGCTTTAGTCAGTCTATGATTCTGTGGTGGGAGTGATAGTCAAGATCATGTGTATCAATTCAACAGATTATTTCGTGCTTTATTTACTTTTTGGGGTTTTCCTGCTGATTTTCTTTGTAAGATAACAGTGGCACCAAAAGTACAATGTTGAGTGTGAAGCAATTTAAAATGTGAAGAAACTACATTAATGGTGCTTTCCATTTAAACAACTGTCCATTGGCAGAGTGAGGCCCCAGCTAATAACCTCATTAAAATTCCATTTGTTGGAGCACTCACTGAAGAAGGTTCGTTCCTCTTCTTCACTCTCCGTTCCTGAGCACCATTCAGCACCACTGTATGGTTGACGTCGCTCTGCTACACAAAGCCGCTTGCTTCTGCTGCCTCCATCTATATTAAATAGTTGAGACAGAGCATAAATGAGGAATTCCTGAACTATGGGAGACAAGACCATGCTCTAAATTATAAAGATAACATCTAGTGAGGAAAAGAAATCAGTAGGTCAATTTCTAAACATTCCAAACATACAAATACCTTAACATTAAAGACATAATAAAATAAATTAGGCTGGCAGCTTGTTGCTGAATACAAGCAATAAATCAATAACAGCACCCACAATATTCAATGGTGTATGAAAACTTTGTGGCATTCCCATTTTCGTTAATGTCCGGTCCCAACCTGGTTATTCCCATGGCAACATGTTTCAATACTGAATTGTTGAATGCAACAAGATAAACAGTTACAAAGCAAATAATCAGGAATTAAAATGGAAAATTCAAAATATAATGCAAGTCAGTGAGACTACAGGTGATTCTGAAGTAAATTGGGACCTCTTTTCTTGCCTCTCCTCCCGCTAGCCAACTCAAAAGAAATGCATGAAAATGATTCAGCTTGATAGTTTGAACAATCATTTAAAGTTTATTGCAAAGAAAATAATGCAACGAAACAGGATTTTAGACAAACAAATGAGGGTGAGCAACAAAGCAAAACCAGATACAGTGGAATCAAGGATCATCAGGCAAAACTGCAACTGAGCAACATGCAGTCTTTAAAGAACAGTTGGTTCAAATTGAGTTAAAATGCATTCCTACAAAGGAGAAAAGTGAAATAAACCCCACCCAAATTCAGAGCTCCCTGGATGATTGAAGAGATTGAGATTATTGAGCAATCCAAAGAGAACCATCTTGAAGATAGAAGCTTCAAACAGGAATTGCAAAAGAACAGCGATAGTATGAGAACAGACTAATAATTAAAATAAAAGAAAACTTAAAAGTATTCTACAGGCATACAAGTAGTAAAAGGAGTAAGAGTGGCTGTTTAGTAACTATCAAGGCGTTTTAATAGTTGAAGGCTGCTGAATTAATAGAGTACTTTTTATCTGAATTTACCAAGGAAGGAGATACTGTCCAGGTCATGGTGAAAGAGAAGATAGCCCAGACACTAGAAAGGTAAACAATTGATGCGGAATGAGGTTTTGGGTCAGTTCCTTCTTCTGAAAGTTGACGAGATCCCAGCGATACTGAGGGAAGTGAGAGTGGAAATTATAGTGGAATGGCAATATTTTTTCAGTCTTCCTTTCAATTCATGGCTGGTGCCAGAGGACTAGAAAATTGTAAATTTTACACTTCTGATCAAAAAAAGAGTAGAAGAAATAATTGTGTTTAACTAACTTGCTGGAGTATTTTCAAAAGACAAAGATGTTGATTAAGATAATTCTATTAACACAAAGGCATTTGATGCATGCCACACAATTTTCTTGTGATAAAAAGTATAGTTCATGGAATAAAAGGGGCAGTAGCAACATGGATAAGAAACTGTCTGGGAAGTGAACTAAAATGGGCTTTGTCTTCATTTTTGTTCCTTATCTCTGCGTTCTGTTATGAATATAAGTTCTGTGGTTTGGCAATTTAAAACAGTTCTCACTGTATCTTAAATGACTATACTATTCCAAAGTAATGGTGAATGGATTTTTTTTGGATAAGACAAAGATTTGTAATAGAATTCCTGTTGGCTGGGATTGGAATCCCTGTTCTTCCTCAAATATCGTGATGACCTGACCTTGGCATTGAGAGGACAATTTCCCAGTTGGTGGACGATACAAAACTTGTAAACTTTGAGGATAGTGGACGGACAAGAGGCAGATGAAGTGCAATTAAGACAAATGTTAAATGATTCAATTTGATAGGTAAAGCATGGATACGCAATGCTAAATAAATCCTACAAGTTCAATTCTACAGGGGGTGCAGGATTGAAGGACCAAGTGGGTATTGTCAAAAATTATTATATATGGCAAATTAGGATGAGGATCTAATGAATCTAGCACATAGAATCCTGGATTCTATGAGTAAAAGCACAAAGCAAGGAGATTGGTATGTTATATAAACCATCAGTTTGGCCTCAGCTGGAATATCTAGTTCTGGGCATCTTTCATCAGGAGGGATGGAAAGGCTTTAGATAGAGAGAAAGCAGAAAAGATTCACAGGAATAATTTGTGTATCCGTCAGTTATATAGGTTGATTTGAAAAGATGGGACTTTTCTCCGCAGAGCAGAGAAGGTTGGGGGGAAATTTTACACATGTTCAAAAGTGTGAGGGGTCTACACAGACAAGATGGAGAAGGACTGTTCCCATTAGCAGTAAGATTGAGAACCACAGGAGACAGGTGCACAAAGGTTTTGGCAATATGCGGGAAACAATCTTCACACAGCAAGTGATTAGGATCTGGAACTGCATGAGACTATGGTAGAGCTATGTTCAATTAAGTCCTTCAAGAAGAAATTGGAATGATTTACAAAGGGAAGAAATTGTGGAGCCATAGAGAAAAGACAGGTGAGTGGCTCTAAGTCAATTGCACTTTCAGAAGATCAGCAAAAAATGAGGGGCTGAATGTTTTCTTTGTATAATGGATCTATTCTGCAATTCCGTAACTGTTTTTTTCAGAGCCCAGCCCAGGTACAATGGACCAAATAGTCTGAATCTTCTTGCATGTCTCTATGACAAGATAAAAAATAATTTCCATCACAACTATCATTAGTGGCTTTTATGCTCCATAATTCATCCTCCCACTCTATCTCACTAACCAATGAGTTTCTTCTCCATCATGTATTTCTGTCACATCAACCACTCCATGCGAGTGCGTGCTCCATTACTGTAATCAATATCTGAGTGAAGACATTTCTTGCAAGTTCCTTATTGGATTCATTAGTCTTAACGATTAGTAGATCTAAATCCATAGTTTCCAGCTACAGTCTCCTCCCATTATCTACCTCATCAAACCCATTCATTATTTTAAAATCCCTAATAGGTTACCTTAGTTTGCTCCTTTCTAAAGAGACACAACCTGTTCAGTCCTCTGATAATGTTACCATCTCAGTTCCAACAGTCCTGAAAAACAAATTTTGACTTTAAACAGTACTTCTTAATCGCTTTTCTAAATGTACAGGCTGAATTGTGTACATTACTCTGGCCTAGCTACATTTCCACAAGCGTTCATCTGATTTCACAATTCTATTCCTCTGGAAATGACCCTCATTGCATTTTTAATTAACTTTCAATGGATTTATTCATCTGCCTCACTTCTGTCTATGATTTGTACATCTGCACTCTAGATCTCTTTACACCTACACTTCATTTCCGTTTTTATTTTCCAGGTGCAGCTAAAGAATCTTTATTCCTTTTACCCCAAAATGTACTACTTCACAATTACCTATATTCACACTGAGTTGCTAATTATACACCATTATGCAAGCACATTAACATTTTATTTACTTTGTTGCTGTCCTCAATATTAATTATATTGTTCAAATTGTACTAGCCATAAACTTTGATAATGTACTTCTGATTCCCAAGTCAAAACCATTCATACAAATGACAAACAGCAGTGGTCAAAGCACCATTATGCTTCACTAATGACTTTTCATGATACACACTTCAAATTTTACAGCTCATCAAATTATGGTACGGTTACTATGTCTGTAGCTTAGAAAACAGAGACAGAACTTCCATGGAGAAGCTGTGAAAAATGGTACAGCAAGGTTTAATGTTTTAAAATATTTTCTGTAACAAGTGACTAAACAGACAATTGACTAAACTTTTTAAGGCTTCAGCAATACTCCACTTTTGCACTTGTCACAATCACATTCTCCCTGGAATTGTAGTCCTTTTAACATTCACTCTCAGCTTCCAATAGGTCCCACACTCCTATTCACCTAGTCGTGATTTTGATTGACCATCCCCATGTACTTTCACCAGTTTTCAGAAAGTCACTTAAATCCACTAGTAGCAATAAAGCCTGTTCTAATCATTCCTTCTCCTATAGCCTTGCCTGGACAAATCACCCAGAATGCTTTGATGGCTGCAGAACGCATCTCCTTGTCTAGCTACTACTTCTGCAGAGATAATGGGAACTGCAGATGCTGGAGAATCTGAGATAACAAAGTGTGCAGCTGGATGAACACAGCAGGTCAAGCAGCATCTTAGGAGCATAAAGGCTGATGTTTTGGGCCTAGACCCTTCTTTTCCCCCTTCTGCATCTGATTGTGCTAGTTCACAAATGCCAAGCAGGTTATTCTGTGTGTTGACCACAAAGGACTTCTGCTCTCTGTTTGTGAAATATATTAACCTTGCTCTCACGTAGAAATGCTAATTGGCAAAAGTTGATTCCAAATCCTTCTCAGTTTTGAACAAAATGTACAGTTTACAGAGGAACTACTTACTTTTTCTACCAACACGCCTTTCTGCAATATTGGGAACGTAAGAGTGTACACATGATAAAATAAGGGGCTGCTACTATTGTCTCTAAGCATAAATAATTTTTACGTCCTCAGTATTGCAACCTAAGGCTTGCTTTGATTTGTAAGCAGTCTAAGCACACCAGTTTACTAGCAGGCTGACTTCAGCACAGGTCACATGATCCCCTTCACCCACTCCCAAATTAAAACATGTAATCCCAAAATATAATCATTTTATAAACTTCAAAATTGTAACATCACCTCATTAAAGAATCGAGTCATCACAATAATGATGAGTTTTTCAGCATTATCCAATATATAACAATTTACAACATTTATAAAATCAAGCACTTAACTTGTTGGATGCAATACAAATAATCTTCCACCCCCACCTTTCCACATCGTCCATGACATCTGGCTTGTATTAATCAAATAAACAAAATAGTAAAATAGCAGATTAAAAAATCCTTTTTACAGTGATACCTAAAATTTTTTTCTCTCAAATGACAGAAAAGTGGTTATGGTGCTAGTAATAACTTTTTTCATGGTAACTAAATTATTGTTTTCATGTCCTTGGCTAAGAGTTGACCACATTGAGTTAGTTCAACAAACTTTGTCAAAAACACTATTAGTGCCATCTGATAGTCCCTCTGACTTTCGAATGAGTGGGTGTAATTTGCAAACTCTGAAGAAATTCTCCACCATAACGTATGCTCTTATGTTTTCCTTCCAAATTGGCCTATGAATTACATCGTCCAAGTTTCAAAGTTTGACATCCATACTCTTTCATTGTTATGGAACTTTTGCCTAAATCTGCAAAATGTTTCAGCTGGAATCATCTGAGTCATCTTACTCCTGTTTAAATGTGGATTCTTGATCTCCTCCACTGCTTTAAGAAAGTTGTTGGAACTGTTGTGTTCTGACAAAAGAACCTAGGTTTTCTTTAAAATCAACTCATAATTTTCTGCACACTGCCTGTCTATCACTTGCCCATTCAGGACAAGCTTTATCCAATTCTTATCAAACATGATCCACATTTCTTTAAAATCAACTCATAATTTTCTGCACACTGCCTGTCTATCACTTGCCCATTCAGGACAAGCTTTATCCAATTCTTATCAAACATGATCCACATTTTCTCAATGTTGAAATTTCATTTCTGTTCTGAATTCTTTGTGCAGCCTGCTTAATTCCATCAATCCAGCATTAGCTACAAAACCAGGCTTTTCAATTCTCAGACATTTCTTCTGATCTTGTTTATTTAGGACTGAGAATCTTTGGAATTCTGAAGTGCAAATGGATAGTCCATCGTCAAATGCATTTAAGATTGTGATGGACAAATGTGGAAATGCTGGTTGTGGACTGAGGTGGACAAGGTCAGAAGTCACACGACAACACCAGGTTATAGTCTAACAGGTTTGTTTGAAATCACAAGCTTTCATAGCACAGCTCCTTCATCAGGTGGTGTGAAGAGAAACACACAAGCACATAATTCATAGGCAGAGACATCAAAAGATCATACAAATGGTATCAGTGGAGTGTTGACAGACTGAATAATAAATCTCTGCAGGTGATCAAAAGTGTCAAATCGCCTGATTAAAGTGTCAATTTAAAGCTAAATATCAATTGAAGCAATAATTTATAATCTAATTAATGGAGGCAGAGAGATATTCACAAAAAATTAAGATGGTGCTGGAAACAAACCAAATGGCTGGAATAACATGATAGGTATAACAGTCACATGCCAAGGGTCTAACCAAAGTTCATGTCGCGCTACATGTAACCCCACCATACTTTTGTATATCTGTGAAATCTTCCATATTGTCCTGTTTTGACACCGTCACCTTTGTAACTTGTTATGATCTCTCTACCTTATCTAGTTTGTACAGTTTTGGATTGCTTGTTAAGTTGGTTAAACCCTTGGCATGTGTCTCTTATACATATTATGCTATTCCAGTCATGGGGTTTGTTTCCAGTAACACCTTACTTTAAATTTTTTTGTAATTATCTTTCTGCCTGAATTAATCGGTTATAAGAACATAAGACATAGGAGTGGAAGTAAGGCCATTCGGCCTATTGAGTCTACTCCGCCATTTAATCATGGCTGATGGGCATTTCAACTCCACTTCCCCGCATTCTCCCTGTAGCCCTTGATTCCTCGTGAGATCAAAAGTCATCCCTTTATTTGTTACTCAGCTGTTGACACTTCACTCATAACATCTCACACTTCAGATCACCTGCAGAGACTTGCTCTTCAACCTGTATGATATTTTGATCTCTCTGCCTATAAATTATGGGTGCTTCTCTTCACTCCAACCGATAAAGGAGTAGTCCTCCAAAGGCTTGTGATTTCCATTACTGCTGTTGGACAATAACCTGGTTTTGTGTGACTTCTGACTGTGCAGACAGAGTTGAAGATTCTCAGTGAATCATGAGATATGGGACTGATGCAGGAGTGGAAATGAAACCTTAATCAGTCTTGTTTATATACAATGGTGAAGGGTGTTCAAAAGGTCCTTTTGGGTGTACTCCTGCTCCTATTTCCTATATTCAAAGCACTATTTTTCCTTGCTTGTCCACAGCAACAGTGCTATTGTATTCTGCCTTGCCACCTCTGGTTCATGATCTGCAGGTAAGTTCAAAGAAGGCTTATTTCATTTTAACTCTTTGCTGCATGCTGGAATCTTTCAAGGGTTCTTTATCCTCAGAAGTCTAAGTTTTTGATTCCCTGGAAATATCTTTACTCAAAACAGAGCTTATTACAACAGGATTACAAACAACCCCTGATTCATTGGCATTAGCATCCAATTTATTAGCAACTCATTTATGTCTGTAGCTTCTACGTAGGTTCATTGGGTTGCCGTCCCCATGTACTTGTGGAATAGCTAATTACTATCAGCTGAAACAATGCCTCAATGATAATCATGATCAACTCTGTAGTGGCTGCCACTGTCTCTCAGCATAAATAAATTGTCCTCTTCTCAGTAAAATAACAGTCTTCCTTTGATCTCTGACAATTAAAGCATCTCAGCCTATGATCAGGCAAATGGCAGAAAAGGTAACATGAAACATTTTTATTTACTTGAGTATAAAGTTAAAATTTCAAGGTAAAATAAATAATTTTACAAACCTCATAACTGTAAACGTACAGTTCATGTCTTTTTGAACAGCAGCTTGGCTTCAACTCCACCCTGATACACAATGAATCAGCAGCATTAATGCCCTCCTTATGCATATTGGAGGATTCCAGCTTGTAATCAGATTATCTAAGGAACTGTTAAACAATGAGGGAGATGGTAACCCAGTGATAATGTCACTGAACTAGTAAACCAGAAGCCTAGGCTAAGGCTCTGTGCACGAGATGTGATATCTGGGGTTTGGGATCTGTTTCTTTTACTGGTCAGGTCACAGCTGGAGCTAATTGCCGAACTCTAGTCATTACATTAGAAGGTGGGCATAATTTCCTTGAAGAGAACACAGTAGATTTACAAGAATGTTGCCAGGATTTGAGAATTGCAGCTATGAGGAGAGATTGGATCGACTAGTGTCATTTCCTTTAAAATGGAAGAGACTGAAGGGTGACTTAATTGAAGTGTACAAAATAATGATGGGCTTGGACAAAGTGATGAGTAAATACCTGTTTCCCAATTGGAAAGATTAATTATTGGTGTCACAGATTTAAAGCGGTTGGTTCAAGGATTAGTGGGGACATGAGAAAACATTTTCTCTCAGAAGGTGGTGGATATTTGCTAAGTTTGGTGGAAGAGGCAGAACCTCTCACTTGTGTAAATAGGAGCCTGGATCTGTCCCTGAATTGCTACAAGGCCACAGACCAGGTACTGGAGGATGGAATAAAATAGGTGGATAGTTTTTCAGCAGACATGACAGGCTGAATCGCTTTTCTCTGTCCTTCTACAATTCATTGCATTATCGAATAATGTCAGGGAAAGAAATGACTATAAACGCTTTAAATGAAGGAGGGCAAATAAAAAACTTTGCAGGAGAGACTAAGAGATATGCATCACATTGAGAGTCAACACCAAATTAAAATCGGTTTATTTTGGTACATACATATATACAAATCGCCACAAGAGGGTATTATTACACTCCTCCCTAATGACCATGTTATACAATGTTCAAAATTCCATACAATTTATTTAAAAAAAACTTTTGTCTTCTATTTATATATAAATCTAACATAACCACTGATTTCCTATTGCTAAAAGATTTATTTTTAAAATTGTTATTCCGTTCTTGTCTCAAGCTTTCAGAGCTTGGCATAGGATATTGACCTGATTTAGCTTGAGACAGAGGTTCAGAAGGACTGATTTTACCCGTGACCTTCAGTTGTATTTTCTGTTTCTTCATTCGTGTCTATCTGACTCAGATCAACTTTCAGACACAACTTCTGCTGTAATAAAGGTTGATACTCATATCACAACTATCCAATTCATCAGACTCGTTTGACTCTTCCCAACTTCTTTCTTCATGGATTTCTGAAGATGAAACATTAATCGCCATGCTAAACCTAACCATTCCACTACCAAATATCTAGACAAAATATGTGGAGGGACCACATATTTTATGAGTTTTCCAGTATCCACTTCAACCATACATGATGCAATTCTTTCACCTTTATCTGCTGATTCTATTTCAATTTTCTTTCTTTTGCTCTAACTCTATCATGTATATCTATCTGTCTACATTGCTTCTCTTCCATTTACTATGCTAAGCTTCAACAATGGAATCGTTGTTCTAGCCTGCCTTCTAAGAAACCAGGTTGGAAGTCACATGGTAATGAAATGTGAGGCTGGATGAACACAGCAGGCCCAGCAGCATCTCAGGACCACAAAAGCCGACGTTTCGGGCCTAGGGTCTGATGAAGGGTCTAGGCCCGAAACGTCAGCTTTTGTGCTCCTGAGATGCTGCTGGGCCTGCTGTGTTCATCCAGCCTCACATTTTATTATCTTGGATTCTCCAGCATCTGCAGTTCCCATTATCAGTGCAAGTCACATGGTACCAGGTTATAGTCAGGTGACTTGACAAAGGACCAGTGCTTTGAAAGCTTGTGATTTCAAATAAACCTGTTGGGCTAAAGCCTGGTGTCATGTGACATTTGACTTTGTCCACTCCAGACCAACACTGGCACCTCCACATCATCTTAAGAAACAATTCAGCTGAGACTCTACTGGTAAAAAGATAGGATGAGCTATGGTGTACAAATAGACTAACTGTACTGTACATTTCTTGCAAATTATATCTAGCATTTGTTTTAAAAGAGAGCCATCGCTGCTCCATTCAAAGAAGCATGTTTCAGTGGAACTTGAGTCTCTTTTACCTCAAACATGCTCAGGAAATTTGAGAATTCAAATTGAAGATCCGTTGTCAGACCCAATTTCCCCGGAATACATAAGCAGATCCTGAAGCAACTGATCAACAACTGTGATCTGCACCTTTCTGGAATTACACTCTTGTTCCTCAACAAATACAACCTGTTTCAATTAAAAACATGGTGCTCTGATGAAGGGTCTAGGCCCGAAACGTCAGCTTTTGTGGTCCTGAGATGCTGCTTGGCCTGCTGTGTTCATCCAGCTTCACACTTTATTATCTTGGATTCTCCAGCATCTGCAGTTCCCATTATCTCTCTCAATTAAAAAACATTCTCGTTGATAAAAAGTGATCTAATTTCTAAATCAAGTACATTTGATGGTCCGTTATTTGTGACATTGTTGTATACCTTTGGCAATCTGCAGTCACTGTGAATTGTTGTAACAATGTCATCTGCTGTGACTGGCAACTTATCTAGAAGAGAAAACTACATCCTCCCTGTTGGGTTTGATATCAATGAGGATGGTAATCAATCTATCACATTGGTATGTACTTGATGTTGTACTTATATGTAAACAAAATCAAAGTCTATCTTTGTATTTGGGCAAGTGGTCTTTTTATTCAAACAATCAACAATAGCAATGATCATTTTTGATCATGAAATTATGACATGTGTTTCTGACACTTCTTTCCTCCATAACTCAAAGGCATTGCTACACTTTTAATCTGACATAATTTCATTCACTAGTACTGAATAACTCTACACCATTATCCAACATGAAAGAGCATAGCACCTAGTCTGCAAAGCAAGGCATCATATGTTGGCTGAATCATTTTGGTCACGTTGCAACCAAAAAGCTTTGTACCACCTTCCAATTTCCTTTTATACAACTTGAATGCTTTGTCATGCTCCTTTGTCCAAACCAATGAAACTCCATTACTCAAGAGTTCACTCAATGGCTGCAGAAGGTGCAAACTTATTATAAATTTACCATAATAAAGGTCTGAGTTCAGAAATATTCTGAGGTTGTCGTGCATTTCCCAGTGTTTGACCCTTACTTGAAGGAACGCTTGATGGCAGCCTATGAAACTATGATATAGCATCATATAGGTGTTAATAGTAAAATCTAATTTTGACACTTCGTCTAACTCAAGTGGAAGATAAACATTTACCTTCTTTAAAATAATCAGGTGCTTGACACACAGTGAACAGATCCTCAACATTTGGCAAATTACTGAATTACATTCTAGTATCTAGTTTTTATTTTAGTATTTTATAATCAGAATCTTATAAATCCAGACAAGAGCTTACATTATCATTTGCCTTTAGTTCTCCCGTATGGATGTAACACAATTACTTTGTTCAACTTTTGTAATATCGTGCTCTGTTTCCGGCCTTTGTAGCTCTTGCTCTATTTGCTTCCTTAGGGGATTGGACAAGATCTGCAGTAAACAGGTTTGACATTCAATTGAAGCCTCACAATGATCCTATATTCTTGAACTGGTTGTCCAGTTTAGACATCTGAGGATACTTGATCAAGCAGTTTAATAGTGTGAGTTTTGCTTCGATGTAAACCATCTCATTTCAGTTTAACTTCAGTGTTTTTGACCAGATCCTTCAGAGCAAAGCTGGTTATTGACCCTTCAGTGTGATAACGGGTAAATCCTGCCATTGATCTTTGCAAGAACTATCACCTTTCTCATTACAAAGATTTCCCTCCACCATAACCTCTTATTATTATGCATGATTTCTCCAATTGATGCTGACTCAGTTTTTGACAGCTCCTCCGTGACAACTTCCATGTCCACAGGGATCCAATCAATGTTATTCAGACTATGATGCATTGTGAATTTTCATTGGACAGCTGTGAGCTTCTTATTGTCTGGATCTCAACTAACCTTTCATTGACCTGGTGTTTCTGGACAATCATTCTGTTCTGGCAGCATTTTCTCCAGATGCCTTCCTATGACATTCCTTAGCAAGATGTCCCTTCTCCTTGAAAGTGTAGCATTCTGTGTTTACAAACGGGCAATTCTGTGCCCAATCTTGGCCTAAGCATCCGTAATAGAAATTTAAAATTTGCCTTCTTTGGAGCCTCAACTTACTTGGTGACAGCTTATTTACTTCAGCAGATGCTTAACAATATTTTAGCTCTAACTTCTCTTGAGTTACAGTCTACCACATCGACAGACAATGCTTTTTGGCAGATTATGTTGGAGGCTAATATCATTAAAGTCAGCACCATGCCGCTAATGCCCTCACTTTTTAAACGACACACAAACCTGTCCCGTAATGCTATCTTTTGAAGTTTTCCAAAATGACAATGGATGAACAATTTTTTCAGTGCCACAATAAACTCTCCATTGTTTGATCCCTTGTTCTAAACAGATAGCTTTCAGCAATCTCCAGTGACCTGGATATGTTGTGTTCCTCAAATTTGCACAATATGGTCTAACAGTGGGGTATCTTATGAATTATCAGGGGTAAGCAAATTCTTGAGTGTTACATACACTTCTGGGCCTCCTTCAATCAGAATTATCAGTAGCTGCTTTTCTCTCACCGCCTGATCCACAGCCAGATTATCAGGAACATCCAGGATGTTATTAACTGCGAAAAACATCTTGAATTGTTTCCACGATCAATACTGTATTCTCCTAATGTCCCAATCATACCTGTCAATGCAGCCAACTTTAAAGATCAGTCCTCTCATGTACACAAACTGTCTGTCCACAGTGAATTTTTAAAAACTATTTCACAGCAAAAGATCATAATTCCTCTGCTTGCTTGCTGAAAGCTTATTGAACTCAGACTTGTTCAGATACGCTCATCCATAACACCCATCATTACAAATTATAGTTACAAATCTGATGAAGGGTCTAGGCCCGAAACGTCAGGTTTGGTGCTCCTGAGATGCTGCTTGGCCTGCTGTGTTCATCCAGCTCCACACTTTTGTTATATTACAAATTATATCTTCCTTAGACAGACTAAAACAATATGAAGCATATGACAAGCCAACTCTGAACTAAAGCAATTTATTCTGTAAGCACATTTTACAAATACCAAAAGAAGGTGCTATTGCAAAGAACAATGCACTTAAGACTTGTGATCCAATATTTCTGCCCGTACAATTAAGAAATAGATTGTTAATGAGGATATAGGAAACATAGAGAAAAATCCATAAATTACAGTGCATATGTAATTATTCAAAGGGTAATCAGGAAAGTATCTATTCAACTGTTGGGGTTTGTACAGTATATATTGTGAACAATACGTGGCTTTTAGTAAATATCTCTCTGGATAAAGAAGTGATTAGACACAGTTATTCTTCATGCACAGACAGGATATTCATTCATTACCTTGATATTTATGTCAATTCAATGGCCACAATATTGAATGTGAGACACAACGCATAAAATAAGAACACTGTGCAGGGTGAGGACCATAACAGACTTCAGAAAGGTATCAGGGAGATGATTATCAGAAGAACTTCTTCTCCCCATGGAGCACAGAGTTAGAGTAAATCACCAAAGAATAAAGGGACTGTGTTGTAAATACAGAAAATTCTTTGAACATAAAATTACTTGCCAGAAAAGATGGTGTAAGTTGCATTCATTGCAGAGGTATTTGAAAGGAAAGTGGTGTGGGGAAAGAAACTGTGATTTTGACCAGGCCTTCAACATTTCAGGAGGACTGGCCCAGATATGTTGGGCCAAATCCTTCTTTTTGTACTGTTATAATTTTAAGTGAACATCAGAAATGAAAGGTGTTCTTTGTCTTTTAAAACGGAAATGATGACCCTGCATTACATTATATATAGATTATAATGTCTTAACTCCACCATTTTAATCCTCTGTAAATTACCACAGAAGAACTAAAACTGTCATTAATAGCAGAGAGATCATTTCAAACAAATAATTTTCAAACTGTCCTTGTAGAGTATAATTTCAGCTGTTTATCAGAATTGCTTCATCACATCAGAAAACTAATTTGAAGTGTTGAACAGCATTAGGCTGAAATCATTTTTAAGCCAGGATATGCAACAATTTTTGAAAATAAATAATTTGGAAAGGCTGTGAGGACTACTTTTAGATTTTTTCATACACATAAACTGAGAAAATGGAAGTCTAGACATGATATATTGCAGGGAAGGTGTGATTTTCTTTACTTGTTTTGAAAACCAAAGGTCAAAATTGGAATTGTATAGTGTTCATTTATGGTTTTACAAGGACATTTTGAAACAAGAACTTTTGAAACAATTGGATTTATGTTAATTTTGTGAGACAAGCTAGAATCAGGTGCCTTTGGGTTGATAAAAAAAAACTGCCTAGAATAGCTTTTGAATAGTCAAGTTGCACTTGGTCATGGAACTAAGAGTGGCAGTCGCATTTAGACCTCCCAAAAGCATACAGTCAAGAAATGGCCTTTTCTGCTTAATTTTCTGAGCGTGGGAAAGAAACAAGCAATCTCCAAAGACTTTAGAAAGAACTTCTAATCAACTGAAGGCCAAGCCAACTGACTAGCTACTGAATTCAGGATGTTCTGCTGAAATTATCGTCAAAAACAACAAGAACTGCAAGATCACCTCATTCCACCATTGTGGTTCAGACTCTTCGTCCACAGAATTCGCTTCATTTTGCTTTTGTTTTTTAGCCGGTCTTATCCATCCTATTTATGTATGAATGTGTATATATTTGAATTTAAAGAGAGTATAGATAAGCATGAATTCTAATAATTAGAATATGTTTTGTCACATTTTTTGTCCAAAATAGTAACTGAAGTCTGGCAAATAAAGCATCTTGATGATTTGATCAGTCATTCATACATTTGTGACAGCTCGTGGAATAGTGGACTTCATTTCCAGCACGCTCTTCCGTTTAGGGTTGTAACACTAGCTACAATGAGTAGGGAATGATTCAAGGGAAGGGGCTGTAGATGGCTAAGGATACCCTTATTATGGGTAATTAATTGAACTGGCCTTACTACAGCATATCAACTCATTTATAACATCCAAATTCTAGGTCTGTGTGGGCTCAAGAAAGGTAGGGTTGGACCTGTTAGGGTTGAGTGTCAGGACTCAGTCATTTTCATTCTGGGTCCCATGCAAATTGCTCAGAACAGTCTCACAGTGGAATGGAGCAAAAATAACGTTACTGCTGGTGGGCATTAGTTCAAGAGCTAGACACAAGTGAAGATTCCAGGGGCTGATCCCTGCTCAAATGCACATGCTGAAGTGATTACCAAGCAGATGACATTGTTTGGAGGGAGTAAAAGACCCAGGTTGGGAAGCACCCAGGAATCTTATTGGAGACTAGGAGACTGTTCCTTGTCCTTCTGACTCAAAAGAAATTCTCGCTCTGCTGCTTCTCAATTTTCTGGTGGTGATATTCTGGCTAAAATTTCATTTCAGGGCTCATTCACAGATTCATGCAGCACAGAAAAGGCCCTTCAGCCCATTGAGTCTGCACCGACATAAATATGACTAAAAGTGAGCTAATCACAATTTCCTGCACTTATCCCATAATCTTGAATGTTATGATACTTGAAGTACTCATTCAAATATGTTTTGCAAGTTTCAAGGTTTCAGCCTACGCTACCTTCCCAGTTATTGTATTCCAATGTCCCACCACCTGCTGAGTGAACTTTCTTTTCCCAAATCCTCTCTGAATCTCTTACCCCTTACCCTAAAACTGTACCCTCTCATGTTTGATATCTCAACAAAGGGGAACAGCTGCACTCTATTCACACTGTCCATACCACTCTTAAACATATACACCCCAAACATGTCACCCTTCAGTCTTCTCTGCTCTAAAGAAAACAATCCAAGTCTATCTAGTTTCTCCTTATAAATCAATTTCTCCACCGCAGGCAAAATCCTGGTGAGAAAATAGGAACTGCAGATGCTGGAGAATCCAAGATAACAAAGTGTAGAGCTGGATGAACACAGCAGGCCAAGCAGCATCATAGGAGCACAAAAGCTGACATTTCGGGCCTAAACCCTTCATCAGATTTTTTCTGATGAAGGGTCTAGGCCTGAAACGTCAGCTTTTGTGCTCCTAAGATGCGGCTTGGCCTGCTGTGTTCATCCAGTTCTATACTTTGTTATCTCTAAAATCCTGGTGAACATCCTTTGTACCTCTTCTAGCACTATCACATCCCTCCTTTCATGATTCAACCAGAACTGCACACAGTACTCCAGTTGCAGCCTGACCAATGCTCTGTATGACTCCAACATTACCTCCCTTTTTCTTATACTCTATGCCAGGACTGATGAAAGCAAGTGTCCAATAAGCCTTCTTAACTATCCTATTCACTTGCTTTGATGACTTCAGCAATCTGCAAACAATTACCCCAAGATCCCTTTGTTCCTCTAATCTACCCAGTGTCCTGCCAATCATTAAATAATCCCCCATTTTGTTTCTTCTTCCAAAGTGCATCACCTCACACTTATCAGGGTTAAATACCATCTCTGCCCATCTGACTAGCCCATCTATAGCTCCCAGGATTTTCTACAACAATCTTTTGCAGTATTAATCAATCTACCAAACTTGGTATCGTCTGTAAATTCCAACCCCCTCCCCACCTTCATTTTCACCTGTAACTTTTCTTTATAATAACAAACAATAAAGGTCCCAGGGCAGAGACAGTGAAGGGGAGAACAGAGAGGCCTACAAGGTCTCTGTAAAAACTTCACTGTGCCATGCCTTCAAGGTTCAGTACCAATCTCTTGCACTCCTGAACAATCATTTTATTGACAGAAAATGGTTTTGAACCAGAATACATTGGAATGTGGCATGTGTCCCTGACTGCCATTGTAGCTGGCTTATTGTAAGCTCAGTTTCCACTGTGCCCTCTGTCACCATTGCATATGTCATATCAGTCTTCCTGGGAGTCAACCCAAGGAAAATAATGGAGCTGGAGTCCCTGGACGAGCACTTAGATCCTGTGCAGACCAATTGGCAGAGGTATTCACCAACATCTTCAATCTCTCCCTCCTTCAAGTCCACCAGCTTCAAGAAGACCATCATTATCCCAGTGCCTAAGAAAGCACATGCAACATGCCTTCATGACTACTGCCTAGTGGTTCTCACCTCCATAATCATGAAGTGATTTGAGATGCTAATCATGGTCCACTTCAAATCTAGTCTCTCAGCCTGCCTTGATCCCCTACAGTTTGCCTACCAACGCAATAGGTCCACAGCGGACGCCATTTCTCTAGCCCTGCAATCATTGCTAGAACATCTGGAAGAGGACACCTACATCAACTACAGCTCTGCCTTCAACACCATCATCCCCTCCAGACTTATCTCAAAACTCTAGACCTAGGTCTCAGTTCTGCTCTGTGTAACTGGATCCTCAACTTTCTGACCCACAGACCAGAATCAGTGACGATAGACAACTGCATCTCCTCCAAGATAACACTCAATGGTGGAGTCCCCCCAAGGATGCATTCTCCATACCCTACTGTACTCTATGTACACCCACAACTGTGTTGTCAAATCCTGCACGAACGCCATTTATAATTTTGCTCACAAGACTATCATGGTTGTATGGACATCTAACAATGATGAGTCAGAATACAGAAAGGAGATACAAGGCTCGGTGATATGGTGCAATGAGAACAACCTCTATCTCAGCTTCGGCAAAACAAAACAACTGGCCATTGACTTCGGAAAGAAAGAAGGAGAACACACCCTCATCTCCATCAACAGAGCTGAGGTCGAGAGGGTGGACAGCGTCAAGTTCCTAAGAGTGATGATAACCGACAACCTGTTCTGGACTTAAAACACAGATGCGAGGTTCAAGAAGGCATGACAATGTCTCTTCATCCTCAGGCATCTCAGGAAATTTGGCATGTCCATAAAGACCCTCACTAACTTTTATGGATGTACCAATGAAAGCATACTGTCTAGATGTACAATGGCCTGGTATGGCAACTGCTCTGCCCAGGACCGTAAGAAACTTCAGAAGGTTGTGTGCACAGCCCAGATCATCACGGAAGCCAAGCTTCTATCCGTGGACTCCAGTAAACAGCTTGGAAAGACTGCCAACATCATCAAAGACCCATCACACCCAGGTAATGCTTTCCTACAACCACTTCTGTCAGGCAGAAGATACAGAAGCTTGAACACAGACACCAGCAGGTCCAAGAACAGCTTCTTCCCTGCTGTTATTAGACTGATGAATGGGTTCTTTAACTTCAAATAATGCTGATTATGGTAATATGGATCATGCCTGACACACGCCCTGTGCAACGTAACCTGTATGCCTCTAAAAAAGTTTTTTTTTAAATCCTATGATCCGCACGCTCTTGCTTACTCTGATCTGCCTGTACTGCTTATAAACAAAGCTTTTCTCTGTACTTACACTGTACTCTTCACATGTGGCAATAAATAAATAAAATCAAACCAAATCAGTTGGCTGCAAGGCTGGTTTGTAATATAGAGAAACACTAACAACGTAGGTTCAATTCTCATTCTGCCTATGGTCATTGCAAAGGTCCTGCCTTCTCAACCTCACCCCTTGACTAATGAGTGATGATCCCCAACTTAATGGCACCACCAGTTATCACACTCTAATGAAGCTGCAGTGTAGGGTTCTTTGGTGTAACAGTCACTTTCAAATCTCGCTAACTGATTCAAATGCATCACATGAGCTGGGATACAATGATGGTTTTCTTTTCCCCGTGTAATGGGGATTAAGGATACCAATGAAATGGTAAACTCCTGATAAATAAGTATTATTGCAGCAAATGGGATAAAAATATCAGGATAATAACTGTGTTCAGTTCAGAACCAAGAATTAAATTTATTTCTGTACTATATGAACTTGCAGAAATGAATTAAGTCAAGGTTTACAAATTATCCCAACAATCTGTTACTCAAAGATGATTTATGCTTATAATTCTCATTTGCTATTTAATTCTGATCAAAATTTGCAGACTTGAAGGTTGAGGAAAGATTATCCTTTGAGTGGATTTTTACTGGTTGATATATTTGAAATGGGAAATCCAGGAACTTCAGATATAGACATCAACAAAAAGGAGTATTTGAACTAAATTACCTCAGAATTGGTTAAGCACCTTTCTCAGGCACAGACGTTTGTATATGATCCCAATGCACAAGGTAGCATGCAAACTTACTGCTGCCTCATGTTATTGTACCATTGATGTGAGCAGGAGTTGTCCAAGCACCCAGCAAGGGGATGTGCAGTGTACATTGACATTAGGTGAAGAAGCTATCTTGCTCCTCCTAATGACAGTCTCCAGACACAGTGGAAAGCAGCTACAGCTATCAGCTATTATTGATTATGATTATTATACAATTAAAGTATTTGGGATGAGAAAAGGGTCCAGGATTTACAAATGTAGAGCTGGAGGCCTTAATCTTGCATGTTGAAATGATAATTGAAATATCAGGTCTGGGTGGAAGGAGAGAAGAAAGCAGGAGACTCGCAAAGCAAGCTGTGAGCAGAAAGTTGCTGTGGATGGCTAATGGTGTCAATACCCAATGTCGAGTCTGATAACTGTGTCACAAGAGGTTCAATTACCTCCATAGCTAATCAAGGCAAGTGCATACATTCTTGAAGAACATCACCACCCCACAATAACAGAATGTATCATACTGTTCAGTGGATCACAACTCATCACAAGTCCCTAGCAATCACATCCTAGCCATATCTAAATAGATCAGCCTCACGCTCACATATATTTCGGTGATAATAGCCCCACATCCAGGGTTCTGCTGTGATATTCTGGGGATCTGCCATGTCAGATGGTGGAATTGAAATCAATAAAATTCTTGAAATTAACAGCATGATGATGACCACGAAACTGTTGCTGATGACTAGAAAAAGCAAATCCCATCTGATTGACTAATATCCTTTAGGAAAGGAAATTGCCGTCTTTATGTCATTCTGGCCTACATGTGATTCCAGACAGCAATACAGATGATTCTTAACTGCCCTCTGGGCAATTAAGGAAAGGCAATAAATTCTGGTTGGGCCCGTGACACTCAAATTCCTGAGCATGGATTTTAAAAATATTCACCTATAGCAGACATACCATCAAAATACAGTTCAATACCAATAATAATATGGTGGCTATACCCACTGAAACCTAAACAAAAATAGTCAGAGACAAAGATGTTTGCATCTCTTGATCCGTACAAAGTAAAGCACTGTACTCTGGTCTGGCTGCAACACAGCCAGCAGTATCTGGTATCACTATAAACATTCAGAATTCCAGTGGATTTCTGCCTATGTCCAGTATCAACTCCGACTTCACCCACATCCTTTGACAAGATGAGTCAGTTCCCGCATGGTGGGGGAGGGGGGTGGGAAACCTCTTGTTTTCTATCCCACCACCCCATCCTTCACCCTAAACTTTCCCTTTCCAATTTTCTGATTTCAGGTACCCGTTGTGAAGCTGTCATTTATCTCAGAACAGATTTTATGCATTTACAGGTTGGAAACCACCGACAGGGGTTTTAAAAATATCAGATTCCAGTGGGTAATCTAGTGGGCTTGAAACTGCGGTTTCAAAGATGGCTGAACATCTGCAAAACTCAACCACTCCGAAGCCATTAAGTGCAGTCAACCTGTCAGGATTCATCAAAGATAAAAAGCAAAAGAACTGTGGATGTTGTAAATCAGGAACAAAAACAAAGTTGCTGGAAAAGCTCAGCAGGTCTGGCAGCATCTGTGGAAGAGAAAACAGAGTTGACATTTCGGGTCTGGTGACCCTTCCTCAGAACTGATGGTGGCTGGGAAAATGTCAGTTTATGTGCTGAAAATAGGGAGGTGGGTGGGGTAGGGAGTAAATCACAGGGTAGAGCCCAACGAGAAAGAAAGACAGTTGGACAGACAAAGGAGTTGCTCATGATCAGGCTGGAAGGACAAACTGTTGTTAATGGGGACTGTTAGTGAATAACAACAGGGGGTGTGCAATGGCAGGCTATGTGGTAACAAGGCCAGGTGTGTGGGGTGGGGAGCTGGGACATGGGGGAGTTTAGGCCCTAAAATTATTGAACTCAATATTGAATCCCAAGGGTTGTAGGGTCCCCAAGCGGAAAATGAGGTGTTGGTCCTCCAGCTGGTGCTGGGACCATTCCCTCTGGGACACCCTGGTCCATACCTCCTTCACCCCCAACACCCCCCCCACAGCCCTACGGCACTTTCCCTGGAACGGGCGAAGGTGCAGCGCCTGCCCATTTACCTCCTCCCTCCCCTGTATCCAATGGCCCAAATGTGCCTTCCAGATGAAGCAACAGGTCACGTGCACTTCCAAGAATCTAGTCTACTGCATTTGCTGCTCACAACGTGGTCTCCTCTACACTGGGGAAAAGAAACGTAGACTTGGCAACTGCTTTGCAGAACATCTACGTTCTGCTCGCAAAAAAGACCCTGAACTACCTGTTGCCTGCCACTTCAATGCACCACCTTGCTCCATGGCCAATATCTCTGTGTCCGGCTTGCTACAGTGTTCCAGTGAAGCCCAGCGCAAGCTGGAGGAACAACATCTCATTTTCTGCTTGGACTCAATGTTGAGTTCAATAATTTTAGGGCCTAAACTCCCCCATGTTCCAGCTCCCCACCCCCCACACCAGGCCTTGTTACCACTTAGCCTGCCATTACACCGCACCCCCCCCCCCACCCCACCGTTGTTCGTCACTAATGGTCCCCATTAACAACTATTCACTCTCCCAGCCTGATTGTTAGCAACTCCTTTGTCTGTCCAACTGTCTCTCTCTCTCTCTTTGGGTTCTATCCTATCATTTACTCCCTACCCTGCCCATCTCCCTATTTTCTGCATATAAACTGACGTTTTCCCATCCACCACCAGCTCTGAGGAAAGGTCACCGGACCCAAAATATTAACTCTGTTTTCTCTTCCACAGATGCACTTGAAATCTATCACCTACCTCACTGTAGCAGCATGAGGAGAGAGAAAGTGACACCACAATACTAATAAAGAAGGTTTATCTGACGCACTGCTGCATGCAACTTAGAGGCTGATTAGAGTTGGAGTCTGCAGATAAATGAGTCACCATGTATGAGGGGAGTGCAGCCAAGCCAGGGATAGAAAACACTGCTCATGTGCCAGCTAAGAAGGTGCACAGGAGATTTACCAGGATGTTACCTAGGCTGGAGAGTTTTAGTTTTGAAGACAGGTTGCACAAACTGGGGTTGTTTTCCTTGAAGCAGAGGAGAAAGAGGGAGGGACACAACTGAGAGACATATATAGCTTGGATAGGAAGAAATTTTTCGCCTTCACAGAAGAATCAATGACCAGAGCACTTAGTTTAAAAGGGGATGATGAGGAATTTCTTCTCACCCAGAGAGTGTCAAGAATCTGGAATTCACTGCCTATAAATGTGGTACAGTTAGAAAACCTCATAACATTTAATATTAGATTTACACTTGCAATGCCAGTGCATACAAGGTTTTGAGCCAAATGCTGGAAAATGAGATTAAAATAGTTAGGTGGTTGATTTTGAATGGCACAGGCTCAATGGGCCAAAGGACCTTTTCCTGGGTCTTTTTCTAGAGCTATATGACTCTGGTTCACAACAGGACTGTGATTCACAGGATGTTGAACCACTAGATTTGCTACAAGGGTCCTGAATGAGTAATTCAAACAGGTGATATAAAGGAGAACACTATTGAAGAACAACAGATGCATGGTTCAAGGAGCCTGTCACGGAGTCTCCTGGCATTGCCTGGGAGCACAGAGATGTCTGGCTCCCATTTGGTACCTTGCACTGCATAGAATTTGGAAGTGGTGCTAACAAAATAGCAGCACTAATGACTAATGACTTGTGACTGAGTAACCACTAACACTGTAGTGCTGGTGGAAGTCAAACAACATCTCACAGCCAAAGCTGAAGCTCAAACAGAGCTCACTAAATTCAATCTTTCCGCTTGTGGCTCTCAGTGCAGCTATTTTCTGTGTTCAAAATTCAGCAGCCAAATTCCCACAGCTGTCCAGTGAGCAGTGCTCCAGCAGATTATCCCTGACATTGAGGGGTCACTCCATTGACAGCATGGAACACAGACTGGCAAGGCTCTGCCTGGGTGATGACATTCATCCAAGTACTCTCACTCCACCAATCTACTCGTGACTGTCATCCAACCATCCCACACTGTTGACAACATAGCCACACTGTGTTATTGCAATTCAAAGCCTGATCCTCAAAGCCCAAAGTAACTCAACTGAATCATTTCCAGCTGACAATGGCTCAGGGAAGAGCACTCTTACATCTGAACTGTAATGTACTGGGTTTGAATCCAATTCTAGGCTTTCAATGCAAAAGTTAGCCCTGGCCCTATGGTACTGTACTGAGGGAGTGCTACTCTGTTGGTGATACCATCTTTTGGATAAGATTTTAAATGAAGGTTGCATCTCTCTTATCAGCTTAATGTAAAAAGATCCCAGTGCATTATTTCAAAGGATCAAAACAAGATTTATCTATCACCAATCTTCTGTTCAATATTTATCCCTCAATCAATATCTCATAGATCCTTTGATTTTTAGTTTGTGGAGGTTTGCTCCTATGTTTCCTACTTTACAACACCTTAAAATGCTTCATGAACTGTGACATACATTGAGCCATCAATGGTTGTGATAGGCACCATATAAATGTAAGTATTTATTGTTTCTCTCGTCACACTAGTGAAAGGCAGCAATTCCTTTCCTATGTTCTACTCTATACCATGACAAGATTATTTTTATCAAGTACCCTGTTGACGCTGCTCATCATCTCCACTTCCACTACAATTGTAGTTAGCAGCTGCCAAGCCATTATCACTCACTGCGTAAGTTTTGTCTTCCTCAGTTCCCTGCTGCCACTCTTGTCCAAAGGATTATATCTGCATCTCTTAGTCCTTATATCTTGTTCTTTCTCTTTGCCTACCTTATACAAACCTGTCTAAACCTTGCACAAGTTTAATAAATCTTCCCTCAAGCTCTGAAGAAGTCATCTGGACTCAAAACATTAGGTTGTTTTCTCTCCATGGATGCTGCCTGACTCACTGTGGTCTCCAGCATTTTTGTTTTCAGTACAAAGTCCAGCATTGGCAATAATTTGTTCCTGCCCTCAATCTCCTTCATTCCAAGGAGAACTGTTCCAGCTTCTCTACTCTAACTATGGAGGTAGGCAGTACTCAGGGCAGCATGGTGGCTCAGTGGTTAGCACTACAGCCTCACAGCACCAGGGACCCAGGTTCGATTCCAGCCTTGGTAACTGTCCGTGTGGAGTTTGCACATTCTTCCCGTGCTTGCGTGCGTTTCCTCCCACAGTCCAAAGATGAGCAGGCTAGGTGGATTGCTATGCTAAATTGCCTGTATTGTTCAGGGGTGTAAGGGTTATAGGGGGATGGGTCTGGGTGGGATGCTCCAAGGGGCAGTGTGGACCTGTTTGGCTGAAGGGCCTGTTTCCACACTGTAGGGAATCTAATCTTAAACCCCACATTCTGGGAAATCTCCTTGGCATCGTCCCATCCTCAATCAGGTGTGGTGACTAGAACCAAATTCAATATTGTAGTTATGACAAACCAGAACATTCTAAAGGTTCAACACAACTTTCTTTTATACTTCATACCTGTTTTACTAAGCCCAAGATCACATGTGCTTTCATAATCACACTATGTCCTGTCAGCATCAATGATCTGGATGTGAGTTTGCTCATTGAGCTGGAAAGTTAGTTTTCAGACGTTTCGTCACCATTCTAGGTAACATCATCAGTGAGCCTCCGACGAAGTGCTGGTATTATGTCCCACTTTCTATTTATCTGTTTAGGTTTCCTTGGGTTGGCGATGTCATTTCCTGCATTGGTGATGTCATTTCCTGTTCTTTTTCTCAGAGGATGGTAGGTTGGCTCCAAATCCCGATTTAATAACCCTCTAAGCCTTATTGGCCCTGAGTCACTCACTATAACTGTTTCATAAGATCTATTTTGCCTCTCCCTATCCCTTTGCCAAAATGAATATCTCACACTTCTCTGTATGAAATTCCATCTGCCTCTTACCACCCATTCTGTTGGTCTATCTGAATCAAAAAGACTACTAAACCATTCTGCCCATCTAGTCTGCTCCATGGCTGATCTGCTAATTCTCAACTTGAAACATTTTCCTGTCATTTCCCCCGAAACTTAGTTTCCCTTACTGATTAAAAATCTGTCCATCTTAGACTTGAAATACTTAGTGACTCAGCCTCTACAGTACCCCACAGTAAAGAATTTCACAGATTCACTGCTCTCTGATAGAAGAAATTCCTCTCCTATCTTAAAGGACTAACCTCTTACACTGAGATTATAACCGCTAGTTCTCGCGTCTCCTAAAAGTGGAAGCAATACTTTTGCATCTTAGGGTCAAGTCACTAAGAATCTTATATTTCAATAAGATCTCCTCTCATTCTTCTATCATCCAATGAGTTCAAGCCCTGTTCAACCCCACCTCGTAAGACAGTCACTCTATATCTCATATCAACCTAATGAACCTCCAATGCCAGCATATCTTTCCTTCCACGAAGGGAACAAAATTGTTCACACAATTCCAACTATAATCTGACTTGTGCCTTGCACAAGTTTTAACAAGATTTTCCTACTTTTATACACCATTCTCTTTGAAATAAAGGTCAATATTCTATTTGTCTTCCCTATTACCTGCTGAGCTTGGATTCATGCATGAGGATTTCTAAATCCGACTGTTCAGTTTTTTGTTGGCGTCTTTATCCATTTGGATAATATTCAGTTCCTCTGTTCTTCCTGCTAATGCATTCAACAAAAGAACAAAGAACAAAAGAGAAGTACATTACCGGAACAGGCCATTCAGCCCTCCAAGCCTGTGCAAAATTTCATGCCCTAACTAAACTATAAACTAAACTTACTGCTTTTACTCAGTCCGTATCCCTCTAATCCCTCCCTATTCATGTAACCATCCAGATGCCTCTTAAATGTCACCAACGTGCCTGTTTCCACCACCTTTTTTTGGAGTGTATTCCAGGTTCCTATCAGTCTCTGCATGAAAAACATCCATTGCACATCTCCCTTAACTTTTCCACCTCATCCTGAACCTGCGCCCCAAAGACTCTGACCATCTAGCCTATCTAACTTTGACCTCTATCAGGTCTCCTCTCAGCTGCCACCCTTCCAGCGAAAACTTCCAGTGAAGTTTTTGGGAAGCACAGTAGCTCAGTGGTTAGCACTGCTGCCTGAAAGCACCAGGAACCCAGGTTCAATCCCACCTTCGGGCGACTGTCTGTGTACAGTTTGCATACTCTCCCCGTTTCTTCAGGGTGCTCCTGCTTTCTCTTGCAGTCTAAACATGTACACATTAGGTGAATTTGTCATGCTAAATTGCCCACAGTGCTCAGGGATGTGTAGATTAGATGGGTTACAGGGGATGGGTCTGGATGGGATGCTCTGAGAATCAGTGTGGGCTTGTTGGGCCAAAGGGCCTGTTTCCACACTGTAGGCATTCTATGAACAATCCTAGTCTTTTTAACCTTATTTCATAGCCAATGCCCTTGAGACTGGGCAACATCCTGATGAATCCTCTCTGCACTCTTTCCAAAGCTTCCACATCCTTCTGGTAGTGTGGCAACCAAAGCTACACACAATACTCCAAATGCAACCTCCATAGGGTTTTATACAGCTGCAACATGGTTTACCAACTCTTGTACTCCATGCCTCAGCTGATGAAGGCAAGCACACTATATGCCTTCTTAATCAACTTGGCCACTTGTGTTGCCACATTTAAGGAACTATGGGCCTGCACACCCAGACCCATCTGTATGTTAATGTTCCCAAGGGTTCTACCATTTACAATATAATTCACACTTAAATTTGCATAACCTTACATTTCCTCATATTATATTCCACCTGCCAAGTTTTTTTCCCCCTCTCCAAATCCCTCTTTCTTACCTCATTGATGCCACTTGCCTTCCCACCTATTTTTGTATCATCTGAAAACTTGACAAAAATACATTGGCTTCCATCCAGGACAGCCTGGCCCACTCCTTCTTCGCTCCCAACAAACTCCCATTGTCCCACGACACCTTCTCCTGCAATTGCAGAAGGTGCAACGCCTGACTGTTTACTTCCATTCTCCTCATCCAAGGGCCCAAACAAACCTTCCACGTGAATCAATGCACTTCACTCAATCCAACCTACTGCATTCTCTGCTCACAATGTGGTCTCCTCAACAGTGGGGAAAAGAAACATGGATTAGGTGACTGCTTTGCATTTTGTCTACATTCTGTCTGCAAAAAAAGACATTTACCGTCCAAGATAACAAAGTGCGGAGCTAGATGAACACAGCAGGCCAAGCAGCATCTCAGGAGCACAAAAGCTGACATTTCGGGCCTAGACCCTTCATCAGAAAGGGGGATGGGGAGAGGGAACTGGAATAAATAGGGAGAGAGGGGGAGGCGGACCGAAGATGGAGAGAAAAGAAGATAGATAGATAGAGAGGAGAGTATAGGTGAGGAGGTAGAGAGGGGATAGATCGGTCCAGGGAAGATGGACAGGTCAAGGAGGTGGTAGGTAGGAAATGGAGGTGCGGCTTGAGGTGGGAGGAAGGGATGGGTGAGAGGAAGAACAGGTTAGGGAAGCGGAGACACGCTGGGCTGGTTTTGGGATGCAGTGCGGGGAGGGGTCGAGCTGGGATGGTTTTGTGATGCAGTGGGGGAAGGGGAGATTTTGAAGCTGGTGAAGTCCATATTGATACCATTGGGATGCAGGGTTCCCAAGCAGAATGTGAGTTGCTGTTCTTGCAAATTTTGGGTGACATCATTGTGGCATTGCAGGAGGCCCATGATGGACATGTCGTCTGAGGAACGGGAGGGGGAGTTAAAATGGTTCGCGACTGGGAGATGTAGTTGTTTGTTGTGAACCGAGCGGAGGTGTTCTGCAAAGCGGTCCCCAAGCCTCCGCTTGGTTTCCCCAATGTAGAGGAGGCCACACCGGGTACAATGGATACAATGTACCACATTGGCAGATGTGCAGGTGAACATCTGCTTGATATGGAAAATCATCTTGGAGCCTGGGATAGGGGTGAGGGAGGAGGTGTGGGGGAAAGTGTAGCACTTCCTGCGGTTGCAAGGGAAGGTGCCGGGAGTGGTGGGGTTGGAGGGGTGTGTGGAGCGGACAAGGGAGTCGCGGAGAGAGTGGTCTCTCCGGAAGGCAGACAAGGGTGGGGATGGAAAAATGCCTTGGGTGATGGGGTTGGATTGTAGATGGCAGAAGTGTCGGAGGATGATGTGTTGTATTTGGAGGTTGGTGGAGTGGTATGTGAGAACGAGGGGGATCCTCTGGGGACGGATGTGGCGGGGGCGAGGTGTGAGAGATGTGTTGCGGGGCGGGGGCGAGGTGTGAGGGATGTGTTGCAGGGTGGGGTGTGACGGACCAGTTCCCTCTCCCCATCCCCTTCTCTGATGAAGGGTCTAAGCCCAAAGCGTCAGCTTTTGTGCTCCTGAGATGCTGCTTGGCTTGCTGTGTTCATCCAGCTCCACACTTTGTTATCTTGGATTCTACAGCATCTGCAGTTCCCATTATCACATGTAGCGTCCAGTTGCCTGCCACTTCAACAGACCACCTTGTTCCTTGGTCGACTCAAATGACTCGCTGACTCAGGCTTGCTGCAGTGCTCCAGCGAAGCTCAGTGCAAACTGGCAGAACAGCACCTTATTTGCCGCTTGGGAACTCTAGCGCCTTTGGGATTAAATACTGAGTTCAACAATTTTAGGGCTTAAGGCACCTACTCCCATGTCCTTACTCCAAACCGTACACATCAGGCCTTGTTATCACATGGTCTGCCATCCATTGTTAGCCACTAATAGTCCCCATTAGCAGCCATTCATTCCCCTAAGCCAATTATTATCTGCTCCTTTGTCTGTCCAACTCTTTGGGCTCTATCTTCATGTATCGTTTCTTCCTTTACCCCTCTTCGCTACGGTATCTTCTGCATAAAAACCAAATGTTTCCTAGCCAACGTTACATCTGAAGAAGGATCACACTGGACACAAAAAATTAGCACAAATTTCTCGCCACAGATGCTACCACACCAGCAAAGATTTTCCAGTAATTTCGGCTTTTGTTTCTGAGTACATTCATCTCCTTCATCTCGTCATGTTGCACTCAATTGATATCGGCCTTGCTATATGTCACTCCACCAACTTTGGCATCACCAGTAAGTTTTGAAATTTTATTCTTTATTCTTTATTCTGGAAGGGCTTGATAGAGCGGACATGGAGAGCAAGTTTTCTCTTGTGCAGAAAAGCGTAACTGGAGGCCATCAATAATAAGATGGTTGCCAAGATATCCAACAAGGAATTCAGAAGACACTTAATTACCTATAGACTGGTGAGAATGTGAAACATGTTACCATAGGGAGTGGTTAAAACGAGTAGCATAAATGCATTTAAGAGAATGCTAAGCAAGCATATAAGGAGAAGAGAGTTGAAGGTTGCAATGATAGATTTAAATGACAAAGGCTCAAGTAGAGTGTTTATATTGACTGGTCGGACTGAACAGCCTGTTTCTTTGGCTGTGAAATCTGCTTAATCCTATGTAATGCGAATATTGTGGAAAGAAGGTCTTTTTACTTGAATCATTAAGAGCTCCTGCAAACTGCTTTAAAATTATTGAACAAAACATATATTTTATGGAAAACACTAGTCAGATTTGAGGGGGTAACAATTCACAGAAGAAAGAACAAGAAAGGAACTGCAGTAATACCTTTATGTTCAGATTCATTGTTGGGTGTGCCAGCATCCCTTTGTTCAAAAGAGTCAGCGGACATGCTTCTTTCCCTCTTGCCCTTCCCTTTTATCGCGCTGCTTGTCCCCAGTCCTTGCCCATTTTTTATTCCCAGATTTCCTCCTGAACCTTGGACAGCTTCTGAGTCATGGTTCCCACTCACGATCAATGAATCACAAGGTGAGGCCTGTGGCTGGTTGGTGCTACCCTGCTTTGCTTGATTAGACAATCTGATGTCCAGCTGTGATGCACTTAAAGGAGATGTCATGGGAGATGAGCAGCCTATGGCCTCCTCCTTGGCTTTTGGACTAGAAATAAAGAAAAAAAATAAAAAAACATAAACATACCAACAAATAATTATTTTTCCACCTCCCGGATGTTACGTATTCAAGAATATCCTTTCAGATATGTGGAAACTTTGAAGGACAAAAGAATTTCACTCACTGGCACTCTTTTTGCCACTCTTCATAGTTAATTATGATGACAAAACAATATAACAACTGTTGTATTTCATATTTTGTCGCACCATTGGAACAGGAGTAGGCTATTTTGCCCCTTAGACTTGTACAATATTCAGTGAGATCATGGTTGACTTGTGACCAAATGCCACATACTCATCTATGAGTCACATTCCATTTACATCTTTGTTTAGCAAAAATCTAGGAATCTTAATTTTAGAATGAATAATTGATCTTGAATGTAGCCCCTGGCTTCTCTGACCTGTACCCTATTTAAAATTTATATCATTTATTTTATACTGCCTCTCTTCATTCTTCTTGCCCAATGTAAAATATATATATTTTTTAAAAACCGAAAGAACTGTAAATGCTGTAAATCAGGAACAAGAACAAAAGTTACTGGAAAAGCTCAACAGGTCTAGCAGCATCTGTGAAGATGGCCTCATTGAATATTGTAGAAGTTCAAGGGACAACAGAGCCTACTCTTGTTCCAATGATGTTACAAAATATAAAATAAAACATTTTCTTCACAGATGCTGCCAGACCTGCTGAGCTTTTCCAGCAACTTCTGCTTTTGTTCCCAAAATCTATTTTGCCTGTTCTGTACTATTCTACACTGTTCCACATGCATTTCGGCAAAATTCCTGAAAAATCAACAATGATAGTCTAGTCAGTGTGTCCCGATAGTTGAAAAGTGTCTTTCTAGCCAAGCCCTGTTCTCTAAATTCTCAAGTGGCCAGGAAAATTCTCAAAGACATCTAAATCTTTTTATGAATCATGGCAGCATTGACATTAATAACTGTGCGGTTTGTTATCAGTTGTTGAAAATGGTGACAATTTATCTGTCAATGACTGATAACATTATTGGATTAATAATCCAGACCCCAGGTTAATACTTTCGGGACATGGTTTCAAATTCCACAATGGCAAATGGTGAAATCTGAACCCAAGAAAAATCTGAAATTAAAGAGTCACATTTGATCACTGTAAAAACCCATTTGGTTGACTTTTGTCCTTTCGGGAAGGAAATCTGCCATCCTGCCCTGATCTGGCACATGTGTAAATCCAGAACCACAGCAATGTGCTTGATTCCTAGCTGCCCTCAGCAAAATCTCATGAGCAAATTTTAAAAAAAGCTATGTCATGCTTTGAGTCCAAATGCCTATGGCTGTAGCACAAAAGGAAAGAAAAAGCAAATCCTGCTCTCCAGATTCCATCACTTCATGGCATATTCTGCCCCAAATAGCAAAAGATTTGCAGGTTGAGAATGGGCCTGATCAGTCACATGAAGCTGTGATACTGAGTAGTATCAATCTTGAATCAAGAAACAATGACGACTATTCTTAGCACTGTTTCCCAAATTTTGTGCCATCTATAAATGTTGAAATAGTGCCTTGTATACCCACAAGGGGCGGCACGGTGGCTCAGTGGTTAGCACTGCAGCCTCACAGCACCAAGGAGCCAGGTTTGATTCCAGCCTCGGGCGACTGTCTGTGCGGAGTTTGCACATTCTCCCTGTGTCTGCATGGGTTTCCTCCGGGTGCTCCAGTTTCCTCCCACAGTCCAAAGATGTGCAGACTAGGTGGATCGGTATTGCTAAAATGCCCATAGTGTTCAGGGGTGTGTGGGTTATATAGGGATTGGTCTGGGTGGGATACTTCAAGGAGTGGTGTGGACTTGTTGGGCCGAAGGGCCTGTTTCCACACTGTAGGGATTCTAATCTAATCACATCTGGATCATTGCTACATATGACAACACAAAAGCAGTCCCACTATAAACCCTTCAGGAGAGCTTTGTAGTCCAACCTGAGAAACAACCACCTACTACTTTTCTCTGTCAACTGTCCAACCATTCTTCACTTAGTCATTGTCCCTTTCATCTGTATTCACATCAATTATCATTTATCAATGTAAGTTCTATAATTAACATTTTAGCATCGGTGAATCGTGTGTGTGTGCGTGTGCGTGTGTGAGTGGCAGCTGATGTTTCACAATTCACAGAAAGAGTTTCTCTCCATAGATCTGATGCGTGTGGGTTAGTAAATTTGCAGACGACACTAAGGTCGGTGGAGTTGTGGATAGTGACGAAGTATGCTGTAGGTTGCAGAGAGACATAGATAAGCTGCAGAGCTGGGCTGAGAGGTGGCAAATGGAGTTTAATGCAGACAAGTGTGAGGTGATGCACTTTGGTAGGAGTAACTGGAAGGCAAAGTACAGGGCTAATGGTAAGATTCTTAACAGTGTAGATGAGCAGAGAGATCTCGGTGTCCATGTACACAGATCCTTGAAAGTTGCCACCCAGGTTGACAGGGCTGTTAAGAAGGCATACAGTGTTTTAGCTTTTATTAATAGAGGGATCGAGTTCCGGAACCAAGAGGTTATGCTACAGCTGTACAAAACTCTGGTGCGGCCACACTTGGAGTATTGTGTACAGTTCTGGTCACCGCATTATAAGAAGGATGTGGAAGCTTTGGAAAGGGTGCAGAGGAGATTTACTAGGATGTTGCCTGGTATGGAGGGAAGGTCTTACGAGGAAAGGCTGAGGGACTTAAGGCTGTTTTCATTAGAGAGAAGAAGGTTGAGAGGTGACTTAATTGAAACATATAAAATAATCAGAGGATTAGATAGGGTGGATAGGGAGAGCCTTTTTCCTAGGATGGTGATGGCGAGCACGAGGGGGCATAGCTTTAAATTGAGGGGTGAAAGATATAGGACAGATGTCAGAGGTAGTTTCTTTACTCAGAGAGTAGTAAGGGAATGGAACGGTTTGCCTGCAATGGTAGTAGATTCGCCAACTTTAGGTACATTCAAGTTGTCATTGGACAAGCATATGGACGTACATGGAATAGTGTAGGTTAGATGGGCTTGAGATCGGTATGACAGGTCGGCACGACTTCGAGGACCGAAGGGCCTGTACTGTGCTGTAATGTTCTATGTTCTATGTGTTCTCCTTAACACCTTGAAAAGTTTGCTTCGAACAATTCTTAGGGAACCTTCTAAATTTTTGATAAAGCAACACTATATCATGTAATTTTTCCTTATCATGGAACTCTAAATTCAGTCTGATGGTACTATACTGCAAATCCTCCTATGCCATTAGATATGTTAAGCTTAAAGACGCAAGGAGATATCAGATGAAGGGAGATTTAGAAATCTAGAGAGATAAGTTGAGGGAAAAGAGCAGTGCAATGATTTGGGTGAAGACATGCAGAGAAGGCCAGAAAAGATCAAGCATATGAATAAACACTTGAATTAGGACCAGCAGTAGACCACTTCTCCTCTCAACCCTCATTTGGCATTTAACAACATCAGCAGCGGATCTGATTACTTCACATTTTTGACTGCCTCTAATTACCTCGCCACTGCTAAAAGGTTATGACCTAGTGGTATTGTCACTAGACTATTAATCCATAGACCCAGGTATTAATCTGGGGACCTGGATTCAAATCCCACCATGGCAAACGGCGGAAGTTAAATTCAATAAAAACAAAAATCTGGAATTTAAAAGTCAAAAGATGACCATGAAACCATTGCAGATTTTCAGGTAAAAACCCATCTTTATCACTGATGTCCTTTAGGGAAGGAAACTGCCAGCATTACCTGGTCTAGTCTGCACGTGATTCCATGCCCAAAGCAATGCAGTTGACTCTTAACTGCCCTCTGGGCAATTAGAGATGGGCAATAAATGCTGGCCTAGTCAGTGATGCCCTCATCCCGTGAACGAATAAAGAACACCCGCTTACCGAAAACTACCTCTGTTTAAAAAAACCTTCAAAAGACTGGGCTTTCATCTGCTTTTAACAAAAAGGGTTCCAAAGACTCATGACCCTCTGTGAGTAACAATTTCTCCTCATCTCTGTTATAAATCAGTGAACCCTAGTTCTAGATTCTCCAACAAGAGGAAATAATACTCCCCACATCCATTCTGTTAATGCCCTTTAGAATCTTATACATTTCATTTAAGTCATCTCTTACTCTTCTCATCTATACCTGTAAAGCCTGATAAGACAACCCTTCTCCTATTCCAGGTATTAGTCTAGCAAAATTTCGATTAAATACTTCCCATTGCATCTATATTGTTCCTGAAAAAAGGACAGTAATACTGTTTATAATTTACCTGATGTGGTCTTTCTGTTTGAACTGTCTCTGAGGGTCAGTTAGCTTAGGTGATTGCAAAGTTGGTTTGTGATGTGGCTCTAACAGCTTGGGTTCAATTTATTTACCAGCTGTGATTGCCATGAAGGCTCCACCTGCTCAACAGCAATCCTCAGTTTAAGCCTGCAACAAGTTGAACGACAAACTCCAAAGCATGCCAAATTTTACTTTTGCTTTCAATTCCCCTCATAATAAATAATGACATCCTGTTAACTTTCTTAAGTACTAGATGTAACTGCGTATTAACCTTTGTGACTTGTGTGCTAGGATGCCCAGATCCTGCTGCATTTCAGAATTCTGCAATCTTTCACTATTTAGATAATAGGCTTTACTTTTTATCTCCAAACTGAACAGTATCACATTTTCACACATTATACCACATTTAGCAGATTTTTGCTCACTCACTTAACCTATCCACATCTCTTTGCAGCTTTACTACTAGACGCTGACCTCTTTTTAATTCTTTTAATCTGTGTTTGTGTATGAACTGGATGTGCCATTTTATTGCTTTTTTTGAGGTTAGCAGGTAATAAAATTCTTTATTTCACTCAAGTAATCCTTGCAATTGGCTGAGTCAACTTGCCCAGTACAAAGTCAAGCATGATAGCTGTGCGCTAATAAAATCTTTGCGGTGGCTGAGCAATGGTATTAAAAAGATAGAGTTAATTCACCCCTCCTCACCTGGTTGTAGCACTTGACTTTATAAGTTTCATCCTTATTTTCAAACAGTTCAATGGTTGTGTCTCTCCATATCCTTGTAGTCTACCCCAATCTCACAATTTAAGCCCTGCAGAGGCAGCAGCACAGCAGTACAGAGGGAGCTACCATGGGAGGCCTCAGCATTGACTTTGGACATAATGAAGTCTCATGCCATCAGATCAAAGATAGTCAAGATTGTCTCATGCCAACTACCACACACTATCCTACCTCAACTGATGACAGTGTGCTCCTCCATGTGGAACAAGGTTTAGAGGAAGCTCTGAGACTGGCAGGGAGACAGAATCTCCGCTGGGCAGGAGACTTCAATACCCAGCACCAAGAGTGGCTCGGCAGCAGCACTATTGATCAAACTAGTCAGTTCCTAAAGGACATAGCTGTTACACCAGATCTGTGGTAGGTAGGAAGGGAACTAACAAGAAGTAAAAAGATTCTTGATCTCATCATCACCAGTCTACCCACTGAAAATGTGTCTGTCCATGACTGTATCAGTGAAAGTGAACACCACATAGTCACTTTGGAGATGAAGTCCTACTTTCACACTGATAATACCCTTCATTACCGTGCGAAATGGGACAAACTTCAAGAATATCTAAAAACTCACAGCTCAGCATCTATGAAGCACCCCTGAGCCATTAGCCACAGAATCATATTCTAACATAAATCTGCAATCTCATGGCCGAACATAACTTGATTAATTGATTCAGAAACAATAGGAACTGCCGATGCTGGAGTCTGAGATAACAAGGTGTAGAGCTGGATGAACACAGCAGGCCAGGAGGGCAGGCAACATCTGAGTAGCAGGAAAGCTGATGTTTCAGGTCTGGACTGTTCTTCAGAAAATGTTCTGAAGAAGGTTCCAGATCCAAAACATCAGCTTTCCCGCTCCTCTGATGTTGCTTGGCCTGCTGTGTTCATCCAGCTCTACACCTTGAGTAATTGATTGATTAATTTACTGTCATGTGTATCAAAGTATATGCAAAACTTTGTTTATGACCAGTACAAGCAGATTATAGTAAGCAAGGATGTACAGATCAGAAGTTGTAAAAAGACTTAGACAGAAGCACACCCTCTCTACCATTACCATCAAGCCTGGGAATCAACCCCATTTCAATGAACAGTGCAGGAGAGCACGCAGGGAGAAGCAGCAGGTATATCTGAAAATGAGGTATCAACCTAGTGAAGCTACAAAACAGGTCTACTTGTATACCAAAGAGCAAATGATAGAATTGATCAATGGTGGACAGTTAAGCACCTCATTGGAAGAGGATGCTCCATAAATATCTCCATCCTCAATAATGGACAAGCCCAGCACATCACTGCAAAAGATGAGGCTGAAGCATTTGATATAACCTTCAGCCAGTCAACTGGATAATCCATCTTGGCATGTTCCTGAGGTCCTGTGCTTCACAGATACCAGTTTTCAGCCAATTCAATTCACTCCAAGAATCAACTGGGGGCACTGGATATCAAAACGCCATCAGCCCTGACAACATTCTGGCAAAACTACTGAAGACCTGTACTCCAGAGTTAACTGCAGCCCTAGCCAAGTTGTTTTAGTACAGCGACAACACTGATTAGTACCTAACAATGTTGGAGAATTTCCCAGGATGATCTGTACACAAAAGGTAGGACAAATCTAACCTAGCCCCAACAGTTTATCCTCAAACTTCTTGATCTTCTTAGATCTTCTTGAAATTTATCCCATTTCGCACAGTAAATTGATGGAAGCTTGTCATCAACAATGTTAACAAGCAGTATTCGCTCATCAATAACCTAATCATTGATGCCCAGTTTGGGGGAAAATCTAACCACAACCCCTTGACATTCAATGGTGTTACCATCACTGAATCCCCTCCGATCAACATCTTGGGGGTTATCATTGACCAGAAACAGAACTAGATTCACCAGGTAAACACTGTGGCTATAAGAGCAGCTTAGACGCTAGGAAAACTCCTGTGCGTAACACCCTCCTGATTCCCCAAAGGTTATCCACTTGTCAGGATTATGGTGAAATGCTCCCTATTTGCCTGGACATGTGTACGTCCAACAACTTTCAATAGATTTGACACCATCTAGGACACGGTAGCATGCTTGGCACCATATCGGCAAACGAGTTTTGAGAAGATTTGTAGCTCAGGTTCAGGTTCTGGATATGAGTTTGCTCGCTGAGCTGGAAGGTTAGTTTTCAGACGTTTCATCACCATTCTAGGTAACATCATCAGTGAGCCTCCGATGAAGCGCTGGTGTGATGTCTCACTTTCTATTTATCTGTTTAGGTTTCCTTGGGTTGGTGATGTCATTTCCTGTTCTTTTTCTCAGAGGATGGTAGGTTGGCTCCAAATCAATGTGTTTGCTGATGGATAATAAAATGTGAGGCTGGATGAACACAGCAGGCCCAGCAGCATCTCAGAAGCACAAAATCTGACGTTTCGGGCCTAGACCCGTCATCAGAGAGGGGGATGGGGTGAGGGTTCTGGAATAAATAGGGAGAGAGGGGGAGGCGGACCGAAGATGGAGAGAAAAGAAGATAGGTGGAGAGAGTATAGGTGGGGACGTAGGGAGGGGATAGGTCAGTCCAGGGAAGACGGACAGGTCAAGGAGGTGGGATGAGGTTAGTAGGTAGGAGATGGGGGTGCGGCTTGGGGTGGGAGGAAGGGATGGGTGAGAGGAAGAACAGGTTAGGGAGGCAGAGACAGGTTGGACTGGTTTTGGGATGCAGTGGGTGGAGGGGAAGAGCTGGGCTGGTTGTGTGGTGCAGTGGGGGAAGGGGACGAACTGGGCTGGTTTAGGGATGCGGTGGGGGAAGGGGAGATTTTGAAGCGGGGGAAGGGGAGATTTTGAAGCTGGTGAAGTCCACATTGATACCATTAGGCTGCAGGGTTCCCAAGCGGAATATGAGTTGCTGTTCCTGCAACCTTCGGGTGGCATCATTGTGGCATTGCAGGAGGCCCATGATGGACATGTCATCTAAAGAATGGGAGGGGGAGTGGAAATGGTTTGCGACTGGGAGGTGCAGTTGTTTGTTGCAAACCGAGCGGAGGTGTTCTGCAAAGCGGTCCCCAAGCCTCCGCTTGGTTTCCTCAATGTAGATGAATCCACACCGGGTACAGTGGATGCAGTCCTCCCCTCTACAGATCCTACAATCACTTCCATCTGTAAGGGCAACAGTCGCAGGTACATGGGAATACAACCACTTCCAAGTTCCCCTCCAAACCACTTACCACCCTGATTTGGAAATATATCGCTTTTCCCTCATTGTCACTAGGTCAAATTCCTGAAACTCCCTCCCTAAAGGCATTGTGATTCTACCAGCAGCAAATGGAGTGTACCAGTTCAAGAATACAGTTTGCCATTGCTTTCTCAAGGGCAACAAGAGCTGGACAATAAATACAACCCCAGCCAGTGACGCCCATGTCCATTGAGAGTATAAGAAAAGACTCTGAGGTAAGCATAGCTAACAAATTCTTGCCTCTTCAGCACTCCTGATTTGGATTCCTACAGCGCTGGGGCATATACCTTAGGCTGCCTAAATTCTGACCATTTTCTCTAATTCCTTCGTGAAATTTCCCCTCCTTTGTACCTCTTTCCTCCTTAAACACATTAGTTAATACCAAACTCTTCAATCAAAATTTAGCTGTCATTTTGAATATCATTTTATGTGACTTAACAGCTCATCACAGAGCCACACAGTGCAGAAACAAGCCTTTCAGTATAACTTATCTGTGCCAAACAGGCATTAATTCTGACCTACATCCATATGCCAGCTATTGACCCCTAATCCTCTAAATCCTTCCTATTCATATACCCATCAGATGCCTTTTAAATGTTGTCATTATGCCCATCTCCACTACTTCCTCTGGCAGCTTGTTCCATACACTCACCACTCTCTGCATGAAGAACTTGTCCCTCAGGTCCTTGATATATCTTTCCCCTCTCACCTCAAAACTACGCCTTCCAGTTATGGACTTTCCCCACCCAAGGGAAAAGAACTTGGCTGTTCACCCTATCTATGCCCCTCATGATTTTATAAATAAATAAGATTACCCTTAGCCTTGATGCACCAGGGAAAAACAACCCAGTCTATTCAACATCTCTTGTGATGATGCTGTCACTTTACAACGTTATTTTGTCCTGGGTTTTTTGAAGAGAGTTAGTAAATGCAGAGGTCACAAACTGGCTATTGAAAACAGCTTAAGTAAATAACTTAAGAGGCCTTTAGGTTTTTCAGGTCGGATAGAGAGGGATGTGAAAGGCGTGAGGGAGTTGCACTACTTATTAAGGAGTATATCACAGCTGTACTGCAGGAGAACACCTTGGATGGCTCATACAGCAAGGTAATATGGGTAGTGCTCAGAAACAGGAAGGGTGCAATCACAATGTTTGGTATTTACTATAGACCTCCCAACAGCCAACGGGAGACAGAAGGACAGATATGTAGGCAGAATTCAGCAAGATGTAAAAGCAACAGGGTTGTTGTTGTGGGTACACTGACTGGGACTCACTTAGTGATTGGGCCACAGATAGGGCAGAGTTTGTAAGGAGCATACAGGAGGCCACCTTGAAACAGCATGTACATAGTTCAACTAGGAAAGAGGCTGTACTGGACCTATTATTGGGAAATGAACCTGGCCAGGTGGTCGACATCTCAATCGGGGAGCAGCCCAGGAACAGCGATCACAATTCAGTAAGCTTTAAGGTATTGAGGGATAAAGATAAGTGTAGTTTTTAGGTGAAGGTGCTAAATTGAGAGAAGGCTAATTAAAACAATATTAGGCAAGAGCTAATGAATGTGTATTGGAGACAGATGTTTGAGGGCAAATCAACATCTGGCATGTGGGAGGCTTTCGAGTGTAAGTTGTCCAGCGTGTTCCTGTAAGGATGAAGGCTTAGTACGGCAAGTTGAGGAAACCTTGGATAACGAGAGATAGTATGAGCCTCATCAAAAAGAAAAAGGAAGCACTTGTCAAGGTTCAGAGGCTGGTAACACAAGAAGGGTGGAATACAAGGAAAGTTGAAAGAAATTTAAACAAGGAATCAGGAGGGCTAAAAAGGGTCATGAAAAGTCATTGCCAACAGGATTATGGGCAAGGTATTAAATGAGTACTTTTTGTCGGTATTCACCATAGAGAAGGACTTGGCGGTTGATAAATCTGGAGAAGGGTGTGTAGATAGTTTGGTTCATGTTGAGATCAAAAGGGAGGAGGTATTGGGGGGGTCTTGAAAAACATTAAGGTAGACCAGTCACCAGGGCCTGATGGGAAATACCCCAGAATACTGGGAGAGGTAAGGAAGGAAATTGTTAGGGCCTTGAGAGAAATCTTTGTATCCTCACTGGCTGCAGGGGAGGTCCCAGAGGATTGAAGAATGGCCAATGTTGCTCCTTTGTTTAAGAAGGGTGGAAGGGATAATCCAGCTAATTACAGGCTGGTGAGCCTTGCGTCAGTGGTAGGGAAATTACTGAAGAAGATTCTTCAAGACAAGATTTATTCTCATTTGGAAATTATTGGTCATATTTGCAAGAGGCATCATGGTTTTTGAAGGGAAGGTCGTGTTTCACTAACTTGATTGAGGTCTTTGAGGAAGTGACAAAGCTTATCGATGAGGGTAGGAAAGTTGATGTTATCTACATGACTTCAGTAAGGCCTTCTACAAGGTCTCTCATGGGAGGTTGATACAGAAGATAAAGTCACACAGGGTCAGAGGGGAGCTTGCAAGATGGATTGAAAAACTGGCTCGGTCATAGAAGACAGAGAGTAGCAGTGGAAAGGTGCAATTCTGAATGGTGGGCTTTAAGAAGGTCGTTTAGACCCTAACCTTTTCTTGTTCTTAGTGGCAATCATCAGGGATCAGCGTTGGGACCTTTGCTATTTGTAATATATAGATAAATGATTTGGAGGAAAATGTAACTGTTTGATTAGTAAGTTTGCGGATGACACAAAGTTAGTCGATTGCGGATAGCAATGAGAACCGTCAAAAGATACAGCAGGATATAGATCAATTGGTGACTTGGGCTGAGATAGCAGATGGAGTTTAATCTGGAAAAATGTGAGGTAATGCATTGCGGAAAGTTTAATCCAGATGGAAAATGTACAGTAAATGGCAGAACCCTTAAACGTCCTGATTGTCAGAGGGATCTAGGTATATACAGGTACACAGGTCACAAAGTGGCAACACAGGTAGAAAAGGTAGTCAACAAGGCATATGGCATGCTTGCCTTCATTGGCCGGGGCAGTGAGTTTAAAAATTGACAGGTAATGTTGCAGCTTCATAGAACCTTAGCTAGGCTGCATTTGGAATATGGTGTTCAATTCTGGTCGCCGCACTACCAGAACGATGTGGTGGCTTTGGAGAGGGTACAGAAAAGATTTACCCGGATGCTGCCTTGTATGGAGGGCTTTGGCTATGAGGAGAGGTTGGAGAAACTTAGGTTGTTCTCACAGGAATGACAGAGGTTGAGGGAGCAACCTGATTGAATTCTACAAGATTATAGGACATGGGCAGTGTGGATATTCAGAAGCCTTTGCCAGTGTGGAAGAGTCAGTTACTAGGGGCATAGGTTTAAGGTGCGAGGGGCAAGGTTTAAATAAAAGTCATGTATGAAGTAAGTTTTTTTACACGGAGGGTGGTGGGTGCCTGGAACTTGCTGCCGGGGGAGGTAGTGGAAGCAGATTTGATACTGGCTTTTAAAGGGCATCTTGCAAGCTTGAAGAGCCGAAGGGCCTGTTCCGGTGCTGTAATTTTCTTTGTTGCTCGTTAATACAATGGATGAGGAGTGGCCAGGTCTCACAGACCAGGCTTTCTGGTTTTTATTTTAGCTCTAGCAGTCAGAAGCTGTTTGAGGTCCCAGAAGAGGTAGAAGCTTCAGCAAATGATTTCTAGCTGCTACTTCCTCTGGAATCCCTCTTGATGTTGTTTCCTCCTAGGTTGGAGAACTACATGTATCTGATTTTACCTTTTTGCTAAGGGCTGTATTTATGGGATATTACTATACTGGAACAGTTAATTAGTAATAGGTACTTAATCAGTTAAGTTTTCCATTAGTTAAGTTATTAAAAATTCCTCTTTCTTTTGTTTGTATTTTCACCATAGCATTTCAGTAAATTGTGCTTTGTTTAACTTTGAGTAGTTTGACCAGTTGCATCACACCTGGAATGTACACTTCACATCGACCTTCAGAACAAGAAAAGGTTAGGGTCTAGACAACCTTCTTAAAATATTTTGAGGGAGTCTGGTCTGATCCATAACACTCCCTATAACTCAAACCCGCCTGTCCTGACAATATTCTTGTAAATCTTTTCCGCACCCTCTCGAGTTTAACAACATCCTTCCAATAGAACGGTGATCAGAATTGTATGCAGGATTCTAAAAGTCACTTCACCAATGTCCTGTAGAGCCGCAATATGATGTCCCAACTCTGACATCCATGTCCTGACTAATGAAGCTAAGCATTCCAAATGTCGTCTTCTTCACCACCCTATCTACCTACCATTCTACTTTCACGAAACTATGCACCTGCATGTCTAGAGCTGGATGAACACAGCAGGCCAAGCAGCATCAGAGGAGTAGGAAACCTGACATTTTGGGCCTGGACCCTTCTTCAGAAAACCTTGTTGGGCAACATGCCTCATGCTCTGCCGTGGACTGTATAGGTCCTGGCCTGGTTTGCCTTACCAAAATGCAACACCTCATATTTATCTAAATTAAATTCCATCTTCCATTCAACATAAAAACAAAGTTAAAGTAAAAGCGCAGCAGATCTGGCAGCATCTGTGACGGAAAAAACAGTTAACGCTTCAAGTCCGGTGGCCTGGAACGTTAACTCTGTTTTTTGATTCACAGATGTTGCCAGGCCTGCTGAGCTTTGCCAGTAACTTTGTTTACGTTCCTGATTTACTGCATCCACAGTTCTTGCAGTTTCCATCTTCCATTCCTTGGCTCATTGGTGCATCTGATTAAGATCTGTTGTACTCTGAGATAATATTCATTAAATATTCACTACACCACTCATTTTGGCACCATCTTCAAACTTACAAACCATACCTCCTATATTCACAAACAGATCATTTATAATAGAATAAGGAACAAAGAACAACATAGCACAGGAACAGGCCCTCGAAGCCTGCAAAGACACATTCTGCCCTTCCATATTGAAACAGTCTACACTCATATGATCTGTGTCCTCTATTCCCTTCATATTCATGTATTCATCCAGGTATTTCTTGAATGTTGCTACTGTGTCCGCTTCCAGCATCTCTTCTGGCAGTGCATTCCTAGCACTCTGTATAAAAACCTTGCCTCATACATTTCTTTTAAATATCCCCCCCATGTATCTCAAATCTGTGTCATCTGGTAATTCACTCCTCCACCCTGAGAAAAAGTTTCATACTTTTCACTCTATCCATGCCATTCACAATCTCAAACTTCTATCTGGTCACCCCTCAACCTCCTGCGTTCTAGTCAAAACAAACCCAGTCTATCCAACCTTTCTTCATCGCTAAAATATCCTGGTAAACCTTTTTTGTACCCTCTCCAAAGTATCCACATCCTTCTGGTAGTGTGGTGACCAGAACTGTATGCAATATACCAAGTGTCGCCTAACTAAAGTTCTATAAAACTGCAGCATAGCTCGCACATCCTTATAGACAATGCCCCTTCCATTGAAGGCAAGCATGCTTATAGGCCTTTTTTACAACCTTACCTGCCTGTGCTGCCACCTTCTGTGGATCTGCACACCCAGATCTCTCTGCATATCAATACTCCTAAGGATTCTGCCATTCATTGTACAACTTCCTTCTCCAAAATACATCATCTCACATTTGTCTGGATTAAACTCCATCTGACATTTTTCTGCCCATGCCTCCAACTGATTTCCTCTGACAATCTTCCTCACTATCCACAACTCCACCAATCTTTGTATTGTCCATAAACTTACTAATTAGACCAGCCACATTTTCTTCCAAATCATTTATGTAGACCACAAAGAGTACAATTCCCAGCACTGATTCCTGTGCTACCACTTGGTACCACTAGTCACAACCCTTTATTCTGAAGAGCATCCTTCCACCGCTACCTAAATGACCAAAAATGGAGAACCCAGCACTGATGCTATGAAATGCATTGTGTTATGACCCCAGTTGATGTTACTACTGGACAAGACAAATTCCAGAACGAAATCTGGATAGGTAGATCATATTTTGTTATGTCTTCATTTAACAAGACAGTAGTTCACTGAAACATAAACCGCAAAGCTGGATATTTGGTTTTAACAATATAACAGAAGCATATCATATAACATAAATCAAAAAAAGCAAGCTATCTAAATATAACAATTTGAAAGTTTTCAAAACACCTAGTAAATGAAAATCCCAAAGGTCTTTTGGTAGTGGACTCAAATGGGCCTGTAGGCAGGTTGGTTTTGGGTCTTTGAGTCAAAAGACCTCACTTTTATTTGTTCAGGTTAAGCAAACTGCTCTTTCAAAGGGGTGGAATGGACCCCAAGAGACCTATGGGGAAGTGTATCTGAAAGCCATAAATATCTACCAAAAACCAGGAGCCTCAATGATTAAGGATAAGGGATACCTGACCCATATTTGAATTAAAGGTGGAGGTTTTATTGAATGTTGATGTTTTCCCACTCATGATATGTATGGCACATTTGTCAAACTTGAACAAATCCCTTATACAATTCTGGCCAATAAAAACATTTTAACATTTGTTTTCCTAATGCCTCATGAGCCATTCATAAAATTTCATTACAATACATAGAAGGAACTACTATCAGATGGATCTTGGCTCATTTTTCACTGATATTTGACTAGGAATCTTCATTTATTCATTAGCACTCTGTCTTTCAAGTAATAACACACAATATTGGCTCTGATTCAATTTCCCAGGAGGTACCATGAAAAGTTTTTCAGTTCAGGACTATAATATTGCATTTCTGTTAAAGAAGATGAGCTGAACATATCAGGCAGCACCATGGCTGAGCAGTTAGCATTGCTGCCTCACAGTGCCAGGGACCCGGGCTCAATTCTACCCTTGGGCGATTTCTGCGTGCAGTTTGCATATTCTCCCCATGTCTGTGTCAGTCTCCTCCCACAGTCCAAAGATATGCAAGGCAGGTGGGTTGGCCATGCTAAATTGCCCATAGTGTTCAAGGGGTGCCTAGATTAGGGGGTTAATGTGGGATGGGTCTGGGTGGGATGCTCTGCGGGTCAGTGTGGATTTGTTGGGCTAAAAGGCCTGTTTCTATACTGTAGGGATTCTACCTTTCCTTTTGATGTAAAATACTCAGAGCCTTCTGCAACCTCATTCACCTGGTCAATATTCAAAAATACTTTTCATGACTGTCCTGAGCCATCTTTCATTCTTAGTCTGGTCTAAGGAAACATGCTGTTTGTCTTAGCACTACACTTTCAATACCTGCTTATATTCACAAGGCATACTTTCCCGACAATGTCTCCTTTAGAATCCAGGAATTGGCTTTGGTGAGTCCAGTCTTATTGCAATGAAGGGATGCATTTTTAAATCACTTTTTGATGCTAACCTTTCTCCTTTGTTACTTTGGCATCCTCTGTTTGCTGCCCACCTGCAGATTTTCTCTTCTGTCAATTTTCTTGCGGATTCCCACAAAACCACCTCCCCATCTGTAACAGTGTGAGATATCATAAATGTCTGCCAGCATTACTGCTTCTCTGATATTTGATACTTAACACTCATCTAAATAATTTTGGGTTTCAAGAATACTATTTCTGAAAACTTCCATGATCATAATTTAACCAATGCTCTTAAAGTTGTTGTCTAATTTTGTGATCGAGACCACTGATCCCCCTGTGTTTCTTTATCTATAAATTCTACAAATTTCAGATTAGGTTTCATTCTTATAAACCTAAATTTTAATTGATATGCTTCAGGCATAAGCTCTTAATTAATAAATTTTGCCCCTTTAACAGTTTCATAATTTGCAGATTGACTATATATGCAGATTTATCAGAAAAACATAGTTTCACTTGTCAAAACACAGACACAAGGATGACACCACGATACACATGCACATGGAATGTTCTGTGCAGAAACAGATTATGTGGCCTAATCACTGATGTTTATTATTCAACTGCGTCTCTCCATCTCCATCTGCCTCACTTCACCCTTTCATTCCATTTTCTCATTCTTCTCTCCCACGAATATATCTAATTTTCTTTTAAGGTGTCTAATATATTTGTATCCAGCAGTTCCTGCTGCCACAAATTCCACTTTGAGCAAAGAATTGCCTGCTCACTTTCCTTGCCCTTGAATATGACTTGTTTTAGATGCTCCCACCACATCAATCCTGCCCAACTCATCATTTATAATTCATCTGTATCAAGATGTCCCACTTCTGAACAACAACCGCCAGCCAGATCCATCTTTCTGAATAGCTGCAGGCTTTCAGTCATAGAACCACCTAATAATCCTCCTTGTACTTTCACCACTGTTTAAGTATTCTTTCTAAAATAGAAAGGACTTATATAGGCAGGATGTTGCCCTTTGGAACATACAAGACTGCTCTGGAGATTAACGAGTGATCATAATCCTACAGTATATGGGATTCAGGGTGAGCTTGTCAATTGGATACAAAATGGCTTGACACTAGGAGACAGAGGGTAGTGGTGGAGGGGTGTTTTTGGACTGGATGCCTGTGACCAGCGTCATTTCACTGGAATGTTTACTGAGTCGACTTTTGGCTGTAATTTATATAAATGATTTGGATGAGAATATACGAGGCATGGTTAGTAAGTTTGTGGGTGACACCAAAATCGATGGTGTAGTGGACAGTGAGGAAGGTTGTCTAAGATTACAAAGAAATCCTGATCAATTGGGTCAATGGAATAATGAGCGGCAGGTAAGTGTTTAATTTGGATAAAGGTGAGATATTGCATTTTAGTAAAACAAACAAGGGCAGTACTTAAACATTTAACGTAGGACCTTAGGTAGTGTTATAGAACAGAGACACTCAAGGCACGTAATTCTTTGATATTTGTGTCACAGGTAAACTGAGTGGTTCAGAAGGTATTTAGCACACTTTCAGATCTTTAAGTATAGGAGTTGAGATGCCATGTTGAGGTTGTACAAGATATTGGGGAAGCCTCTTCTGGAGTATTCTGTGCAGTTCTGATCACCCTGCTATTGGAAGCATGTTATTAAATTGGAGAGGGCTCAGAAAGATGAATCAAGATGCCGTCCAGTCGAGGTCTGTGATATAAGAAGAAGCTAGATAGACTAGGACATTTTCCAATGGAGCACAATAAGTTGAGGAGTGACCTTATAGAGGTTTATAAAGGGTTTTAGATCAGGTGAATAGCAAGGTTCTTATTCCTAGGGTGGGGCAGTTCAAAACTAGGGGCCGTATTTATAAAGGTAACAGGGAAAAATTTTTTTAAAGGGCATGAGGGCAACCTTTTTACACACTTAAAGGTTTACAGTGGGACTGCTGTTGTGTTGTCATATATAGCAATGATCCAGATGTGATTAGATTAGATTAGATTAGAACCCCTACAGTGTGGAAACACGCCCTTCGGCCCAACAAGTCTGCAACGCCCCTTGAAGCATCCCACCCAGACTAATCCCCCTATAACCCACACACCCCTGAACACTATGGGCAATTTAGCATGTCCGATCCACCTAGTCTGCACATCTTTGGACTGTGGGAGGAAACCGGAGCAACCGGAGGAAACCCACGCAGACACAGGGAGAATGTGCAAACTCCGCACAGACAGTCACCTGACAATTAACTTTGAATTAACTCATTGTGTAAATCTCAGGTGTATCCATCATTGCTATCTCTATCCTAGCCGACAACAAGCACACCTTAAAATTCTAACACTGTTCTCTGATCTACATTACCTCCCAGTACTATAACTTTATCATACTCACCTTATTGTGTCTCACCCTTCCTGATCTCTATAACCTGTTTGGGACATGTAGAACTTTCTGATCTCACTGATAACCAGGTAACATTATAACAGCACTACCTTGGCACCCAGAATGAAGGACAGACATCCAACCAGAAGATGCAGAGAGATCCTTTACCCAATGACAAAGCAGATACTGATGAAAAGAATATGCAAATAAAGAGCCCAAAATCTGGTACACGGTCCTGCTACAAGATTTAGTTCTCCTGAGGATACACTCCGGAAAAGCAGCTGTGCAGAATGCTGGCTTTCTAAGAGAGCAGGTATTCCCGATTCATCTGTATGACCATGCATTTTGCACTACAACTCCTGACCTCAAGGTCTCTGATGCCCCTCCATGCATGGATTCTGAGGTTCAGTTTTCTTCCCCCAGCCCTATGTTCCCCAAGATCATGGCCAAGTGGCTCAATGCATCACTTCAGCGGATTGCCTCCTTTGCCCATCATCCTGAGACTCTGAATTCTCCCACACAAACCAAGCCAACTCCTACACCATCATTTTCACCACCCACCCTCCCAGTATCCTCCAGTGTCACGTATTCCCATCATGACACAGGTCAAAGGTCTAATATGTACAGCTCCTCAGACCACACCATTTCTACACAGACTTCTGAGAACACACAACTAAATTTCTGATGCTTAAACTTCTCAAACACCGACTGCCATTCCCTACCTTCGTCCATTTCTGGTGGTCATGTTTCCCAGCCGTTTGGGTCTCACACTCTACAGGCTCTTTCCACAAACATCTGTCACTCTTATTTTGTACTCACCTCCTAACCAAATAACTTTACTTCTGTTTCAAAATCAGTCAGAATAGGGGTCATTACAAAGAGAAGGAATTGCCTTATCTCTTTGTGTTACTTGCATTTTTAACACCAATCTTATGATTAAGTTTTTTAATATGAAGACATTCACAAAGACCTTTTCGCTAAGCCTTACCTTTGCCCAGTTCTAACTGGTGAGTTCTTCATCTTTGTATTATTTGAATGCATTGGGGGAGTTGTAATCCCTGATGAAGAGGTTAAGTGCCTATGTGGGCTGAGGACCTTCGGTGATGTGAGAACTTTCTGAGAATTTGTTAGCGTTTGCTCACAATCCTTTCCTTCGTCTTGTTCCTTTATTGACTGTTCTTTCTTGTTGAACTGGGCAAGTCCCTCCTGCACTTCCAGCATTCTTTGTGCCTGTGCTTGCTCCTGTTGGACAAACTCTCGCATCTCCAGACCACACTGTAAAAGCAAAAAAGCACTTTACTAAAAGAATGGTGGGCTGAATTGGTTAGGAATTAGCACAATTAACACAGCACTGACACAATTTGGGAATCCAGGACCCCAAATTTTGATCTCTGGTCAGTTACACAGAGACAGGAGAAATCCCAGCTGTGGGAATCTAGCCTTTGTAAGCCCCCGTTCCTATTTTTGTTCTAGAAAGAATTGGAAATTGTTCCTAGGCTTTTCCGGAGACACCACTCTGAGGATTCCAGCATCATTTTCAAACTTTAAAAGTAAAGATTAAAATCGTAAAACAATCCTCCTGCCCTCTTGCCCTCAGACTTCATGCCCCAGCTAGCCCAGCTATTAAATCCCATACCAACCTCATGGCTTTCAAAACATCTATACCAATTTATGTCCCTTGTACCCACGATATTTTAAGCCTTTTGTGTCAACCTACACCTCTTATAGATCTTATGTCCTGCTTACTGTCTGTCATGGGCCCTATATTCCCTTTGCCCCAATCTTCCCCAGGGCCATTTATAACCATGATGACAACTTGTACCAACATACGCCAGCTGTTACAGGCTTATAGATCTACAGCACAGCAAAAGGCCCTTTGGCCCATTGAGCCAAGCCAGTCAAAAATACTCACTTAACAAGGTTAAAGGGATAAACCCATAGCTCAAAGATTGGTGTGGAAGAAACAGGTTTAAATTCATGGGACTTTGGCACCAGTACTTAGCTAATGGGAGAGAAATTGTGAATGGAGATAAGGGGTTCTTTTTAAGGTTGGCAACATATAACCAGTGGGGCTCCACAGGGATCAGTGCTGGGAATGCAGGTGTTTACAATACTTGTTAATGATTTGGTGGAGGAAAGTGAACGTACAGTAACCAAATTTGCAGATGACACAAAAATAGGTGGAAAAGCAAATTATGACATTGATACAAACAGTTGAGAGAGAGATATCCATTGGTTAAATGAGTGGACAAGAAGTTGACAAATGGAGTATACTGTGGGAAAATGTGAAGTTGTTCATTTTGGAAAAGGAGAACAAAAAGAACTGAACAGCATTTAAATGGAGAAACAACTGTGGAAAGCTGCAAGAAAAAGGTACTTGGGGGTAGTTACACACAAATCACAGAAAGTTAGCACATAATTGGAGGATGTATTTGGGAAGGTTCATGGAATGTTGGCTCTTATTTCAACGGAGTTGGAGTATAGAGTAGAAAAGTCTTACTGCAAGTGTACAAGGTGCTGGTGAAATCATATCTAGAGTACTGACAGCAATTTGGTCCCCTTATTTAAGGAAAAAAATTACTTCATTGGAGGCAGTTAGAGATGACCTCTGGTACGGAGGGATTGTCATATGAGCAAACATTAAACAGGTTTGGAATCTATACTCAGGAGTTTAGAATGAGAAGTGATCTCACTGAAACATACAGGATTTTTACAGGGCTCAACAGGGTAAATGGTGAGAGGATATTTCCCCTCAAGGAACAGTCTAAGACGAGAAAGCAGAGTTTCAGAATGAACGGGCACCAACTTAAGACTGAGATGAGGAAAATTACTTCTCTTAGAGGACTATGAGCCTTTGAAATTCTTTGCCACAGGAAGCTATGGGGCAGAGTTCTTGTGTATATTTAATTCTGAGATAGATGGATTTTTGACCTTTCAGGAAACCAAGAGTGGCTGGCAAAATGCAGGAAAGTAGATAGGAGTTGTCTGATCAGACATGGTTCTACTGAATGGTGGAGCAGGCTTGAGGGGCAAAACAGTCTACTCCTGTTCCTGTACTTATGGTCTAACTAACCTAAACATATTTTCCAACATTTGGCCCAGAGCCTTATCCAAGTGCATATCTAAATATTACTCATAAATGTTTTAGGGTTTTCTGCCTCTGCCCCCCATACAGGCAAGAGCAAATTCCCACCACCCTATGATAAAAAAGGATTTTCTCGCATCTACTCTAAACCTTCTGCCCCTTACCTTGAATCTATGCCCTCTAGTCAGCTCGTCCCTCCATGAAAGTTTTATTCCTGTCTACCTCCCACTCACTGTCTTTGCCATTCCCTCTTCCCTATTTATCTCACTTGTTTTCCATCAAAGCATACATCAAGAGGTATGTTGTCAGAAACTCAAGTTATCTGTATGTTGATATCACTATTGAAGAAATCATTCCCATGATATAAAAAATGAATACATTAAAATGCCTCCAACTAATCCCTTATAAAAAGAAGCATTTTAGTTTTGTGCTTGAAACCTCAAGTAAACAAACGTATCCATTCTATAGGCATTTGAAATGGTCCATTAAAATGCGCACTTGATAGGAATCCAAATGTGAAATTAGACATGCAGCATAAATGCTGTGATGGATTTTGTCAACAGCAACACTGACATATCTATACTGTACCTTTTTGTTTGACTGTTTTACCAACGCCAATCATCACTCCAATCATCAGCCAAGTCAGGAAAGGGACTATCAACACTGCAATCAAACAGCACCTGTTCAGCAATAACTTGCTTGCTGATGTTCAGTTTAGGTTCTGCCAAGGCCTCTCAGCTCCTGGATGCTGTACTCAATAGGTGAGGTGAGAATGACTGACCCTAACATCAAGGCAGCATTTGGCCAAGTGTGGCATGAAACAGCCCAAGTAAAAAATGGAACCAATTATAATTGGGGGAAATCTCTGCTGGCTGCAGTCAGACTTAGCACAAAGGAAGATGGTTGTGGTGATTTGAATTCATTCACCTCATCTCCAGGAGCTCCTCGGTTAGTTATTACTAATCAACCTATTCAGAGACATTACTATGCACCTCTGGAGGAGATGGGACTTGGTAAGTGACCATAGGCCTCCTGGCTCAAAGTTAGGAACACGATCACTGCATTACAAAAGCCCCTAAAGCCTACTGCTATTCCCAGGCAGTCTCTCATCCATGTGCTAACCAGCTGTGAGCCCGCTTAACTTCCAAGATCAGGCACTTTCAGACTGGTACAACCATAGGCACTGCCTGAATTTTTAAGATTATATTCCAGCCATTACATTAGCTTTTATTTCTAGATTTTTGCTGGATTCAAATTTTGTCATTTATCATGAGTAAAGATTTTGCTGAAATTTCCACCATGAATATTAGCAGATACTAAAGCAGCCTGTGTTCATCTACAGCAAGACATGGACAATATCTAGGATTGGTCTGATTAGTGGCAAATAACAATCATGTGGGGCAATAACCATCTCCAACAAGAGAGAAGCTAATCAGCACCACTTTACATTCAATGACATTACCATTACTGAATGCCCAAATATCAACATATAGATTGTCTCATTGGACCAGAAACTAAACTGGACTAAACATAAGAATATGTGGCTACAAGAACAGGTCAGAGGCTAAAGATTCCGGGGTGAAGAACTAACAACCTATCTCCCCAAAGCCTGCCTACTATATATAAGTCACAAGGTGTGATAGAATACTTTCCACTTGATTGGATGAGTGCAGCTCTAACAACACCTTGAGGAGCTTGACACCATCTGGGACAAAGCAGCCCATTTGACAGGCACCACAGCTATAAATATTCACTCCTTCCAGCATGAATGCTCAATAGCAGCTGTGTGGCGCTTTTATGAGAAGCAATGCAGAAACTGAAAAGCCTGTTTAGACAACATTTACATAGAAGAAAAAAGGCAGCAAGTATATGGGAACACCATCACCTCCAAGTTCCCCTGCAAGCCACTCACCATCCTGGCTTGGAAGTATATTGTCACTGGAGCAAAATCCTGTCACTCCAGGTATATAAATAAATGCTTAGTAGTAGATAATATAAACACTGTTAAAGCAAGACTATAAGTTGAAGATTTTTGTCTGGAACTCATCAGAACAAGGAGTAAGAAACAGACTTGAAAACGGAGACACTACCTTATACAGGATGAGAAGAGGGTACTGATTGGTTGGGCCAACACTGGTTGAAGGCAAAACAACAATAGTTATCTGTCAATTTTAATGCTCAGGAAGACAGATAGATTTATTGGTTTGGGCATTGCCTTGGGAATGCAGCAGAGTTTGGCTGTCTCTATGACTCCTTTTTGTTAAAAAAGATGCAGTGTATGTACATACACCTTTTAGGATCATCAGCCAGGCTTACAACGTAATGCTTTTGCATGTGCAGAAGCTATATACATAAATATTCAGGACCTGGTTGTATGTGAGCAGAAGAAATTGACAGATAAGCAAGAACCTGACCTTAGATCCGGAGCCTCGGTTCAAAAACCTGTTATATTCATGAACTTGGCAGAAATTCAGGTCAAGCAACAGAATGAGGAGACTTTCCATGACTTGCCTCAAATACTCTGAGGCAGATATTTAAGAAGGGAACAAGAGATAAACCAGAGATGGGAAAACTGTTGGAAGCAATACTGAGGGACAGAATTAATCTGCACTTATCAGGCAGGAATTAATCAAGAACAGTCAGTGTGATTTTGTTAAGGGCAGATTATGTCTGATCAAATTGACTGAAGTTTTTTTAGAGATAACCGGGTGTATAGATGAGGGCAATGCATTCAACATAGTCTATTTGGACTTCAGCAAGGCTTTGGATAAGGTCCCACATTGATCCAGATAGCAAAGGTAAGAGTCCATGAGATCCAAGGAAATTTGAATTGGCTGAGTGGCAGAAAGCAGAGGGTCATGGTTGAGGAATATTTTAGTGACCGCGAGCGTATGCCCTGTGGAGTTATGCAGGGATTAATGTTGGTGTCTTTGCTGTTTGTGGTTTATAGAAACAATTTAGACTTGAACGTAGAAGGGTTTATCAGTAAGTTGTGGGTGAAATGATAATTTGTGGGGTGATAGTTAGTGAGAAAGATATAATTAGGTTACAAGAGGGCTTGTCAGATGGATTGTTCAGTGGCAAATGGAGTTCAATCTGGATATGTGTGGATGATGCACATGGGCAGTACAAACAAGGCTAGGGAATACATGATACATGTTGGGATCCTGGAAAGTGCTGAAGATCAGAGGGTATATATGTCCACCAATCCCTTGAGGTGGCTGGACATGGAAATAAAATGCTTAAGGCAGCATTTGGGATACTTCCCCTCAATAGTCAAGTCATTGAATTAAGAGTGGTAGAAATGCTGGAACTATACAAAACTTTGGTTAGGGCACAGTATTGTTTGGAGTTCTGAACCCACATCGAGGAGAGATGTGATAAGGTGTACAGGAAATTTATCAGTATGTGGCCTGGGCTAAAAAGTTTTAGTTGTGAAGTGACATTGTACAGACTGGGATGTTTTCCTTGGAGTAGGGGACACTGAAGGCGAACATAATTGAGATGTACAGTACTGTGAGGGTAATGGACAGGATAGACAGAAAGAAATCCTTCTCCTTAGTGGGGGATTAATGATCAGGAACATACAGTCATAGTTATACACTACGGAAACAAATCCTTCGGTCCAACTAGTTTATGCCAACCATGTTCCCAAGCTAAACTAGTCCTGCTTACCTGCATTTAGCTCATATCCCACTAAATCTTTCCTATTCATGCACCTATCCAAATGTCTTTAAATGTCACAACTGAACCTGCATCTACCATTTCCTCTGGCAATGCATTCCATATACAAACCACCCTTTGTGTGGAAAAGTTGCCGCTCAGGTCCCTTTTAAATCTTGCTCCTCTCACATTAAAAATATGCCCCCTAGTTTTGAATTCCACCACCTTTGGAAAATACCTTTGTTATTCACCATATCTATGCCCCTCATGATTTTATAAATCTCTATAAGGTCACCCCTCAAGTTCCTAGATTTCAGACAAGCAGCAGTGAGTTCGGGAGTGTGACAAAAACATCTTTCATCCAGAGGGTGGTGGGAATCTAGAAAATACTGCCTGTAAGGGTGGAAGAGGCAGAAACCTTCAAAACATTGAAGGGGTATTTAGATGTACACTTGCAATGCCAAGGCATACAAGACTAATGATCAAGTGTTAGAAACTGGGATTAGAATAGATACGTGAGAGAGATAATGGGAACTGCAGATGCTGGAGAATCCAAGACAACAAAGTGTGGGGCTGGATGAACACAGCAGGCCAAGCAGCGTCTTAGGAGCACGAAGTCTGATGAAGGGTCTAGGCCTGAAACGTCAGCTTTTGTGCTCCTAAGATGCTGCTTGATCTGCTGTGTTCATCCAGCCCTACACTTTGTTATCTTAGAATAGATAGGTACTCATTTTTGACAGGCGCAAACTCGATGCACCAATGAGTCATATTTTGCGCAGTAGACCTCCATGACTCTACAAAAAAATCTGTCAGTAACAAATCTCACCCAGGCAAACAAATGGGTTTGTTCAAGGACCAGCCCGCAGGAAAAATCAAGTCCAGTATTTTCAGCAATGTCTGACCACTCATATGCCATTCTCTCTGTTTTATTCTCCACCGTTTGAATTAAGGTATGTATAAACAATTAGCAAGTTTCAATTAAAGCTCAATTAGTTGGATAACAGATTTGTAGAAACTATGCAAGATTGAGCATTGCACATCCAATTTCCTGAACTTTACAAATTGTTGCGAAAACTTACATTTACATTTACATTAATAGATGTCTGGAAACAGGGGCTTTGATAAATCAGGACTTTTCATTTTAATTGCTACTGTACTTCATTTGTATTTTATTTACAGATGCAGTAGAAATCAACTGTTGTTTTGGAAATCCCAAACCTGAACCATAAAATCTTAATGATGATTGATGTCAAAAAGATTATCCCTGTACACCTACCTTTTCTTGAATATCACGATACACCCATCATTCTTACAGCTGCACGCAGTCTCTACAAAACTGGAACTAAATCCCTGAAAACAAAATGGCAGATAGATTAGATACATTCCTGAATTCCTGGAGTTGGGTGGCACTGAGCTCCTTACTGTTCCTGGGTTCCCGGAGCTGAGATACACTGAGCTCTTCATTGTTCCAGGAACAGTGGGACACTAAGCCCATTAGTTACCTCATTTAAATGATCACTTTAAGCACCACAATTCTACAAGTCAATTCTGGAAAGTGAGACTTGAGTAGATAGCTTGATTTCTAAATGAAGACACGATATGATGAAGGGTCTCTTTCTGTACTGTAAAACCTTATGATACTATGGCTACCAGCTTCCTGGAGTTTGGGTGTGCTGGTCATCCTCTTTTGCAATTGAGTGTACTCATCTCATCTCCTTCCACAATGGTTTCAGTCTTAAGTCCAGCTTCCTCCATCTCACTTGAGCTTTGCCTCTTGCTCTAAAGGCACTGCCCTTGTCCTCTCTCGTCCAAAGAACCACAGTCCTTCTCATCCATGTCACAGGATGGTAGAGGGTGTGTTCTCCTTCTCTCACCTCACTTTCACCACTGCGCATTTTCAACTAAGTGTCTCAAATAAACTAAGTGTGAAGCTGGATGAACACTGCAGGCCAAGCAGCATCTCAGGAGCACAAAAGCTGATGTTTCGGGCCTAGGCCCAAAACGTCAGCTTTTGTGCTCCTGAGTTGCTGCTTGGTCTGCTGTGTTCATCCAGATTCACACTTTGTTATCTTGGATTCTCCAGCATCTGCAGTTCCCATTATCTCTAAGTATTTCAAATGTCTGGTTTCTTCCTCAATGATCCTGCTCCCTTCTCATTGGTCACAAGCCAGGGCCTTCCATCAGTTAATGGGTATATTTGACCTCTTCAGGTAGCTTTGAAGGCATTTTCAAAGTGTTTCTCGTATTCTGCTGGGAATCCTCTGCTGTGGCTGAGTTGGAGGTGGAGCACTTAAGGTTGGAGATTCATGTCAGGAAAACATACATATATCACTCAGCAGAGCCAGTGCTGAGCAATTGGCACCTCAATGTTGGCATGGGAGAGGATGTTGTTGTTCAATTGCTACCTGCCACAGGATTTGGAGATTCTTATGAAGACATTGATTGTAGTAGTTGTCCATTGTTTGAGGTATCTGCTGTAGGATATCCAAGTATGTAGGGCCACGCAGATCACCACTGTTCAGTGAAACAGGGTTTTGAGACCCAAGTCCTCAAATATTATTTTCCTTAGTCAGCTGAAGGCTGAGCTAGCACGTACATGTCTACACATGTTTACACAGACCATGCATTCACACATGTACTTACTAATCGTCTTATGTTAGAGATACTTGTCACAGGTACACACCAGACATGTTTTGAACTAGGGCCCTCTCTCATGTCAGCGGCATATAAGACCCAGAGCAAGAATCATACATCTAGCCAATGATCTGTCCATTACAAAGTGAGTGCTCTACCATTGAGTTAATTCTGTAATTGAGCTGAGATAATGTGAACTGCAGATGCTGGAGAATCCAAGATAACAAAATGTGAAGCTGGATGAACATAGCAAGCCAAGCAGCATCTCTGATGAAGGATCTAGGCCCGAAACGTCACCTTTTGTGCTCCTGAGCTCTGATGAAGAGTCGAGGCCCGAAACATAAGATTTTGTGCTCCTGAGATGCTGCTTGGCCTGCTGTGTTCATCCAGCTTCACACTTTGTTATCTGTAATTGAGCTGTATTGTTCTTGTGTTTAAAGCAAAGGCTGTCCCTGACACAAGTGCACAAAATTAAATATGTTATGATGTGTTTAAGCTGGATCAATAAATTATTGATCTGTTTGGCAGGAAGTGTTTGAACGCATTTGGGACTGTGGAGATTGAAGACCAATATGCTACTAATAATTCAGATTGGATTAATCAAGCAACCTCTGGCCTCTTGAGCAAATTCAGTGTCGCCATATGCAAGGTCAGATATCACATAACACCGTGTTATAGTCCAAAAGGTTTCATTGAAAACACAAGCTTTTGGAGCCTTACTCTTTCTTCAGGTGTTAGTGACAGGGGAAGTATTAGATACAGAATTTATAAGGAAAAGTTCAAAGAATCATGCGACTGGTGAGGATGTACTAAACAAACCTAAGATGCTGTTAAATCTTTAATCAGTTCAAAGGTTTTAATTGATTAATATGCAGACATAAATCCCCGAATTCCTTTCAAGTCACGTACAGAAAGAACTAAAGGTTTTATCGGCAAAAAGAGGAGGTTACATTTTAAAGTCAGACAATGTATGATAGGTGTGAGGGCTTGTTTGGAATCTGATTGTGTTTTGGTTTGGAGTCATACAGATTTTATTTCTAAAGGGGGAACTCCACCTCCACCTCCACCCCACCCCCCCCACCCCCCCATCCCCACCCCACCCCCCCCACCCCCCCCCCCCCCCCAAAATGCAATTTTCAGTCCAATATCTCATCCAAATGATGGCATCTCCTGTCTGTAAAACCTCGGCCTGTATTGCATTCCATGTTGACCTTAATATCTCAAGTTCAGAATTGCTAAGTATCACTGCAGGATGGATGGGAGGCTGAAAGATTTTTGTAACTGCACTTTTTGAGGGTGACCGTCTCACAAAAATAACATGTTCTGAAGGAATGTCAGAGGGTAACCAGCAAGCATGGTAGGAAAAGAGGCAGAGAGTACAGGAATCCTCCATGAATGTAGCATTTGGAAAATGGGTTGACTATTGGTCAGTCACAGCACTGTTAAGAGTTTAGAGAAAACATATGGAGGAGTAATGGCCACAAAGTATATGGGAAAGGTTTGAAAGCATAGTGCAGACTTACAAATGTCTTACAAGATTTGCTAGGGGCTAAAAATGAGGCAATCCTGCAGCCAAGGGCATGGGTCCCACATGTTGTATCGTTTCCCTAGCCTATAGTAAAGGACACCACAAAAAGAAAATGAGATTTCCTTGGCCATTTTGGAACTAATGACATAAAAAGGAGAAAAGTTGTTATTTCATACACAGTTTCATAAACTGTAAAAGAAACTAAGGGGCAAGATAACAATGACAAGATTTATCCGAATGCCATCCCATGGCAATTATATGAAAGCAAAGTAGATTAATGCATGACTAAGGATGTGGGTTAAGAGGCAGGGATCTACATTTTGGGGTAAGAGAGATCTGTATGAGATGAATATGTTTCAGCTCTATAGGGTAGGATCACCATCCTTGTGCATAGACTGATTAGGACTATAGTGGAGGAGGATTTACACTAATTTTACCAGAATGAGGAAGGAACACTGATGAAGCATCAACAAAGAGAAACAAGAAGCATCAAAGATATAGAGGGAAAATTTCATTAGCCAAAACAGTAATATAGAAGTAAGGAAAGCTAGATAAGAAAATGTCAAACAGACTAAGGGTTTGGAGTATATTTGCCTGAAAAATGAAAGGTTATAGAATAAAATAGAACCCCTGCAGTGTGGGAACAAGGCATTTAAGCCAGTGCATCCACACCAAACAGCATCCCACCCAGTCCCTGTAACCTTAGACTCCCCATGGCTAATCCACCTAACTACAAATTCATAGACACCGGGGGCAATTTGGCATAGCCGATCAACCTAAACTGCACATTTTTGGACTGTGGGAGGAAACAAGAGTACTTGGGGGAGACCCATGCAAACATAGGGAGAATGTACAAACTCCACACAGACAGCCACCCAAGGCTGGAATCATACCTGAGTCCCTGGTACTGTGAGGCAGCAGTGCTAACCATTGAGTTACCATGACACCCTATCTACAAATTCATGTTGACTCTTGGAGTTTTACGAATACTAGCAAGAACATCTCAAACAAGCACAGAAGTCGTGAAATGAGGAAGATTAGGGAAAAAATAAAAGGCAGCAGATACAAAATATTAACTCTGTTTCTCACTCTACAGGTGCTAGCAGCCAGCTGAACTTCTCCAGCACTTGCCCATTTTTATTACAGAAAGGAAGTGAATATTTTGTATAATGGTAAAAGATACTAATACATGCCTAGAAAGAAAATCACACCATAAAGGTTCAAAGATGGAAACTGCTTTGCTCGAGTTAAGGGGCAGAATAGATTGGAAGTCTCCACGAAGAGAGGTAGGATGGAGATGAGGATAAACATTTTGACATGGTGTGGACTCAAAATGACCTCAGACTGAATGGTTGCAAATACTATAATCCTATTCTAAAAATGTATAAAAAAGAGATAAATCCAGTCATTTTAAGCACTTCAACTTAACATTTATGATGGGGGAGTTTCTATACAGTATAATACAGTATAAAGTGATTTGTCACTTGGAAGAACAATGGCAGCAAACATGGATCTATGAAAGGCAATCACTATTGACAAACATGATTTAAGTCTTTGAAAGAAATAGAGAAAAAGAGCATTGAGAGAGCATTCATAAGCTCATAACCTCACAAGGCAAAGGGGCAGGATTAGGTCATTCGGACCATCAAAGTATGCTTTGCCATTTGATCATGGCTGATGTGCTCTTCACCACCATTTTCCTGCTTTTTCCTCATAATCCTTCAATCCATTACCAACTAAAATGATACAGATAAAAATTTGGGGGAAAAGTTCAGCAAGTTTTCAGATGACACCTAGGATTGGTAGGGTGGTTAACAGTGAAAAAGATGCTTATGGGTCACAGGAAGATACGAATCGGTTGGTCAGATGGGTGGAGCAGTGGCGCATGGTATTTAAACCTGATAAATGTGAGGCGATGCACTTTGGAAGGAGACAAGATGAGGGAGTATTTAATGAATGGCCAAACTGGGTAGCTCAGAGGGATCTTGGGGTAATTATTCACAGTACTCTGAAGCTGGCAGAGCATGTGAATGGAATAGTTAAGAAAGCATTATGGGACACTTTTCAGCAGTCATGGCATAGAGTATAAGAGCAAGGAGGTAATATTGGAGTCGTACAGAGTGTTGGTTAGGCCACAGCTGAAATACTGTGTACAGTTCTGGTCACCTCATTACAGGAAGGATGTGATAACACTATTTGGGGTTGAGACGAGGTTCAACAGGATGTTGCCTGGGGCGGAGCTATTGAGCTGCAAGGAGAGACTACTATGGCTTGGACTGTTTTCTTTAGAGCAGCAAAGGCTGAGCGGCAACATGATGGAGGTATATAAAATTCTGAGGGGTACGGACAGGGTGAGTAGGGAGCAGCTGTTCCCCTTGGTTGAGGGGTCAATAATGAGGGGGCATAGTTTTAGGCTAAAGGGCAGGAGATTCAGAGGGGATTGGGAAAAATCTTTTTCACACACAGGGTAGTGGAAATCTGGATTGCAAAGCCTGGGAATAGTGGATGCTGGAAACCTTACAACCTTTAAAAAATATTTGGATGACAGCTTGAAATATCATAACATTGAAGGATACAGGACAAGTGCAGGAAATTGGGATTAGCATTTTAGCGGTAGTTATTGCCGGTGTAGACTGTATAAGACTAATGGAATTTTCTGCGATGTATGGCTCTCTGACTCAATGACTCCGATTTCATGCTATGATACAGTGATTATATCACAAGCATGTCTCTTAAAGGCATACCACCATACTGTGTGATATAGCACAAAACTGGGAAAAAACGCTGGGTGCTTTTCTGCAGCCTAAAAACTAATTGCCTGCCATTGCTATCTGTTTTCTACTTTTTCATATTATGCTTCTATTACTCCATGGATTTCACCTTTGCAAACTTTGTTCTCTGACACTTTATCTGACACCCTGAAAGTGTATATATATCACATCAACTTCACGTTCATCCTCCGTATTGCAAAGGCCAGTAGCAGGCAGGATTGGGAAACTTTAAAACATAAGCATAAAAAAAGGGATGTTAAAAAATTAATCAAAAGACCTAAGGTAAGTTATGAAAGAAAACTAGCACAAAATATCAAAAAGGATGGCAGTAGCTTCTGTAGGTATATAAAAGGGAAGAGAGTCGCTAAGGTGAATGTTGGTCCCTTGGAAGGTGAAACCAAAGATTTAATAGTGCGAAACAGTGAAATGGCAGAGATGCTGAATCAATACTTTGTCTCACTTTTCATGGTGGAGGGTAATAGTATTATTCCTATTGGAACAGGCAAGTCAGAGGAAATAGAAAGGGTAGAACTTAGAACAATCAACATTGATAGGTGAAAAAATACCCAGCAAACTATTTGAATTGAGGGCAGATAAGTCCCCCAGGTCGAGGGTTGTAAATAAAGTGGCAGCAGAGATGGTGGATCCATTGGTTACAATATTCCAAAATTCCCTGGACAAGGGGAACGTTCCAGTAGATTGGAAAAATGCTAATGTAACAAATGCCCTTATTCAAAAAGGGAGGGAGGCAATATGTGGGAAATTACAGACCAGTTAGTTTAACATCTGTTGTTGGCAAAATGTTAGAATCAATTATCAGGCAAGCAATATCAGGACATTTGGAAAGTCAAAACATTATCCGTTAGAGTCAGCATGGCTTTATGAAGGGCAAGTCATAGTTAACTAATTTGCTAGAGTTCTTCAAAGCTGTAACAAGCTAAGTGATAACAGGGTACTTGTAGATGCTAATTACTGAGCCACCATGCCACCAGAAACTTTCTACCAGCTAGTAAAGTAGATGCTCCGAAACAATCATTTTTATGACTTCCACAATCCACAATATGAGGAGGAAGCTACCATTACCCACAGGTCATCAGTATTACTGCCAGAATAAATAAAGCAGATCAGTTTCCTTGTAGGAGCAAATTAATGCAGATGCTGGAATCTGTCCTGAAAACAAAAATTGCTGGAGATCTCAGCGAGTCAGGCAGCACCAATGGAGAGAGCACAAGCTAACATTTCGAGTCTAGATGAAATGAAATGCGCAGGGAGCAGCATTTATGCAATAGTCACTGGGGAGTGGTGTTGGTGTTGGAGCAGAAAAGATGTAAAGATATTGATAGTTCAGATTAAGTGATCGGAATGTGAGAACAGCAGACCAATGGTGTGTCGAACAGCCAGACTGGAAAGAACAGGCAGTCTCAATGGGGTTGGGAAGGGAGAAAGGACATAGTGACAGAGAATGTAACAAGCAAAGCTAAATTAAAAGGAAGGAACACGTTCACAATTTGAAGTTATCAAACATGTGCGTTCCTTCTTCCATAACGATGGTATCCCTCCCATTGTGGTTGACATGACCCTTAAGTGCATCCGGCCTAGCACCCATGCTTCAGCCCATTCCGTTTATCATCACTCACAATGTAGTGATTGGATCCCTCTAGTTCTCACTTTTCATCCAATTAGCCCCTATATTCAAAGGATCATTCTCTGCCACTTCTGACAAATCCAGCAGAACTCCACCACCAAACACAACTCCCCCTCACTCCTCGTCAGTATTTTGCAGGAATCATTCCCTCTGGCACGCCCCAGTCCATTCCTCAACCACCAACACCAAACCCCTTTCCCATGGCACCTTCCTATTTAACTGCAGAAGATGCAACACCTGCCCCTTCATCTCCTCCCTGCTCACCATCCAAGGACCTAAACAACCTTTCCAGAAGAAGCAACATTTCAAGTGAACTTCCTCCAATCTTGGCTAGTATATTCACTGTGACAAAAGTTGCCTAGTCTACATTGGAGACACCAAATGCAGACTGGGTGACTGCTTTGCAGAACACCTTTGGTCCATGGATGTGAGTTTGCTCGCTGAGCTGGAAGGTTAGTTTTCAGACATTTCATCGCTATTCTAGGTAACATCATCAGTGAGCCTCCGGTGAAGCGCTGGTGATATGTCCCACTTTCTATTTATCTCTTTAGGTTTCCTTGGGTTGGTGGTGTCATTTCCTGTTCTTTTTCTCAGAGGATGGTAGATGGGCTCCAAATCTATGTGTTTGTTGATGGAGTTCCGGTTGGAATGTCATGCTTCTAGGAATTCTCGTGCGTGTTTCTGTTTGGCTTGTCCTAGGATGGATGTATTGTCTCAGTCAAAGTGGTGTCCTTCCTCATCTGTATGTAAGGATACTAGTGATAGTGGGTCATGTCGTTTTGTGGCTAGTTGATGTTCATGTATCCTGGTGGCTAGCTTTCTGCCTGTTTGTCCAATGTAGTGTTTGTCACAGTTCTTGCAACATACACCAGACACCACCAACCTCATCAGCAAGGACATCATCAAGCTAGTGGACCTATGCCTTACCACCCACTTCACTTTCAATAACAAAACCTACAGACAAACCAACGGAACACCCATGGGATCTCCGATATCAGGGTTCTTAGCAGAGGCAGTAATGCAGAGACTTGAACAAACAGCTCTGCCAATCATCCAACCCAAAAACTTTGGGTCCGCAATATGGATGACACCTTTGTCATCAATAAACAAAACAAATTAGAGGAAACCTTCAAGACATGCATAACACCCTTACCGGCATAACATTCACAAAAGAAGAGAAAAACAACAATAAACTGCCATTCCTAAATGTTACAGCAGGGCGAACAGTCAATGGGGAAATTCAAACCAGCGTCTACAGGAAAACAACACATACGGACCATATACTGAACTACAGGAGCAACCATCCCAACACCCACAAATGAAGCTGCATTAGAACATTATTCCAACGAGCCACCACACACTGCAGCACAGAGGAACTACGAAGAGCAGAAGAAAATCATCTGTACAGCTTATTCAAAAAGAATGGGTACCCAATGAACACAGTCTGCCGATTTCGCAGCAACAAACCCAAACAAACAGATAAAACGGGCTCAGAAACCATAACCACTCTCCCCTACATCAAAGACATTTCGGAAATGACTGCCAGACCACTCAGACCTCTTGGCATCATGGTAGCCCACAAACCCACCAACACACTAAAACAGCAGCTAATGAACTTAAAAGATCCTATACAGACAACAAGCAAAACAAACGTCATCTACAAAATACCTTGCAAGAACTGTGACAAAAACTACATTGGACAAACAGGCAGAAAGCTAGCCACCAGGATACATGAACATCAACTAGCCACAAAACGACATGACCCACTATCACTCGTATCCTTACATACAGATGAGGAAGGACACCACTTTGATTGGGACAACACATCCATCCTAGGACAAGCCAAACAGAGACACGCATGAGAATTCCTACAAGCATGGCATTTCAACAGGAACTCCATCAACAAACACAATGGCTCCAAATCGATCTACCATCCTCTGAGAAAAAGAACAGGAAATGACATCACCAACCCAAGGAAACCTAAACAGATAAATAGAAAGCGGGACATAACACCAGCGCTTTGTCGGAGGCTCACTGATGATGTTACCTGGAATGGTGACGAAACGTCTGAAAACTTACCTTCCAGCTCAGTGAACCAGCTTACATCTGGAACAAAATAAAAACCCACTCTTTTGTGGACCGAGAAGAGGAGAGTGTGACTGTGTTGGAGGTGGAAGGAAGACAATTGGGTTGGCTGTGCACCCTTGCAACCGGTGGATCTTAATGCTGGCTTCAGCCGAACGCTGGTTCAAGGGAGCAGCCAACCTGCAACGATCACTGCAGCAAGTGTTCGTGCCCTGGGTCAGGGGGTCCAGAACACCATCCGCATTTCTGTGAAGGTGGATGAAGGTGCACCTGTGGACTGCACCTTCTTCATGAAGAGGGTCCTATTGGACTGTTGTGTGTTCGCTGCTGCGGACATTTACTGCCTGCAGGATTTCCCTGGAGGACGTTTCTACGATGTAACCTTCAGGAGGGCCAAGCTTTGCGAGCACTTCCTGGGGGTTTTCAAGGAGAAAGGCGGTACGGGCCCCCTCTCTGTACTGACCGCTGTCCCGCTGTTCGTGATGCCGGTGCAGAGGAGCTTTATGGTGACTGTGCACATGTACAACCCGCATGTGCCAGCAGTTGATGTCCTGACCTTCCTTGGAAGGTACGTGAAGATGGAAGGGGACCTAACCGACATCATGGACCCCTTCGGGATCTGGACCAGTAAGAGGCAGGTCAGGGTGACGCTGAGGACGGGAACATCGTACACCCACCATCCAGCTTCGCAATCGGCGGGAGCAAGGGCTACCTGACCTACGCAGGGCAACCTAAAGTCTGCCATGCCTGTGGTAGGTCAGGTCACGTGGCGGCCGACTGTAAAGTCACCATCTGGAGGAACTGCAGGGAGGAGGGACACCTTGCAAAGGATTGCCCAAAGGAAAAAAGCTGCAACCTTTGCGGGGAAGCTGGCCACATCTACAGGTCACCGGCAGGGGCAATGCGGGGCAAGCACCCCCGGAGGAGAGGAAGGCACCAGGCTGCTTCAAGGACCCCCCTAGTGTGCAGGAAGGCCAGGTTGTGCAGGAGGGACCCGTGGCCAGCAAAGCGCCCCTGCAGGCTCTGCTCTCCAACCACAACCCCCCCCCCCCCCGACCCCGACAACCCAGAGTCGATGGAGGGGGCGACATGTGACCCAGGGGAGTGGACGACGGTCCAGAAGGCGAGGAGGAAGGAGTGCCGGAGGGCCCCAGCTCCACAACCATCAGGCGGGAAGAGGCAGCTACAGCGGGGCTTTAAGAGCTCCTCTGAAGAGGGAGAATTCGGAGAAGGCCCGCCCAAAGCAGAAGCCGAAGACTTCCACTGAGAAGGAAAGCAGCACCCAGCTTCTAGGGGACAGGGCGTGTCCTGAGGTTCCCTCCGACACCCAGCCACGCGCCGCTGGGGCACTGGAGGGCCCCCTGGAATCTACAGGCGGGAAACAGGAAACAACGTGCCCCCAACCTGACCCAGAGCCGGACTCTCCTGTCTCCGTACCCCCGACGGGGGGATGTCACCTGGAAGGAAGCAAGGACGGTTTCCTGATCCCGGAGAGCGTCCAGCAGTTCGCCCGGGAAATGGGCATGAAGGGACAGATGGAGGACCTTGGACTTGGGGACGGTACTGCGGTCACTGCGCAAAATGGTGGTACGAGTTGCGAGCATTAATGTGCGCAGCGTCAAGTCCACCGCAAGATGTGTGTCCACGTTGGCCTACCTGACCACTGTCAAGGCAGACCTCCTGTTTCTACAGGAGTGCGGGATACTGCACCTCAGCAGGTACGGGAAATGGTCGGGCTCCTGGACCTGTGGGCCTTCGATCTGGTCGGGGGGTAACGACTGTCGCTCCTCGGGCCTGGCTATTCTGCTGCGGGGGCGTGACTTCACCATCTCTCAAGTTCAGGACGTGGTGGGGGGGGGCGCCTCCTAGTGGCTGATGTCACCTACAGGAACGCTCCCCTGAGGCTGATCAACGAGTACACCCCAGCGGTACGGAGTGAGCGGTTGGCCGTCCTGCAGTGGCTCTAACCCCTGCTGGCAACGTCCAGGCCGGTCATCCTAGGCAGAAACTTCAACTGCATCATCGATGCAGATGGAAGATCCGGCATGGGGACAGCGGGTTGGGGGGAGTCAACTGGACGTCACGTCCAGATTCCTGATGGGCACGGTGAAGGATGCCAAGCTGCTCGACGTCTTCAGCACCCCGCAGATGGAGCGCAGCGGAGATACACCTGGTCGCGGCCAGACGGGTCTATCCGCTCAAGGATAGACTTCCTGTTTGTGTCACGGGCGTCCTTGGTCAGATCCACCGGCGTCGAGCCAGTGTTCTTCTCTGACCGCTGCCTCCTGCTGGCCGACTGTCACTTACACGATGACCAGCAGGCCGGCAAGGGGACGTGGAAGCTCAACACGACTCTGTTGATCCCAGAGAACGTCGAAGAGCTTAAGAGGGAGTACGCCGGTTGGAGAACCGTGAAACCCCTCTTTGAGTCTCAGGCGACTGGTGGGAGACGGTGAAGGAGAACATCAAGAGGTTCTTTGTCCTCAAGGGTGTTCGGAAGGCGAAAGAGGGGCCGGGAAAGCTGTTGCAACTCCAGAAAAGGATGCAGAACCTGCTCCTTCTGCAGTCGATGGGGTCGGTGTCACGGAGGACCTCCGCGAGGTGAGGGGCCAGCAAGCCTTGTTCTTCGCCGCGGAGGCCTCCAGGATAATCTTCCGGTCCAGGGTCCGCTCCGTGGAGCAGGATGAGACGTGCTCACGTTTCTTCTTTCAGAAGGTGCACAAAGAGAGCTCTGTGCTTCGCCGGCTGAAGGAGGACGACGGCTCAGTGACGTCGTCTCGGCCCGACATTTTGAGGATCAGCAGATCCTTCTATGCCGGGCTGTACGACACGAAGCCCACGGACAGCATGGCCTCCGAGTCGTTCCTGTCGTCTATCACGGTGGTCTTAGACGACGGCACGAGGGAGTGACTGGACAAGCTGATATCCCTGGACGAGCTGACCAGAGCCCTAAAGTCCTTGGAGAGGAATAAGACTCCCGGGAGCTACAGCTTACTGGTCAAGCTGTATTCCGCTCTGTGGGACTTGGTCGGCCAGGACCTGCTGGAGGTGTACGATAGTGCGCTTCGGACAGGGGAAATGTGCAAGTCCATGAGGAAGGGCACCATCACCCTCATTTACAAGAGGAAGGGGGAGAGGGAAGAAATTAAGAATTGGCGTCCCATTTCACTATTGAACGTGGACTACAAAATCCTGGCCAAGGTCATAGCCAACCGGGTCAGGTCTGTCCTGGAGTCGGTGATTCACCCTGACCAAACCTGTGCTGTGCCAGGCAGGAAGATCGCTGTGAGCCTTGCGCTCATCAGGGATACGATCGCCTACGTGCAGGACAGGCGGGTGGACACCTGCCTCGTCAGCCTGGACCAGGAGAAGGCCTTCGACAGGGTCTCTCATGCTTACATGAGGGACGTCCTCTCCAAATTGGGGTTCGGAGCGGGCATCCGCAATTGGATCTGGCTGCTCTACACCAACATCGTTAGTGCAGTCTCAATCAACGGGTGGGAATCAGTCAGTTTTCCCGTCAGATGTGGAGTCAGACAGGGCTGCCTGCTCTCTCCTGCCTTGTTCGTGTGCTGTGTGGAGCCCTTCGCCACATCCATCAGGAAGGACGTGAGCCTGAAGGGCATAACTACCCCAGGCAGCGGAGGCATTCAGGGCAAGACCTCCCTGTACATGGACAATGTCGCCGCTGTCGCTGGACCGATCATTGGTCCGTGAGTAGGCTGTTGGACATCTGCGGCCAGTTTGAATTGGCCTTGGGTGCCAAAGTCAATAGGGGTAAGAGGGAGGCCATGTTCTTCTGCAACTGGGACGACCGCTCCTTCATCCCCTTCACCGTCACGACAGACTACCTGAAGGTGCTGGGTGTTTGGTTTGGTGGAGCTGGGGCGTGCACTAAGACTTGGGAGGAGCATATCACCAAACTGAAGCAGAAGCTGGGCAGGTGGATGCTCCGGTCCCTCTCCATCGTGGGTAAGAACCTGGTTGTCAGGTGCGAGGGGCTTTCGGTACTGTTGTATGTGGTACAGGCCTGGCCTATTCCCTGGACCTGCGCCGCTGCGGTCACCCAGGCCATCTTCCACTTCATTTGGGGGTTGAGGATGGACCGAGTCCGTAGGGACATCATGTACAAAGGACTGGAAAATGGGGGAAAAGGATGTACCGAACGCCACCCTTGCCCTGATGGCTACCTTTGTCTGCGGCTGCATCAAGCTGTGCGTAGATCCTCAGTACGCAAACACCAAGTGTCACTACTTACTGAGGTTCTACCTGTCCCCCGTGTTGCGAAGGATGGGCCTGGCCTCGTTGCCGTGGAACGCTCTGAGTAGTTGGACCGTTCCATACCACCTGTCCTTCGTGGAGAAATTTTTGAAAGGAAACACTCTTGACCACAAGGCCATCAGGCAGTGGTCAGCACGTAATATCCTCCAAACCCTTCGGGAAAAGGAGAGGGTGGATCCCGTCGTGTGGTTCTCCACGCAGACTGCCAAAGTTATTTGGCAGAATGCCTCATCGCCAGAACTTTGAAACAAGCACAAGGACATTGCTTGGCTGGTGGTGAGAGGGGCTCTGCCAGTGAGATCCGTTACGCATGCCCAGAATCTCTGCGCCACCGCACGCTGCCCTCGAGGTGGCTGCGTGGAGGATGAGACTGTGTCTGTCACCTCCTTCTGGGGTGTGCCTATGCGCAGGAGGTCTGGAGTGGTATTTGTCGAGGTTCGTCCCGAGCAGCTCTGTGACACCGGACTCCGTGCTCTATGGGCTGTTTCCCGGGACGCACTCCGAGACCAACATCAACTGCGCCTGGAGGACCATCAATGCGGTGAAACATGCTCTTTGGTCTGCCCGCAACTTGCTGGTCTGCCAGCTGAAAGAACGGACCCCGACCGAATATTGCAGACTGGGGCACTCCAAGGTCCAGGATTACGTGCTGAGGGACGCGCTAAAGCTCGGGGCAGCCGCCGCCAAGGCACGGTCAGGAAAGACCACTGTATGAAACCCCTCATCCAGAATAGAAACAAGGGCCCTATCTGGTAACTGGGCCCAGCTGGCGCCTTCCCCAACTGGTCAGTGGGCCAACAGGGACTGAGCGTGGAGACGACCACCGGGGTATTTTCTTTGCTTTGTTTTTTTTTTCTTTGTTTTGTTTTTCCTTTAGTTGGTGTACGTACCCCCTGGGTAACCCGGAGCGGCTTGCATGACTGGGTAGGTGTATAAACGTTTTATATTTTTGTACATTCTATGAATAAAGTATATTTTTTTTATTTGAAAAGGTGACGAAATGTCTGAAAACTAACCTTCCAGTTCAGCAAGCAAACTCACATCCAGAAATTCAACTGAGCTACAAATCTTCTCAAAACTCGCTAGCAATTTCGGTCCATGTACAAGCACAGTCTCGACGTTCCCATAGCTGGTACTTTTAACAGAGTGTCTGACTTGCATGCCAGCTTGTCTGTCCTCAGCATGCTGCAATGCTCTAGTGAATCACAGCAAAAACTGGAGGTGCAACATCTCATCTTCAAACTACGCACTCTACAACCTTCTGGGTTCAATAATGAGTTCAATATTTCAAATTATGAGCCCATTCCTTCCATTTCTTTTAGCTTTGCTTGTTATATTTTCTGTCACCATGTCCTCTCTCCCCACCCTCTACTTCAGTGCAACTGTCATCTTTCCAATCTGACAGTTAGACACACCATTGTTCTGCCATTCTCACAGTCCAATCACTTAATCTGAACTATCAACGTCTTTCTCTCGCAGTACTCCAACTCCGTGTTACCCTCCCTAATGATTGCATAAACACAATCCCTTCCACACTTCACTTCAGCTCTGATGAAGAATCATCTAGGCTAAAAACGTTAGCTTGCTTTCTCTCCATGGATGCTGCCTGATCAGCTGTGAATGCATTGGGCCTGAACTCTGCCCAGCTCCTTTTTGAATGCTCCCCAGTGCTCTGCTGTAGACTTACATGTAATTACTGTCCCCAATCAACTTTAGCTAGATCCTGCTTTATTTCAATAAAATCTTTCTTCACCTAATCCAAAGCCATCTTTTGTAGGCCATCTTTCTCTGTGTCCATAACAAATTTGAACAGTCCCATGTTGTGCTCACTATCACTAAAACATTTCCCACCAATGTCACATTGAACACTTGTTTGTCTTCATTCCCTAGAACCAGGTCCAGCACAGCACCATACTTTTTTGGGCCTTCTACATGTGGATATCCCCGGAGTACATTTCAATAAATGCACCCCCTCAAAACCCTTAACACTATGACTATCCCAATGTATGTTAGGAAGTTGAAATCCCCCAGTATAATTACCCAATTATTATCCTTACACACCTTTGGTGAACTGTCCACGTTTGCTCCTCTATTTCCTGCCGATTTTTTGGAGGCCTATAATACACTCCCAGAAACGTGCTGCCCCTTTAACATTACTAAGTTCTACCCATAAAGCTTGTTTGAAGACCCTTCCAAGATGTCATCTCTCCTTATCATATAATTGATTCCTCAATTAATAGTGTAACTCCTCCACCGTTTTCACATCCTCCTCTGCCTTACCTCAAGATCCTATAACCCTGAATGTTGAGTGCCAGTCCAGTACTTCTTCAACCATGTTTCTGCGATGGCAACAATATCAGACTTCCATTTAGGTAAGAAGGTCTCAAATGTAATCTTAAGAGTCTATTTGAAACATGACACGCTGTCAGATGTGATAATGGGAACTGCAGATGCTGTAGAATCCAAGATAACAATGTGTGAAGCTGTGTGAACACGGCAGGCCAAGCAGCATCTCAGGAGCAGGAGCTCTCTGATGAAGGCTCTAGGCCAGAAACGTTGGCTTTTGTGCTCCTGAGATACTGCTTGGCCTGCTGTGTTCATCCAGCTTCATACGTTGTTATCTTACGCTGTCAGATGTTGCTGTTTGTGGAAGCTTAATAACAGCATGAAACAATTCCACAAAGGTTGGGTATCCCGTCTCTCTTTATTTACAGATGAAGAGTCTTTGACACTGATGCAGCTCCCTCTGAACCAGCTCTCAAAGTGAACATAACATCTGACACTTCTGTTTATATCTGTCAGCCAGGGCTCCCTGATTGTACCAGATAGTAGTCCCAGTCAGGGAAGTCATATTCTATGATATCTATCTAGCTAAACTTGTTACAATCTCTACGTAGCCTGATCACTGAAGTGCCTATGTTGTAAAATATACTTACATCTGCAGCTGTAATAAACATCTATTGAATCAACACTATTTTTACTCATACCTAATTTTTTTGAAAGCTAACATAATCACTGCCTTATCAAATATGAATACCTTGCTGAAAGCAAAACTCACACCACTGTAACAGATTACCAGGGATCTTAGTGAGACAGGGTAGTATGCAGTGATAAAGATAATAACAGACTCCGTAAGACATACAGATTCTGGCAAACTCACGACATTAGATTTAATGCAGAGATGTGTGAAGTGACACATTTAGAAATGAAAATAAAGAGAAATAATGGAAGTTAAATGCCTTAATCTTCAAATGTTAGCATGGACGGAGAGGGCTTGGGCTGGCGCAAACACAAAAATCTTTAGAGGTGGCTGGACAAGTTAATCAGACTGTTCAAAAAAGCAGTGAAAGGCACCTAAGAGTATAAGAGCAAGGAAATGATCGTGAACAATTACAAATCGGTGGTTAGACAATGCTGAAGTAATGTATTCAATTCTGGGTAGTAGACATGAAGAAAGATATTAAACTGCGAGAGAAGAGCTGTAACAGACTAGTACCAGGGAGGTACTAGTACTAGGGAAGACAGTACTGTGGAAAAGCTAAAGAATTGATGGTTCCCTGCAGGTAAAAGCCATGCACAAGCAGCTGCAAAGAGAGAGATACAAACAAAAGGAGGCCGAAGTTAAAAATCAGGAGCTTATACAGGAGAACAGGGAACTGAAAGGTGAACTGGCAGTTTTGTCAGTTTCTCCCCGGGTCCAAAACGAATGCCAAGTCTACAACCAACCACCTGTGAAATCCAGGATTAAACGAAACAAAGCTAATGTTCTTAAAACTGAGGATTCCTCCTGAGGAATCTTAAAACTGTTGAATCCTGAGCAATCCAACAATTCACTGTTGCGGCAGCAACAGTGATGAAGCCCATGCACCCCGAACACCCTTTTTACAGTCCCTTAAAACTAAAAAAGTGAAAACTGAGAAATTAGTGAGGCAAAGATTACAGGACAGCAGGGAGGTAGATGTTCGGGTGATGCAGGCTAAAAACCACATTGTATATGTGCCTGTGGCCCCTGAGAACATTAACTGGCGGTCTAAAGAAATGCCTCACCCGAAGAAAGGGCCAATGAAAACCTGGGAAAACCTAGACTGGTTAAGGGGAATATACCTGCTCTATCCCTAGGATGGGATACAAATCCTCACTGTCACTGTCACCAAGAGAGAGGATTGCCACCTCCAAGAGGCAGTTAAAAGGTGCCATTGGAGAGTACAAGCCGGAGCTGCAAACTGGCTGAACAGCAATAAAATAGTGGCTACAGGGATATGCTCCTACTAAAACCGATTGGACAAAAGTCACAGCCTGCTGCCAAAACGCCACTGTGGAAGTCCCCAAAAATGAGGAAAGGTTTTGGACAACCTGGAAGGAACATGCAGGCGTCCCAAAACGTAAAGGATGATGAAGATTTTGAAAACTGCGACTACAGACTTGCTGAAATCTGCCTTTGTGGCAGGACTCAAACCAGAGCTCACTAAAATGCTGAAAATCACTAAACCAGATTGGGATCAAAGGGGGACCAAATACTATGAGCTGGTTGACGGAGTCAACCAGCACAACTGGGATATGGGAGCTCAGGTACGAGCCGTACAGACAAGTAAGACAGGCCCCTAGTAGGCACAGAAAAATCCAGGACAGACGCCCAGGGAAATGTTACATCTGTGGGAAGGAGGGTCACTGTGACAAAGAGGGAAAGGTGCAGCAGCCCCACAAAGAGCCCTAAGGAAAGAGAAACCTTGTGGCAGGAAATAATCTCCACCTCTTGTAACAGTTTATAAAGCTGTCCGCCCAACAGCAGCAGAATTTGACAAAATTTGCTGAATTTGACAAAAAAAAACTGAATGAGCCGTGCTGTGTCCCTCCACTCTCCTACATGCTTTATGCCAGGAGAGGGGAGACAGACTGTATGTGACCATGAAGGCGGGCAACCTAAATACTGAGTTTTTCATGGACACAGGAGCAGGATTAACATGCTTACCCCGGAAGCATGAAGCCAAGCTGCCGGTAGACAGTATAGTAAGGGTAGCTCCAGGGCAGGAGCTGACAGGATTGAAATTTTAAAAAAACAAGCCTATAAACATTGTATTCAGCCCCCATGAACCAATAACCTGTGTACGGGTAGGACCTGTAGCTCAACCGCTCCTCAGGATGGTTATCCTTTCTCAATTAAATTCATCCCTATACTTCAATGATGGACGGATGAGGTGGTCTATCAGAACCCTACAGAGGGAAGAATTAAATGACCACCCCATCTGGGTGAAAGACAAAGACGATTGCGGGTTACTTGAAATGGAACCTGCAACGTAACTAGGATACCACGCCATGCGCCAAACAGTATCCCATCAGCCCAATGTCAATTGCAGGAATCCTTCCAATAATCCTGGTAAAAATACACAGCACCTCTCACAGACTGGTGTGGCCCATGCAGTAGGCAAGCGGGGAATGGAAACTGGCCGTGGCCTATAGAAAAGCTAACCAGCGCATTGATCAAAGGGCTGAAATGGTAGCCGACCCCTCTACTATATTTAGTGCACTAACACCAGACCACAGTGGTTTTCAGTTATAGATATGGCGAACGGTTTCTGGTCAGTACCCCTAGCACCTGAAGTACAATCATGGTTTGCCTTTACTGTACGACAACAACAATACACGTAGACCTGACTTTCTCAGGGATTCCACAACAGCCCAGCTGTGTACCACATGGTTTTACAGAGTCATCTCTGCCAAATGTAACCAACTGAATCAGTATGTGGATGATATACTGGTAGCTTCCAAAACCAAAAGGCAACATGAAATAGGCCTTAAAGCTCTTTTAAATCATCAGCACCAGAAAGGCCACAAAACTAGTACTGAAAAGGCCCAGATTGCCCAGAGGGAGGGCATGACATCGTACCAGGTGAGTGGGTACTCGTGAAGAAGGTCCACAGGAACCACTGGATGTCAAACGGGAAGGGCCAAGTACACCAAGATCACCCAGTCAGCTGTCAAGGTTCTGGAAAAGGCGGCCTGGATTCATGCGTCCCCTATCAAACAGGCTTCTTGCAAAATAGAAGAAGCAGAGGCTGAATATCCACCATGGCACCTATGATCCTCTTCTCAGTTCTGGTTATTGTAGGTTTTATATCATCAGGTTATCCAGAATTGCATGTTAACACTTACCTTCATATGTCCCACATCTATGCCCAGACACTCAATCTGTCAAAATGCTGGATATGCTCACACGTTCACACTCATTCCAAAGGGGAGGATACCATTCTACCCTATTCCCTTTACTGACTCCAATATGGCAGAATGGTATGACCGTCAAGGTTCTAGTGCTAAAGCCCGGAGATCTACTAACTGATACCAGACCACGTTCTCTGGATGGTAGCAGTCCAGTTATGACCTTACCCACAGCCCTCCATTCCTGACCATCATTAATAACTCAGATCAGGGAGCACAGCTGGACATCCCAGATGTCCTAGTTTTGAGGACCACAACTTCCCCTCCACAGTGGTCGAAAATGCCCTCGACCTCGTTCCTCGCATTTCCTGCAACTCATCCCTCACACCCCCTCCCCACAATAACAGCCAAACGGAATCCCCCTTGTCCTCACGTACCACCCCACCTACCTCCGGATCCAACACATCATCCTCCGACACTTCAACCAAATGCAATATGATCCCACTACCAAAGACATTTTTACCTCCCCACCCTTATCTGCTTTCCGCCTCCCCCTCACTCCCTATTTATTTCAGAATCCCCTTACCTTCCCCCATTTCTGAAGAAGGGTCGAGACCCAAAATGTCAGCTTTCCTGCTCCTCTGATGCTGCTTGGCTGTTGTGTTCATCCAGGTCTACACCTTGTTATCTCACTACAGGATGGAGCCTTTTCGCACTCCCATACCAAAAATAGGATTGTTTGATATTAAAATCTTACTGTGAATAGGTGTTGTTACCAAACCCCTTATCTGAATCCCGCTCCAGCCAGATGGTAATTGGATTAGCCCTCTTCCTTTAAAGTAAAAGGTTACTTCCCTGCAGACTTTTCCTGTACATTATGTAACAAGGTACTTGTCCCAAGTTTTTATTCAGTATGTATATAAGAAAACTTTAAACCACTAATAAAACTAACAAATGCTATGCAGTGTACGTAAGCAATGTTTAACCTAATAAAACTAACAGTGTTATGTCCAGAACTGCGTGACCTTGAATGAATGAAACTGATGTGACCGCGAAACAGAATGAATGAATGCATGAATGAACGCAAGAATGAATGCAAGAATGTAAACAGAACCCACAGATGGACGCAACCATGAAACTAGCTAAACAAGCGATAGTAAATAAAAGACAGAGGCAACCAAAACTGATAGGAACACATAGTTTTCTTAAAAAAAAACATGATACCTTTCTCCAACTCGAAAATTCTAACCTTAAAAATAGCAAGACTAACGCCTTTTGAATTATGCAAGGTCAAACCAGACAGACACTCTAATCTCATTAAAATAACCATTAACACTCAGCAATAACTAGTAACATTTAGCGAATGTTTAAACAATCTCCGATTTCCTGCAAAACGGTTTTTGTACAATATCTAAGATAATAAAATGTGAGGCTGGATGAACACAGCAGGCCAAGCAGCATCTCAGGAGCACAAAAGCTGACGTTTCGGGCCTAGACCCTTCATCAGAGAGGGGGATGGGGGGAGGGAACTGGAATAAATAGGGAGAGAGGGGGAGGCGGACCGAAGATGGAGAGTAAAGAAGATAGGTGGAGAAGGTGTGGGTGGGGAGGTAGGGAGGGGATAGGTCAGTCCAGGGAAGACGGACAGGTCAAGGAGGTGGGATGAGGTTAGTAGGTAGCTGGGGGTGCGGCTTGGGGTGGGAGGAAGGGATGGGTGAGAGGAAGAACCGGTTAGGGAGGCAGAGACAGGTTGGACTGGTTTTGGGATGCAGTGGGTGGGGGGGAAGAGCTGGGCTGGTTGTGTGGTGCAGTGGGGGGAGGGGATGAACTGGGCTGGTTTAGGGATGCAGTGGGGGAAGGGGAGATTTTGAAACTGGTGAAGTCCACATTGATACCATATGGCTGCAGGGTTCCCAGGCGGAATATGAGTTGCTGTTCCTGCAACCTTCGGGTGGCATCATTGTGGCAGTGCAGGAGGCCCATGATGGACATGTCATCAAGAGAATGGGAGGGGGAGTGGAAATGGTTTGCGACTGGGAGGTGCAGTTGTTTGTTGCGAACTGAGCGGAGGTGTTCTGCAAAGCGGTCCCCAAGCCTCCGCTTGGTTTCTCCAATGTAGAGAAAGCCGCACCGGGTACAGTGGATGCAGTATACCACATTGGCAGATGTGCCACATCCAGCATCTGCAGTTCCCATTATCTTTGTACAATATCTACTGCTTAACACTCAAGTGTTAGAATGTTAATGAATGCTTAAATTCTGTATAAAAAAGGCTGCTTTTAAGCTATGATTTTAGGATTCTATTTCACCTTACATCGTGCTGCTGTAAATGTACAATAAAGAAGGTATTTTCACCATTCACTGATCCTGGTCATCTGGTTCTTTGAACACAATTTCACAAGCTATAAGGAGAGGTGAGAAAAACTCAGCTGTTTTCTCTGGGGTGACAGAGACTCGGGTAGACTTGATAGAAATCTATAAAATTATGAGCTCTGTAGATAGGGCTGATGGTCAGAATCTTTTTCCCAAGAGTTGAAATGTCTAATGCTAGGTGGCATCCATTTAAGTTGAAAAGTCCAAAAGGAGATGTGAGTCACATTTTTTTTAAACACAGAGTGTGGTTGGAGTCTGGAACATGCTGCCAAGAATAGGTCATTGAATTCCTACAGTGTGGTAACAGGCCGTTTGGCCCAACAAGTCCACACCAACCCTCAGAGCATCCCACCCAGACTCATCCCCCTTTAACCCACCTAATCTACACGTCCCTTAACACTATGGGCAACTTAGCATGGCCAATCCTCCGAACCTGCACATCTTTGGGACGAAACTGGATCACCCAGAGGAAACCCACACAGACACAGTGAGAATGTGCAAACTCCATACAGATAGTTGCCCAAGTGTGAAATCAGGTCCCTGGAGTCATGAGGAAGCACTGCTACCCACGAAGCCACTGTGCCACGAGTAGTGGTGGAGGAAGATATGATAGGGGTATTTCAGGGACTTTTAAATAAGCACATGAATATGAAAGCAATGAACGTATATGGACAAGGGCAGGCAGAAGGGATCAGTTTAATTTGACACCATGTTCAGCACAAGACTGTGGACCAAAGGGCCTGCTCTTCTGTGGTACACCCCTATGTTCTAACAATTGCTTTGGTCAATAGGACACTCCCAAGGTATTGGAAGTGGTCAATATTCGAAGGCCCTCCGTAGGTGGACGTTGATGATCAGGGTTTCACTCCGCAATGCCAGGCCAGGTTGGTGGAGAACATTCATCTTGCAGATGTTCAGGGTGAGATCCATGCTCTCAAGTGCTTCCATAAAGGTACTGAAGATAGTCTGGTGTTCGTCCTCTGAGTTCGCACAGACACAAGCATCTTCCATGTACTGTAGCCCAATGACACAAGTTGTGCTAAGCGGTGGAAGTTGAATAATTTTTCGCTGGTTCTGTTGGTTAGCTCTACTCCAGCAGGAATCTTGTCAGCAAGGTAGGTCAAAATATGTTGGGATGATGATAGAGCACTGCTTGACACTGGCCAAGCAGGGAATTTTTTTGTTTTTTCTATTTTTTTTGTGGGATGTGGGCATCGCCGGCTGGCCAGTACTTCTTGCTCATCCTTGATTGCCCTTGAGAAGATGGTGGTGGGCTGCCTTCTTGAACCGCTGCATTCCTCCTGCTGTGAGTTGACCGACAATGCTATCAGGGAGGGAATTCCAGGATTTTGACCCACCGGTAGTGAAGGAATGGTGATATATTTCCAAGTCAGGATGGTGAGTGAGTTCGAGGGGAACTTGGAGGTGGTGGTGTTCCCATATATCTGCTGCTCTTGTTCTTCTAGACGGAAGTGGTCGCGGGTTTGGAAGGTTCTGTCTGGCGATCTTTGGTGAATTTCTGCAGTGCATCCTGTAGATTGCAAACATTGCTGCTACTGAGCATCGGTGGTAGAGGGAGTGAATGCTTGTGGATGTCGTTTCAATCAAGCAGGCTGCGTTGTCCTGGATGGTGTCTAGCAACTTTTATGTTGTTGGGGCTGCATTCATCCAGGCAAGTGCGGAGTATTCCATCACACTCCTGTAGATGGTGGACAAGCTTTGGGGAGGCAGGAGACGAATTACTCACTGCAGTATTCCCAGCTTCTGGCCTGCTCTTAGATTAGATTAGATTAGGTTAGATTCTCTACAGTGTGGAAACAGGCCCTTCGGCCCAACAAGTCCATACCGCCCCTTGAAGCATCCCACCCAGACCGATTCCCCTATAACCCACACACCCCTGAGCACCACGGGCAATTTTAGCAAGGCCAATCCACCTAGCCTGCACATCTTTGTATTGTGGGAGGAAACCGGTGCGCCTGGAGGAAACCCACGCAGACACGGGGAGAATGTACGAACTCCACACAGACAGTCGCCCGAGGCTGGAATTGAACCCAGGTCCCTGGCGCTGTGAGGCCACAGTGCTAACCACTGAGCCACTGTGCTGCCCCGGTTAATGCAGGGAGAGAGCCAAAGTATCTTCCATAAATCTGGCTTGGACGTGAGATCACAATCATTCTGATCTGAGTTGCAGATTAAGGAAGAACGATCAATTATACACTGATTTTTACAGTGAAATACAGCATTTTTATGCAAGTTCTGTTACAGAAATCACAAACCACACAGTCATTATGTCCATCCCCCTTATTCCATGCACCAAATCCTGTGAAATACCTAATGAATGATGGGCATTATACACAAAAAAAACACAAAAGATTTGTTTTTTCTGAAGAAGGGTCCTGGCCCGAAACGTCAAACGTTCCTGCTCCTCTGATGCTGCTTGGCCTGCTGTGTTCATCCATCTTCACACCGTGTTATCTCAGATTCTCCAGCATCGGCAGTTCCTACTATCTCTACAAAAGACAGTTGGTTTTAACGAACTGCTATAAGATTTGTAATATTAATTTCTGTTCTAAGGTTAGTTATAAAGTGTAAAGTTACACAGCTACTTACTTCCATTGTTAGCACTTCATGACTAATAAGTTGTGAACAATCTATTTCATTCAGGATGTACTAGAGATAAAAAAATGTTTCCTACATACTAATTAGCTTTCATGTCTGGGTAAACTTATTTTCCCCGAAAGCTTCCATTATACTTGTGTTATACGTGTATCTACACTTTGGTTGAAATCTGTGATTATCTGAAGAATCTTTGACAACAACCTATTTCTCAATGTTGTGAATAATTTCAAAGAAAACAACTACCTACTACAAAATAACTTCTGGCTGTTGTTTTCACACCTGCTTGATGAGTTAGGGTGGCTTGTTTGTGGGCTGAGATTTACATCCCTTGTTCTATCTGATGCTGTCCACTTAATGGGACAGCATCCGTCCATAAATGAGGCTGGAATCAATCATTTGTCAATCCTCAGGCATCCTCTTATCAAACTGTCTTGGATGGTTGCTTGTAGGGCTTCCTGTTCACCTTGGAGTAGCCCTGATCAAAGATACCATGATATTTCACTTAAAATGCGGGAGCATGCTGTTTCATTCTGGTTAATCCTTGGTGGCCATTTTGTGTTTTACAAACATTGGCCGCCCATACTCCTTTCATTCCTGGGATTATTCATGTGAACCTCCTATGGACCCGCTCTAGGACCAGTACATTTTTCCTGAGAATACTCTAAATGTGTTCTGACCAGAGCCTTTTAAGGCCTCAGAAGTACATCCCTGCTTTTATATTTTCCAAATAAATGCCAACATTGTAGTTGTCATCACAACTACCGACTCAGTTTGCAAGTTTACCTTAAGAGGATCCTGACCTAGGACTCCCAAGTTCCTTTGCACATCAGATTTCTGTTTTTTTCTCCCCACTTGACACTAGTCTGTTAATGTGGCGAGTACAGTTGAGTTTCTGGTCAATGGTAACCCCCAGGATGTAGATAGTGGGGGATTCAGTGATGGCAACACCATTGAATGTCAAGGGACGGTGATCAGATTGTCTCTTATTGGTGATGGTCATAGCCTGGCCTTTGTGTGGCACGAATGTCACTTGCCACTTGTCAGCCCAAGCCTGGACATTTTCCAGATCTTGCTGCATGTGAACATGTGTCAAGTATGACTCCAACCACCAGAGCGTTTGCACCCTGATACCCATTGATTCCAGTTTTAATAGGGCTCCTTGATGCCAGACGCAATCGAATGCAGCCGTGATATCAAGGGCTGTCACTCTCACCTCACCTCTGGAATACAGGTCATTTGTCACTGTTTGAACCAAGGCTGTAATGAGGTCAGCAGTTGAGTGGCCCTGGTGGAACATAAACTGGACGTCACTGAGCAGGTTATTTCTGAGCAGGTGCTGCTCGATAACATTGTTGCTGACACCTTCCGTCAGTTTCCTGATGATCGCGAGTAGACTGATGGGGCGGTAATTGGCTGGGTTGGATTTGTCCAACGTTGTGTGTACAGGACATACTTGGGCAATTTTCCACATTGTCAGGTAGATACATGTTGTAACTGTACTGGAAAAGCTTGGCTAAGGGAGCAGCAAATTCTGGAGCACAAGTCTTCAATACTATTGTGGGAATGTTGGCAGGGGCGGTAGCCTTTGCAGTATCCAGTGCCTCTAATCGTTTCTTGATATCACTGTCTTGATTATTTCTTGATATCAATCGAATTGGCTGAAGACTGGTATCTGTAATGCTGGAGACCACTGGAGGAGGCTGAGATGGATCAGCCACTCAGTACTTCTGGCTGAAGATTGCTGCGAATGCTTCTGCCTCATCTTTTGCAATAGTGTGCTGGTCTCTTCCATCATTGAGGATGGGGATATTTGTGGAGCCTGCTCCACCAGTGAGTTGTTTAATTGTCTACCACCATTCACAACTGGGATGTGGCAGGACTGCAGAGTTGGGATCTGATCCGTTGGTTGTGGGATCGCTTCCCTCTGTCTACCACTTGCTGCTTTTGCTGTTTGGCGTGCAAGTCGTCCTGTTTGGTGGCTACACCAGGTTGATACCTCATCTTCAGGCATGCCTGGTGCTGCTCCTGGCATGCTCTCCTGCACTCTTGATTGAACCAGGGTTGATACCCTGCCTAGATGATCATGATTGAATGGGGGATATGCCGGGCCATGAGGATACAGACTGCGCTGGAGTACAATTCTGCTGCTGTTGATGGCCCACAGCACCTCATGGATGCCCAGTCTTACGCTGCTAGATCTCAGTGTTGGAACCATTTGTCATTATCAAACTTCAATGTCATCCTGGAGCAAGTGAAGTTATGGTGGCACACTTCATGTTGCAATCAAAGTGGAGAAGGCGGCTCCATAATGATTCCTGGTTGACAGTGTCAAAGGCCGTTGTAACATCAAAGAAGGCCATGTGCAGGAGTACGTTGTTTTCTCTGCATTTCTCTTTCAGCTGCCATGCAGTGAAAATCATGTCCATTGTGTCCCTCTGTGGCTAAAAGTGACACTGTGATGCTTGGAGGAGTCCTCAGCCACAGGGAGGAGACGATTTAGGGAGGATTTTGGCAATGACATTTCCAATGGTAAACAGCCGGGAGAACCCCCTGTCATTACCACAATCGGACCTGTTCCCTTTTTCTAAAATGATCACAACTATGGCATCTCAGAGTTCTCTAGGGATGCTCTCCTCCTTCCAGATAAGGCAGACAATGGCAGGTCACTGCAGCAGGAGCTCTTTGTTTCCGCACTTCAATGCCTCAGCATTTGTTGTTCTTAAGCTGGAGGACAGCCTTCTGTACTTTGTTTTGGGGTGCGGCTAAGCTTGTGTCATGTGGCATGTTGTGGGATATGTTCACGGAAGCTCAGATCGATGACAGAGCCCTGGTTAAAGAGTTCTCTGAAGTGATCCCCTCAACATTGTTTGATGGCTTCTTTGCCTTTGATAAGAGACACTCAGTCCTTGGCCAGTAATAGGGTTCGACCTTGGGTGTTTGGCCTGTAAGTAGTCTTGACAGCACCTGCACTTCACGGCTGTTGGCCAATTGTTCAGCCTCTGGTGTTTTTTTCCACCTGTTCTTTATGTTGTGTGTTCATTGTTGGGCTTTGGTCTTCAGTCGCTTGTAGGTCTGCCATTCTTTTTCAAGTGAAGTACTGTTTTCCAGTGCCATGCGCTTCTGGTTTATCAGTTCTTAGATCTCCTGAACATTTTCATCAAACTAGTCTTAGTATTTCCTGGTTGAATGACCAACTGAATTTTTGCAGGAACTTGGTGCTCACATGACATAACTGCCAATGTTCCTCACTCAGCCAACGGGAATAGATCATCTGTTCTTTGCTGTTTATTGTATTTTTCTGTGTATAAATGTGGCCCCTATGGTTGGCTCTGTGATAACAATAACTGCATTTCACAATTAATTAATGGGTTATTACAGAGTCATTGCAGTCAGGAATAAAAAATTCCTATTGAAACTATGCCAGCTATCTACAGAGGATAATAAAGTGTGAAGCTGGATGAACACAGCAGGCCAAGCAGCATCTCAGGAGCACAAAAGCTGACGTTTCAGCCTAGACCCTTCATCAGAGAGGGGGATGGGGTGAGGGTTCTGGAATAAATAGGGAGAGAGGGGGAGGCGGACCGAAGATGGAGAGAAAAGAAGATAGGTGGAGAGGAGAGTATAGGCGGGGAGGTGGGGAGGGGATAGGTCAGTCCAGGGAAGGCGGACAGGTCAAGGAGGTGGGATGAGGTTAGTAGGTAGGAGATGGAGGTGCGGATGGGGTGTGAGGAAGGGATGGGTGAGAGGAAGAACAGGTTAGGGAGGCAGAGACAGGCTGGACTGGTTTTGGGATGCAGTGGGTGGAGGGGAAGAGCTGGGCTGGTTGTGTGGTGCAGTGGGGGGAGGGGACAAACTGGGCTGGTTTTGGGATGTGGTGGGGGAAGGGGAGCCTCCCACCCCACGCAGCACCTCCATCTCCTACCTACTAACCTCATCCCATCTCCTTGACCTGTCCGTCTTCCCTGGACTGACCTATCGCCTCCCCACCTATCTTCTTTTCTCTCCATCTTCGGTCCGCCTCCCCCCTCTCCCTATTTATTCCAGAACCCTCACCCCATCTCCCTTTCTAATGAAGGGTCTAGGCCCGAAACGTCAGCTTTTGTGCTCCTGAGATGCTGCTTGGCCTACTGTGTTCATCCAGCTTCACACTTTATTATCTTGGATTCTCCGGCATCTGCAGTTCCCATTATCTCTATCTACAGAGGAATTCAGTTTGTCCCATCATTGAGCTCTCTCTCTGTTAGCTTGCAACCAAACTCACATCCAATTGCCTTTGGAAATTATATATCAGCTCTACACAAAGCCATGTGCCTGTTGTTAATAGGCTCATATCTTTCCAAATGTAAGTCCTATCCCTAAGAAGCTTCTCCAAATATTTCCCTACCACTGGCCTATAATTTACCAGAATATTCCTGTTACCCTTCTTGAACACTGGAACAACATTACCTATTCTCCAGTCCTCTGGAACCTCTCCTGTGACTACAGGATACACAGATTTTGTACAAGGCCCCAGCAATTTCCTGACCTGCCTCCCTCAGCATTCTGGGATAGATCCCTTCAGGTCCTGGGGATTTAGCTACACTAATGCTTTTTGAAAACATCCAATATCTCCTTCTTTATATTGACCATTCCCCAGAATATCAACATGCCCTCTTGAGACTCACCATCTACCATGTCTTTCTCCTTTGTGAATAGTGATGCAATGTTTGTTAATACCCCTCCTAAATCCTTGTTTAATTTTTTTTCCCAGGTATCTTTGTTACCTATGAGGGGTCTGTAGGTCCTCAGTTTCCTAGACCTTATATTTAACTCCTTTTCCTTTTTGACTAAGCTCTGAATTTCTCTTGTCAACTAAGGCTCCCAAATCTTGCCATCCTTATCTTTCATTTTCATAAGAACATGCTGGTCCTGAGCTCTAATTAACTAGCCTTTAGAAGATTCCCATATGGCAGATGTGGATTTACCTACCCCATCTATATTCCCTAGTTCCTGACTAATTTGTGGCAGTTAGCCTTCCCCCAGTTTTGTACTTTCTCCTGAGGACTAGTCTTATCTGTATCCATAAGTAACTTAAAACTTACAAAATTATGATCACTGCTCCCAAAATGCTCTCCCACTGAAACTTTGATCACCTAGCTGGGGTCATTCCCCAATACCAGTTCAAGTATGTCCCCTCCCCTGGTTGGTCTATTTATATATTGTTTCAAATACAGTCCTGGACACTGAACAAATTCTTCTCCATCAAAGCAGCTGGAACTAAGCACATTACAGACAACATCTTGGACAGAAAGATCTCATTCCCTACACCACCAATTCTGTTTTCTGGATGGGTCCATTCTTGCGACTATATTTACTCTTTGGTAGTCACTGCACAGAGGAATCGTCCCATCTGGCTTTGGAACTAGCACTACAGGAGAACTCCAGTCATTCTGACTGGGCTCAATCAGTCCATTCACCAACCTGTATTTAATTTCTTGGGCTACCCAGCCTGATTTTCTGGATTAAGTCTATATGGGTGCTGCTTATCATGTGTGGTATTGATTGCCAAATGGTACCCTGCTTCTGGGCTTCCTTTAAATGAACTTTTAAGGTCCTCCCATCAACCCCTCTCTAAATATGAGAATGCGGAATCTAAATTGGAGTCAAGATCAATTCCACAGGGTGAGAGCTGACTGAATCGTGAACCTTATATAGGATCACAGTTTTTTTCCGATAAATCGTTTTAAAATATTCATTTTAAAGGTTAGCTATCGAAGGAATAGCTAGAAAGAATAGGTGGGGTTGTAACAAGTGTGATGAATTATTGCCCACGTGTCTGAATAAGTGCAGTTCTCACAACAATCAAGAAGCTTAACACCATTCAGGACAAAGCAGATGCTTATTCCAATTTAATACTAACTTTGGCATGGAGGTGACTGAGGTTAAACAGCTTTTCATCTAGATGCTATTTAATTCCACATCAAAGGTCTGTTGATTTTTTTTGAGATGAATAGTCACTGTCAAGGAGATAACAGATTATATGCTGGCTATCACACAGTCTTGCTTGATAGCAACTGGATTACGGAAGCAACTGTTTCAGATCTCTCACTCAAGACAATTATAGTTCCAGTCTTCCAAGGATTGGAGGTTTGAAATAAAATCCCAGCAATCTGATTACTCCTTTTTGCAACAAACCACTACCCACTTAGTGTCATTCAGTGCTCCATCCACCATACCGTCCCAACTATTGCTAACTCACCTCTCTGTTTAATAACTCCTCTCAACCTTATCCAGAAACCCTGTAATAAAGTTAAGCAACTATTCATGCCCCTCCCTTGGCCATGGCTCAGTAAAAACTAGACCATGCATCAATCTGTGACCTTGGTTCATATGCCTTCTCCATCATACTCCTTGCATTTAGATACTCACCATTTAATTGAAGAATCTGCCTACTAGATCATATACACAGCAAAACATGTGACGTCTTGCTCTGACACAATGGGTGGTGTAGTCCACTAAGTATTTCAACTTCTGTCGTTCTTTGACAAGTCTATATGTCGGTGTGCCTGCTAGTGAGACAATGGATCAGACAGGGACCCACAGTTTGTGTACCTTGGGGAGTCCATAGAATTGGGGTATGTTGCTTCCCTTTGGCTTCATTTTTTGGTAGTCTGTTTTGATGACATCTCCTGAATTGTGTAATTTCTTCAGGGTCACTGTAATCTGGCTCCTCAAATGCTGCTTGGCCTGCTGTGTTCATTCAGCTCCACATTTTGTTATCCCTAACTGTGGTGTCAGGTCTATTGCCTTCTGTTGGTAGGTGTCAGTATCTGCTAGTGGTGCATTAGCTTTCTCGAGGTATCGGACTCTACTGAGGATTATTATCATGCGTCCTTTGTTTGCTGGTAAGATTACAATGTTCCTGTCTTTCTTAAGCCTTTCCAGGGCCAAACAGAGACATGCCAGGGAATGAGAGATAATGGGAATTGCAAATGCTGGAGAATCCAAGACAAGCAAGTGTGAAGCTGGATGAACACAGCAGGCCAAGCAGCATCTCAGGAGCACAATTCCTGGCAGCCAACCAGAAGTCCAATAAACAAGCTCAATGAATTAGATCCTGTGTAAAAACCACTGAGAAACAGAACTGGAAGTAATACCAACCACCCCAGCAAACCAAGCGGTAAGTAACAAAAAGGATGGAACGCCGATACTTCACTGGAGACACACTGACAATGTTACCTAGCAGGGCGACAAAACGTTTGCAACCAAACCCACCGGCTCAGCAAACAACCGAAGACAGTTTTAATATAGATGGGCAAAATGTGTCAGCACAGGCTTGGATGGCTGAAGGGCCTAATCCTGTGCTATATTATTCTCTGTTTGTTCTTTGTGTCCATCTTGATTTCTGGCTGAGTTTAGCGCAGACTGCAATAGGAAAGCTACAATTTGGCCTTAGACTCCAAGCTAGCTGTAGCAAGTGCCAACTAGAGTTCATCACTCAGTACCTTCCACTAGAAGGTACACATGCTCAACAGTAGCCTTTGGCAGCACATGAGGGTAAGGAACTAAATATCTGTGAACAAGACTGAATCACATTCCAGTTTGGGACATACAAACAGGTCACAGAGAAACACTTGTAATCGTGTTTAGTAGAATTGGTGTCATGGGACATGATTCCACTGCAGTTTGCTTCGAAGGTAAATTATAACTTATTTGCAAATTGAATCCACAGTCTGAAACGTGGAATGAAAGAAAACTAGTTGATTGCACCTTTAGTTGAGGGTGGTAGAACAAAGTAAGAGCAGCTTAACTGTACTGCTTTTAAACCTTGAATAATATCTGGATAAGTTTCTGTCACAGATAAGCAATAAGTAAATCAATCACTAATCATGAAATGATCAGTTTCTCGTGAACTCACTTCAGATTTTCTTAATTCAAAACAAAAATTACAACACTTGGTTTTGTTTTCTTTTAAACTGGAGACTATTTGCAGAGTTAACCAAAAATATATCTGCTTACCTATCCAGAGTTGTTTTAGACAATAGACAATAGTTGCCAAATTAGAAATAAGGCAAGTGGATTTTCTGTCTCAATCAGGCCAGGTCCCTATATAAACAGGCAAGGCTGGAATGCAATGCTCTGCATTCTGAACCAATTTGATTTTGGAGAAAATGCATTCTCCAGTCTGTTTCTCGGGTGAGAATGATAGTGTTTGACTCCTGAAATACATATTTCACAAATAGCCTTACATTACCAGGAAAGTTGGAGGTAGTGGGAAAGAAAATATACTAAGGAGTAAAAATAAGGAATTTCTGAGTACAGACAATCCCTGCAATCACAGTGTCACCAAAATGATGTCAAATACTAGAATGATGTGTACAGCTAATGTTAGTGATAAATTACTGTTTATGTTTCTGAGGCAAAGCTATCTACACAGGAGCAATTTACATCAACTGCTCCACCCACCTTGGCAAACTCACTAGGATCAATCTCAGGATAATAAAATGTGAGGCTGGATGAACACAGCAGGCCAGAGATAATGGGAACTGCAGATGCTGGAGATTCCAAGATAATAAAATGTGAGGCTGGATGAACACAAATCTCATACCAGTTATGGAGGCGGCCACACCATACATCATAACAGTGTCACAAATAGATTTGATTAAACACACATGTGGCCCTTTCTTTCCTGCTTCAGCCCAGGGGAAAATCACTGATTTGCAATAATTCCCACTCCCTTGAGAAGTGAGTGGTAAAAAAAATGCAGTCATTTCTGGATTGTAGCTTCATCACAATAAATAATGATTGTAAACAGGACAAATATCAGTCACTGAGATAATGATGCATATTTTGCAATATTCTTCATGGTACAGGCCTCACCAGTAATGATTGAGGGCTGTAACTCTGCTTCCATCTCTATGTACACATTGCACGTAACTCAGTAAACTATCAAGATAGATCTTACAGAGATCTATCACTCTCTCACCCTCTCCAGTTATATAAGCTTATGTATCTTAATCAACACAGGTCTGCAAGTGTTATAATTCTCACTCCCTCTCGATACATACATAAGTTTGTACCACCATAAACTAAACTTAATTACGGAGAAACATAATCACACAAAAAAAATTTTAAAAAAAGAGGAAAAATGCAAAACTAAAATATATCTCTGAAATATATGATACGTATTATGGGAGAAAAGGAACACTGTTCTGACAAACACACTTCAAAAAGGTTCGTGTCACATACAGGTGAAGACATTAGCTTATCATAAAATCAATCAATTTATCCATAACTGTGGAAAGTAGTACTTTGCCTGGCAACAAGTTCAGCACAACACTTCTTACAAACACCATTTTATGGAATTTACAACAGAGAAACAGGCCACTCAGACCTCATCTATCGATGCTGATATTTATGCTCCATGAGGAATGATGCAAATAATACACTATCATGCAGAAAATATTCTCTGATTTATGCTGTAATGAAAGACAATTAAAGGAGTCTCTCCAAGTGAGGGCTATACTTGAATTCAAATACAGACTGCAATTTACAGATTCAAAGTGTGTGATTCTGAACAGCTATTAGTGATGAAAAGGATACTAGAATATTGAAGTAAAGACTGGAATTTAGTTATATCTGAACTTCTACTACTTGTAGGTAATATTGCTACTTGGGCTACTACATAAAACTCTCTCCTTTGTCAGCATAATTGTAAGAAGCAACTAAGAACAGGTTTAAGAGGGAGGCATCACTAATTCAGCACCCTCAAAATCACAGAATTTACAGAAATGTTAAGATATAGAAGGAGGCTGTTCAGTCCATCATGTCTGCAATGGCTTTCTGAATGAACATTTTACAAAGTGCCAATCTGCTGCCTTTTTCCAAAAAACTGTAATTTGTTCTAACCAAATAATCATCCAATGCCCTTATTAATGCCTCAATTGAACCTGCCTCCACCACAATTTCAGGCAATGCATTCCATACCCTAACTACTTGTTAAGGGGAAAGTTTTTTTTTCTCTCACATCACATTTATTTCTTTCACAAATCATTTTAAATGAGCGTACATCACTTGACATAGGAAACCATGCCAAAGTTCAAAGACAGGCTGTATTGCACTCCCAGCCCCAACGCCTTCCAGCTCTGCTAACAGAGCACCCCCTACCCCTTGAATGCTTTTCTGAGGCTAAAGGCAACTCTTCCAAAAAACTCCAGAAGAAATTTAGGAGAAAATATTTTGGACAACTAGAATTTTCTTTCTTTATTCCAATCAGATTCACAACTAAATCATGATGTGCTCAGCATGCACTGCAGACCAGTATACCACAGGAATTTCAGAACCAGTCAAATGCACTGGATAAGCAAAGCTCCTGGTAATATCTTGAATAAAGGCAAGATACTGTGAATGCTGGAAATCTGAAACAAACTCAGAGAATGCTGGAGAAGTTGAGCAGGTCTGGCAGCAGCTGTGGGGAAAGAAACAGACAAAACAGTGCTGAAGAAGTTCGAAAGAAGGCTCATACTGGATTCAAAAACATTAACTGTTTATCTCTCCACAGATGCTGCCAGGCTTGTTGAGTTTCTCCAGCATTCTCCACTTGTTCCTGGTAATATCCTGACTATCCAACAGCCAGTTAAGCAGTTCCATACAATGACAACAGCTGAACATTTCACAAAGAACATCTTTGAAACAAATTGTTTCTAGCTTGTGCACCATGAGTTGCCATCGTCATGTCACCTCTGAGGTGCCTGTTTTCTGTTAGAGGCATGAAACCAGAAGGCATTAATACCAACACACAGACACATATGGTTGTATCTTCATTATTTTGGCTAAGTCTGAGCAGCATTGGGATTTTTGGACAGTTTCTTGCCAAGAGGCCTTGTGAGTTCTGATACCATTTCTTACTAAATTCTCTTAATTAATTGCCTACCCTGACATGTGGTGTCCCTAATATCTGATCATAGAGTCCCTACAGTGTGGAAACAGTCCCTTCAGCCCAACAGGTCCACACCAAACCTCAGAGCATCCCACCCAGACCCATTCCCCTATAAACCACCTAACCTGAACCTCCTTGAAAACTAGGGGCAATTTATCATGGTCAATCCACCTAGCTTGCACATCTTTGGACTGTGGGAGGAAACCGGAACACCCAGACGAAACCCACACTGACACAGGGAGAATGTGCAGGTCCCTGGTTCTGTGAGGCTGCATTGCTAACCACTGGCCGACGGTGCCGCCCCAAATTTCCACCCTATTTTATATGCAATCCTCAGAACAAGTCAGCAATTAGCAGATATTCTGGAAATCACAGCATCCCTTGCACCCATGCCATATTTAAAGTACTGCCAGCCCAGAACTGGCATACATAGTTCCTGTCATTTTCTGCAGACATGGCAGACAGGTGCAAATCAATGTCTCACTTTGTGGGCAGGAACGTGAAGGTCCTGCTGGTTGGGATGATGGAGGTGAAGGACTTTGTCATTTTTCAGCATCAGCAAAGAAGGTTTTCTCCTGGGGTAAAGTGGTCTCAACCATCTGGTGGAATGCTCAGCACTGTAGGAAGATGGTGAATAACCTTCTCCACTCCACCAGCATAGGTGTCAACATCTCCTTTCTTATACCTCACACTCAGGCTATTCTCTGCTACAGTACCCATCTCACACTGACACTCATATTCTATCACCCTCATTATTGCCTGTAACATCTTGCCCACAATATCTTAGACAAGGAATTCCTAGAGTGCATACAGATGGTTTTCTGGATCAATTAGTGAGGGGCCAATGAGATAACAGGCTGTTTCAGACTTAGTATAATGCAACGAAAAAGGAATAATTGGTAATGTAATTGTGAAAAACCCATACAGGATGAGCAACCACAGTTTGATTGAGTTCTTCATCAAGGTGGAGAGTGAGATAGTTGATTCTCAGACTGGGGTCCTTAATCTTAATAAGGCAGACTACAATGTGAACTGGCTATGATGGATTGTGAAATGTTACTGAAAGAATGAGTGTGGACAGGCAATGGCAAACGTTCAAAAAGTGAACTATGAAAACTGTTTATTTCTGTCCAGTGCAGGAGTACATAGAGATCAGTGGTCAAACCATGGTTTATGAGGGAAGTTAGAGATAATATTAGATGCAAAAAAGAGTCATGCAAATTGGCAAGAAAAACAGACCTGAGGGTCAGGAACATCTTATAAGTCAGCAAAGCTCTAAGGGATTGATTAAGAAGAGGAAAATACAGTCTGAGAGTAGGCTTGCAAGGAACATGGGAAGTGACTGTAAAAGTTTATCCAAGTACATAAAGCAAAAAAGATTGATGAAAACTAGTATAAATCCCTTACAATCAGAAACAAGGGAATCAAAAAGAAGAACAAAAATGGCTGATGATCTAAATTTATATTATGCTTCTGTCTTCACAAAGAAGGACACGAATAACGTACCACAAATGATCGGGAGCCAGGGATTGGTGAAAGGGAGAAACTGAATCAAATCTGTATTAGTCGAGAAATGGTGTTGGAGAAATTGATGGCATTGAAGGCTACTAAATCCCCAGGGCCTGATAATCTACATCCCAGAGTACTTAAGGAAGTAACCCTAGAAATAGTAAATGCATTGGTGGTTATTTTCCAAGATTCTATAGATTTTGGAATAGTTCCTACAAATTAGAGAGTAGCTAATGTAATCCCACTATTTAAAAAGGGAGGTAGAGAGAAAACAGAATTATAAACCACTGAGTCTGACATCAGTAGTGGGGAGGTTACTAGAGTCTATTATTGAGGATTTTATCACAGAGGACTTGGAAAACAGTGGTAGAATCAGATAGATCAGGAGAGCCAATGGATGTCGTTTATTTGGATTTTCAGAAGGCTTTCGACAAAGTCCCATGTAGATATTAATGTGTATATTAAAACTGATAGGTTTGGGGATAATGTATTAAGATGCACAGAAAAAAGCAGGCACGCTAGCAGACAGGAAATAAAGAGTAAGAATAAAGAGGTTTTTTTTCTGAATAGCAGGCAGTAAGTGGTAGGGTACCACATGAATTGGTACCATGACCCCAGCTATTCACAGTATTTGTTAATAACTGAAATGAGGGAAGTAAATGTAATCTCTCAAAATATTTGAAGGCTTCAACACAGGTAGACAGGATGGTGAAAAGGAATACTGGATGCCTGCCTTCATTAACTATGGTACAAAATATAAGAGCAAGGAAGTCTTGTTACAATTTTATAAAACATTAATTAGGCCACAGATGGAATACTGCATGCAGTTCTGGTCACCACACTATTGGAAAGATGTAACTGCACTGGAATGGATTTGAGGAGGTTCACGAGAATTAAGTGTCTCAGTAATGGGACGGGCTGGGTTTGTTTTCCTTGGAGCAAGGAGGCTTAGTGGAATCTTGTTGAGGGAGATAGAATTATGAGAAATGCAGACAAGAGTAGATCTTGAGAATCTCTTCCTATGGGAAGACCTGCCTAAGACCAGAGTTTTTAAGTTTCAGGTGAGCAGCAAGTGGTTTAGAGCAGATGTGAGAAAAGATATGTTCACCCAGAGGGTGGCAGAAATGTGGGATGTGCTGCCTGAAAGGGAATGGAGGCAGATACTCTCACTACATTTAAGCATCTGGATGAGCACTGAAAATGCCAGGGCAAAGTAGGCTATAAGCCAACTGCAGGTAAATGGGATAGTGTACATTGTTATTTGTTAGTTAACATAAAGATAGTGAATCAAAAGTTCTGTATCTATGTCGTATGACTCAATAACCATGGCTCCGTGAAAGTTTGCAACATGGAGATGACTTGGAGCAAGCAGCAAAATGAATCAGTCAGTTTTTCATTCTGGTTTCCTAGTCAAGTTTTCCTAACCTCAAGCTTGTTGGCAAATTTGGTAAAGTGGGAATACAATTATTAATGAGATGAGGTGGCCTGTCAACAAATCATTTAATAAGTAATAATCCATGTCAGCCAGCATCTCTCCACTGCAAATCGAGAATTTTATCATGTCACTTGTGAAAAGCATAAAAAATGGAGTGAGTTGCTCCCGATGTTGACAGGGTCCTCACTGATTTGTTGCCTGATTCTGCCACACATTTTGCCATAGACCATGTTGCTCAGACTTTTCTGAGATTTCACCCATGGTGTCAGAATTATGAAGGCTGAAATTGTATGTGAGAAACTGTGAAAGCTACAAGAGAGCTATATACTATAAAAAAAAAATCAGGACATCAGTCTGCAACTTTCTCTAGATAGGTGAGTAAGTATGATTTTGAATTATCCCACCCCTGCTACTGTTGAGATAAAAGACGATACAAGGCAAAATTGCAACTGCTTCCAGTCACAATGGCAAAGTTATAAGATAGCCTCAGATCTAGGTAGAAAACCTGAATAAATCAGGATAGTAACTCTATTATCAGTGCAGAGAAAAGAACAATATGAGCTGTAATGCACCCTAGACCTCAAATTGGGGCAGAAAAATTAGACTTAATAAATTTTGAAATCATTGATTCAAACTGTCTCCCAAAGCTGTTTCGGAAGGGTTTGTGTTTAACTCAGGAAGGAGGGGAAATATTAATCTGTTTGTGGCTGACTAAGACATATAGCTGAACCATGTGAATTTTTCCAACTGAAAAATGATCCTATCAGAGACACCACTGGCACAGAACATACTGCCCCAGTATGACAGCACATTTGTTGAAATAAAGAGAAACGCATTCTGAAGAAAGCATGTGAAGAAGTTCTCACCTGGCTAATTAGATGAGATTAGATTCCCTACAGTGTGGAAACAGGCCCTTCGGCCCAACAAGTCCACACCGCCCTTTGGAGCATCCCACCCAAACCCATTCCCCCTAGAACCTACACACCCCTGAACACTACAGGCAACTTAGCATGGCCAATCCACCCAGCCTGCACATCTTTGGACTGCGGGAGGAAACCAGAGCACCTGGAGGACACCCACGCAGACACGGAGAGAATGTTGAAACTCCACAGAGTTACCCGGGGCTGGAATTGAACCCGGGTCCCTGGTGCTGTGAGGCTGTAGTGCTAACTGAACCACCGTGCCACCCCAGGCAGCTAAAAAGTATTAATGAAACAGTGTACTTTATGCTGAAAGGCTGATCATATCTAACAAGCTCAAGGCAAAGGAGAAATGAAGAAAAAAGTATTAAAGAAGGGCCAGCAGAAAGATCAAGGCCACAGTATGGGACGCAAAACCTTACAAAAACATACATTTGATTCAAGTGCTTAATCCTGAGATACAAAATCAGTATTGGGATTCATACCCTTAAATCAGTGTCTTTAACCTTTTGGAGCTATCAAACAAACTCTGAAATTCAAGCATTCCACTGTGATTATGTAAGGTTGAAAGTAAATCATGTAGCTCTTACTGAGTAATGATTGTTCTCAGGGCTATAATCAACAGAGCCATTGTAAGTAATAGTTTTCTTTTCACATTACAGATAGTTTGCCTCAAATGTATAAGGTGTGATGGGAGTTTTAAACACCTTTACAGCCTGATTATTGCCTTGAACTTTTGACAATTCTTTTTAATTGCATTTGATAATAAAATGAGCTTGACAGTGAACTTATGGACTTTTCACACACACTTATGTCTTCTTGAATGACCCAAAAGGGATCCTTCCCTCTCCCACATGGCAGTTTAACTTTCTCAGTAGACACCTGGCCTCCCCATATCCTGGGCAGATACCTAACCACTCCAAAGAGATAGCCAACTTCTCGAAAGGAACTTACAAAGATTAGACCTGCTCCTACAACATCTGACCTGTCCAAGTCATGATGCCCAGTCCTGGTCAATGAAAATTAGACCAGACTAGAAGCAGCTGTTGTTTTGAATGTGGGAAGGTACTCCCATAATCGTTAAGGGTGGGTCATGTCTGATCAACTTGACTGAATTTCTCAAAGAGGTAGCCAGGTGTGTAGATGATGGCAATGCTTTTGATGTAATCTACTTGGATTTCAGCAAGTCTTTTGTTAAGGTCCCACAAGGGAGACTGATAGCAAAGATAACAGCTCATGAGATCCAAGGAAATTTGGCAAAATGGATCCATAGTTGGTTGAACAACAGGAAGCAAATGATGATGGCTGAGGATTATTTTTTCAGGGGTCAGTGTTGAGACCCTTGTTGCAGTTTATTTAAATGATTCAGACTTGAATGTTCAAGGGTTGCTCAATAAGTTTGCAGAAAATACAAAAATTAGTGGGGCTACAGTAAATAGTGAGGAGAATAGCCCTAAATTACAGAAGATCATAGGCAGGCTGGTCAGATGAGGTCATCAGTGACAAATTGAATTCAATCTGCATAAATGTGAGGTGATGCTCTTGGGCAGCACAAACAATCCAACGGATTAAATGATGAACTGTAGGACCCAGGGAATTTTCAGTGAGGATCAGGAAGACCTTAATGGTAAGGTATCAGGACAGGTAGGTAAAGTGTTTAGGAAGACATATGGAATACTTGCCTTAATTAGTTGAGACAGAGTTTGAGAACATGTCGGTCATGCTAGGACTGTATAAACTGTTGGTTATGCCACAGCTAAAGTATTATGTTCTGGAAAACATGTTGTAGGAGGGGTATGATAGCAGTAGAGAGGATTCAGATGAGATTTACCAGGAAGTTGCCTAGATTGGTGAGTCTTAGTTATAAAGAGAGATTGGATAAACTGGGATAGTTCCACTTAAGAGTAGAATGGAGATGGGTGGGGAGGGGAAGGTTGGGAGCATGATTGAGATGTATAAAATTGAGGGACATAGATAGGGTAAACAGGAAGAAACATTTCACTTTGATGTGCCTTTCTTTATCAAGAAAATAATGCAAATTACTTAATTAGCTTCTCTGTGACTTCTCTATTTCTGACTGTAAATTCTTCACAATTTCCTGTAATGGATCCTCGGGAAAGTGGTGGTGAGCTGTCTTCTTAATCTACTGTAGTCCATTTCCTGCAGGTATAACCACAATTCTATAAAACAGATCCAGGATTTTAATACAGCAACAGAGATGGGAACAATGATAAAGTTCCAAGCCAGCACATGTGGTTTGAAAGGGAATTTGCAGATAGTGTCATTTGCACGTTGCCGCATTACAGGATGCAGGTTTGGAAAGTGCTGTCAAGGGACACTTGGTGAGTACCTGCAGTGCATCTTGTAAATTATATACATTGGCGTCAGCGGTGAAGACAGTGAATGTTGTAGTTGGTGAATGTGATGCCAATGAAGTGAGCTGCTTTGTTTAAATCGTGTCAAGTTTCTACAGCATTGCTGGAATTGCACTCATTCAGACAAGTAGGGAGCATTCCATTACACTCTTGACTATAAAGACTTCCAAAGGCATATAAGCATCAAGGGACGAGTCAGAGGAGGAGTACGGCCAATCAGAAAAAAAAGGGTAACTTATAGTTGGAGGCAGGGGCATAGCTGAGCATTATGTGAACACTTTGCATCTGTCTTTACAAAAGAAAATGATGCTGCCAAAGCTGTGATGAAAGTGAAGGAAACTCTGTCATTAGAAGGATTAGAAATTTATAACAAAGTAGAATCACAGACTCTCTACAGTGCAGATAGAGGCAATTTAAAACGCTGAGCCCACACCAGTCCTCCAAACAGCATCCCACTCTGACTTACCTCCTAACCTCACATAATTCAGCATGGGATTTTTACCATGGCTAACCCACCTGGCCCGCACATCCCTAGACATTATAGGGCAATTTTTAGCGAGGCCAATCTACCTAACCTGCACATCTTTGGTGGGAGGAAACTAGACCACCTGGAGGAAACCCACACAAACACAGAATGTACAAACCCCACACAGTATTCATCCAAGACTGTGGTTGAACCCACATCCCTGGTGCCACCCTCTATGTAGTCTTGAATAGATTATTGACACTTAAAGTTAATGAGGCACTGGGCCCAGATAAGATAGGGTGGGGGCAGGGGATGGTGACTCTGGGTAGTATGTTCTTCAGTGGGTTGATGTAGGCTAACTTGGTTGGATGGCCTGCTTCCACACTGTAAGGATTCTACAATTCTATGATGATCTGAGGAGTGGTGAATGGTGATGAACATTGAGCAATCAAAGGGCCAAAGTCACCACTTCTGATCTTATGATGAAGGGTTTCAGTTTAAAATGACCTGTGACACTACCCGGAGGAACTAAGGGCTCTTGTGGTGCGGTGGTAGTGTTCCCTATCTCTGACCTAGTTATGGGTTCAAAACCCACTGTCTCCGGAGGTGTGTATTAGAATTTCTGAAGAGATTGATTTGAAAATATCTACCCTGAGGAACTTCTGCAGAGATGTTTTGGAGCTAAGATGACAGATTTCCAACAACCACAACCATCTTTCTTCATGCCAGGTATGGTTTCAACTAGTGGAGAGATTGCTCCCTGACTCCAGTGTTGTTCAGCTACTTTGATGCCACATTTGGTCATATGCTGCTTTGATGTCAAGGGAAGTCACCCAGCTTCTTCATCCATGTTTGAACCAAGGCTAAATTTATTATCTATTGCTGACAAGCTGCCTTTGTGGAATAATATATCATCCAATTGTGGACATAAATCATCTATTACTTAGATTGTGTAGAACACATATAAGAAAGCAGCTGTTTATTGTGAGAGTCTACATACGGAATAATTTATTACAAAGGCAGTTTAAAAATAGATTACATTCATTATTAGTTTTCTAGGTTATTAGCTAACTCGGGATCAAAACAAAAACAGAATTGGATGCACATAAAAGAGTGGTGAATTTCCTTTGTTTTCACCTGTTTAGAAATTGTAACCCACATAAATCTGTCAGTGCTCCACACATGCCAATGGCGTAAGGCTATGAAGTGATGGCTTGAGTCTGGTAACTGGTGCTATCCCGAGAAATAACAATACCATGCAACTGGTACTCCAAGCCTCCACAGAATCTAAATAATCTTTGCCCTAAAGCAAATGAGCTGCTTGAGGGTGCCAATGTCTGCAAACTTTTTCTGTAACAATATGCAGTAAGTGAGGATAGGGCAAGCAGTTGTCGAGGTCCAAGGCAGGAATGAAGAAAGAAACATGGAGAATGTCTCTGTTCAAATTGAAAAAGTTGTTTTCTGAACTGGAGAAACTGAGCAGGTCTAGTCAGATGTATGGAGAGAGAAACAGAGTTAACATTTTGAGTTCTGTATGACTCTTTCAGAACAGAAAGGAAAATGCTATGGATAAAAGTGAGAGAAAGAGCAAGTGGAACAGATGGTGACGGTGCCCAGAACAAAAGACAGAAGTTAATGTTCGTCAAGGAGCAATATCAATTCAAATTACGTTAGTATCAGTACGAACAGCACATGATAGATCAGCTTTGCTAAGAACAAATCCGGACAAATAGCACACTTGGGGAGCGGAGAATGGGTCAGTGATAGGCAGTGTCATTAATATGCAAGTCAGCGTATATGGTTTGGAGTTTTTGAACTTAATCTTGCGTCCTGAAGGCTGTATATTGCCTAAATAGAAGATGAGGTGCTGCTCCTCTAACTTCTGTTAGACTTCACCATTGGGAGTTCTACACAATGCATAGGGCAGAGTGGTTTTCTGATCATGTAATAGTGTCCAGGTTTCATATTGCCAAGATAGGTTACTGTATAAGCATATTGAATATTTTGCCATAATATTCTGTCTACCTGTGGATGAGGAAGTTGACAGTTTGTGCCACCTCTGTGCAGCTAGCATTGGCAAGAATGAGACTGGATCGTCTCAGAGATAATAGGAACTGCAGATGCTGGAGAATCCGAGATAACAAGGTGTGGAGCTGGATGAACACAGCTGGCCAAGCAGCATCTTAGGAGCAGGAAAGCTGATGTTTCAGGCCTAGGCCCTTCACCTAGGCCCAAAATGTCAGCTTTCCTGCTCCTAAGATGCTGCTTGGCCTGCTGTGTTCATCCAGCCCCACACTTGGATAGTCTCAGGTTGTTTTCTTTGGAGCAGCAAAGGTTGAAATAAGACCTGATAGAGCTAAAGTAAGGTTGTGAGGGACATGTACAGGTGAACAAAAAGCAGCAGTTCACCCCAGCCAATAACAAGACTGCATAAATTTAAAGTTGAGGGTAGGAGTTTTAGAGGAGATTTGAGAAAAATGTCTTCTCCCTGAGGGGAGGGGAGTTCTAGAACGTACTGGCTGGGAAGGTAGTTGAAGTAGAGCCTTTAAAAAGTACTTGGATGAACACATGAAGAGTCATAACATTCAAGGCTATGGATCTACTGCAGGTAAGTGGGACTAATGGAGGTAGTAATTCAATTTGGCAGTATAGACTTGATGGGCTGAAGGTCTTCTTCTGTACTGTATGATTCTATAAATCCCCAGTAATTTAATGGTTGGCCGATTAAAGATCATGTTGATTCTTTCTCTTGTGCTCTTCAGGAAGAGTTAGCTCTCAACAAGTGAAATTGTGAACTCTACTTCCTTGGCTCAGACAAGCTCTGCTGTCCTCAGTGTCCACATTAGATTTAAGTGTTCATAAGTCCGTATAAAAGAGTATTATTCAAGATGTATTTCAGTTATAAGATATGCAGTCAAGTTAATGAAGGGTAAAATGGAAACGTTAAACATTTTCCTCTCTAAACTGTCTGGTCACCAATTTGCTACTGATGAATCTTCTGAAGGGCTGCACACTGACCCATCCAAACAATCACCGTGGCAATGTGGCTGCAAGCAAGGAAGCAGACATTTATGCAAGTAGGGGTCACAAATAAACACTGAACACTGTTTGGGAAGATTAGATTTGATTCCCTACAGTGTGGAAACAGGCCCTTCGGACCAATAGGTCCACACCGCCCTTTGAAGCATCCCACTCAGACCCATCCCCCTATAGCCCACACACCCCTGAAACACTACGGGCAATTCAGCAAAACACCTAGCAAGATAAGATGCAAGACAGATTGTTGTTTTCTAAGTTATCAGGAGTTTTATGGGCTAATGAATAGCCTGACAAGACAGTTTGCATTGATACATATTTATGTACAAATCAGGATCAGGTGTAGGACACACAGCCTTTTTAAGCCTGATCCACCATTCAAAGAGATCTCTGCTTACCTGACTACACCACATTCCTACCTAACCTCCAAAAATCTCTCACTCCCTTGCTTATCAAGACTCTATACTCCTCCACCTTGAAGAAATTTCTGCCACAACTAGTCACCCTTTGTGAGAAATGATTTTACTTCTTCTCTGTTTTAAATGAACGACCACTGAGTTTTGAGCAGTAACCACTAGTTGTAGATTCTCACCATAAGAGCAGAAACACCCTCTCTACATCAATACCTCTCAGGATCTTCCATGTTTAAAAATCAAATTGCTTCCTGCTCTTCTAAACTCAAAAAAGATGCAAGCTTAGCCTGTCTAATTTTTCGTAAAAGATAAACTATCCATTCTAGGCATGAGTCTGATAAACCTTCTCTGACCTACTTCCAATTTATTTATATCCTTCCTCAGATAAGATGACCAATATTCTGCACATTAGTCCAGATGCGATCTGTATAGCTGAGGCATAACATTCATATTCAATTTCTCTCACTATATCATTAGCTTTCCCATTTACCTGCTGTATGGGTATACTAACCTTGTGTAATTCATGCACGAGAAAACCCAGATCCCTCAGCATCACAGAGCTCAACAATTTCTTGCCATTTAGATAAAATATGTTTCCTTATTGTTCTTCCTGCCAAAAATATCCAATTTCACATTTTCCCCACATTATACACCATTTTTCAGATCTTTGCTCACTCACCTAACCTATCTATGTCCCTTATTAGACTCCTTATGTCCCCTTCACAACTTACTTTCCCATCTACCATTGTGTCATCAAATTTAGCATCCATAATTTCGATCCTTTTATCAAAGTAATTTACATAGATTGTAAATAGTTGAGGCCCTAGCACTAATCCCGGTGGCACACCACCTGTTTCTTCTTGCCAACCTGTAAAAGACCAATTTATATACACTTTCTGTTTCCTGTTAGCCAGCCAGCCTTCTATATATTCCAGTACATTACCCATATGCCATGAACTTTAATATTCTGCAATAACCTGTGATAACCTTATCAAATGTCTTCTGGAAATCCATCTGCTGTTTTCTGTACTTGTTACTTCCTCAAATATCTTCTGCAAATTGCTTTTTTTTGAAAGAGAAATCATGTTTAAAATGATAGAATTCCTACAGTGTGGAACCAAGTCATTCAGCCCATCAAGTCCACTTTGAACCTCCTAAGAACATCAGGCCCAAACCCACCACATCCCTACCCCCATTCCCACTCTATCCCTGTAGCCCTGCATTTTCCATGGCTAATCCACCTAGCCTGCACATTCCTGGACACTACCGGAAACTTAGCAGGGCCAATTTATCTAACCTGCACATCTTTGGACTGTGGGAGGAAACTGAAGCACCTGGAGGAAACCCACATAGACAGTCACGAGGACAACGTGCAAACTCCACGCAGACAATCGCCCAAGGGTGGAAAAGAACTCCGGCCCCTGGCACTTTGAAGGAGCAGCGCTAATCACTGAGCCACCATGCTGCCCTAAACGCTCCACCAGCTGATAATGTGATTGCTCCTAAACAGTCCTTTTTACAGACTTCCATCATCCATATAATGAGGGGAGGCTACCCACACCCACAGGTCACAAGTATTACTGCAGTAATAAATAAAGCAGATTAATTTCTTTGTTGTCACTCAATCAAAATTCTATAACTCTCTACCTGACAGCATTGCAGCAGTAGCTCTAACACATGGAACTAGGCAAGCCAAGAGGAAGGCTCATCTGAACTGTCCTAAAGTCAACTAAGAGCGGACAATAAATCCACGTCTTGCTTGTAATGCCTTAATCCTGACAAAAAATAATTTTCAAAAAGATGTGAGCTACAAGAGCACAGATCCAACAGAATTAAACTGTCAGCTCAGAATAACATACACAGATGCTGGGTGAAAGACAGCAAAATGTGTATAGGCCACATCAAATGGTACTTTACTGATTCAACACATAGTGGGCTGCCTCACGTACACAGGAGCAGAAGTAAGCCATTCGGCCTATCTGGAAGTGTAGGTCAAAAGTGTATGTCAAAAATGTAGAATGCACTCACATTTTTAACAATTGTACTGCTGGAATGTCTTATGCATGCACCAACCCACGTAAATTTCTCAACATTTCTTTCCTGAAGGCAAGGATGCATCCTGGAAATTCATGTCAAGAAAATTATCCATAAGGTCTGCAGAAGAAACTCCAATATTCTCCTAATTTCAACAGCAATAGATGGCTGCAACATTTACTCTTCCAAGTCTCCCACAGTTTGTAACTCCTGTTAATTCACAATCAGGCACATAAAGTTAGCTACCCTACAGCTTTCAACCAACTGCCAATGATGTACAATTTTGCTTCAACCCCTGAACTTCTGTGTAGCCACCCTGACAGCTGCATAATGTTTGTCCAAGTTCTCACATCTATCCTTGTCTGCACAGTGACCCTGACTTCACTAAGCATATCTTTGTAATGAAAGTTTCCACAGCTAATTCTGATGGCAGACATGCAAGGGACACAAACCCATTTATTTGTTTGACATGAGGTCTCTCAGTCAGTTTGGGTAAAGTGGACAAGGAGAAGGGAATCTGAAACCTTTCCAAACTAAAGGTTATAACCTGTTCCTGCTTCTAATTGGTATGTCAGTATTATCCCCTTCTTTACACAGCCATTCTCTGCTATAAGAAGCTGTCTTATTACCTATCCAGTACAGAAGGCTTCCACAATTTTTATTCTGTTGGAATGACCATCAAAACATCTGATACTTTACTCCATCAGAATAGGCACCTCATGGTAAAAACAACTCCTCCCTGGCGAAACACAATATCTTTCTCTGCTCAGTATTTCCCCATTGCAAAACTTCAGGGATCCAAAAGCACACTGGCGAGGTGCTTCCCAACATTTCAAAGCAGGCAGTGATATATAATCCCACTTGCTGTAATGGCTATGGTTAAATGGCTTTATATCATTCTCCAGGCTTAAAACTGTCAACTAGGAATTTTGGGAAAGATTGCGGGGAGCTGGACTGGTTGAAGCCAGATCACTAGAACTGTCAGCTCCTTCAGCAACCAAAAATGTAAAGACGATCTCTTTTAACGTTACTATCTTGAGTCTATTTTAAGGATAAGTCAACATCTCACTGATATCCATGAACACAAAATATTAAAAGGCAGTTTGTGGCAGAGTAATTCACCAAAATAACATCAGAAAGCTCATTACAGCATTTGACACATGAATGCTCAAACTGTGATCTACAGTTTTTTTGTTTGATATATTGTTGGAACACAAGGCATAGAAGGGAGAGTAGGCCAGCTTCACCATTCAATAGATTATGGTTGATTTACTTGTAGTTTCAGATCCATTTTCTTGATTGTCTCTCCCATAAACCCCAACTCCCTTATCTGACAGAAATCCATCTAATCCAGCCCCAAAAATTTCAATTACAAAACCCCCACTGCTTTCTATAGAAAGAGAATTCCATGGACTAACAACTCTCAAAGAGTAAAACATCTTTCCCATCTGCACCCTAAAACGGAGACCTCATGTTTTTGAAAGGTTTTAGTTTCCACCACAAGTAACATCTTCTGGCATCCACCTTTATTCAAGTCCCATCCGAATCTTATAAGTTTCAGTAAAGTCATGTCTCATTCTTCTAAAGTCCACTGAGTGAGTATGGGCCCAACCTTATCAACCATTTTTCATAAGTCCTTCATTCTAGCAAAGAGTCAAATGTCATTCTCTGCAGAGTTTCTGATGCAGTTGTACATTCCAAGTGTGCATATACAATCACATCTTTACTGAACAGATTTCCACCAGGCAACACCAGTTGGACATTCTCAATGCCATTATCATTTGATGTTCAAATGACCAATGGGAATGACCAAAGTTATCGATGAGAGTCTCACAATAGTGATACATTCACCTAACTTCACAGTACAATTCTGTAGAAATCCCATTTCCAAATGCATTCTGTTCATTTACCAGAAGACAACAGGGCCATTTACAAGAATATACTAAAATCAAAAAGTCTGAAACTCATACCAGCCATGATAAATATTTTCAAATTCTTTTCTGATTAGCAACTTCCAAAAATGAATGACAAATAAGCCACACAAGCAGTGGAGATGCATCAGGAAGTTTAGACACAGCTTCAATTAAAATACAAATACAACTTGCATTTTTATCGCATTTTTCACATCTTCAGAACATCACAGTGTTTCACAGATAATTCTTCATAACTTCAATTTAAAACTGCCAGCATTTTTTTTGAGTGGGACTGATAAATCTGTAAATACAAATGGATTTCACAGTTACATTCTTCGTGAAATTGTACTGTACATTTGGATGAGAAAGAGCAAGCACAATTTAATGTGTTGTGCCTAATCTTGGGTTATTAAAACAGATTCGCTTATAAATCTTCACAGACCCACAGATCTGGACAGATTTAACTGTGATGCGAACTTTGTTTTGTGCTGCCATATTTTCAGATTTATTTGCAAACAATTACACACTTGTTTTCAAACCATGTTTTTGAAAACTGCAGTACAGGCTCTTAAGCTGTTAAACAAACATTTGAGATCTTTGAGTTTATAGATAGCAGCACAGTGCACTCCAAACCATCACAACTCATTTAAACATGGCTCTGCACTTCATAAACAGCTGAAAAGAATTGGCAACGGAGTGAAATGTGGAAAAAGAAGTCACCAAGAGTAAGATGTTGTAGCTCTCCAGGAATCGGAGAAACTGTAGCATGCTTCTGGGACATGGCTCCAGCCAGTCGCCATCAGCTGCCATCAAGGTTGTTTCAGTTGGTATCAGTCTATCTACTCCACAGGTTGTGCAGGAAAAAAGATTAAACAGCCAAGCAGTCTAACTTTGAACAGAATTCCAAAGACAGGAGACAATCCATCACCACTTATTGTCTCCACAAGAGCTCAGGGGGAGGTTAAAACACTGCAGACTGGGCTAGGAGATATGATCGTCTACCTGATTGCAGTCACCCGAGGCTAACACTTATGTTGCAAAACATAAATTAAGCACAAACGCAACTGATCAGGCCAGAGGGAGAAATTATTCTGAATTCAGAAAATAGTAATTTATTATTATTGTTCAATTATGGATGGCAAAAAGAAATTGCAATTAGTCACATGAGAGAGTAGCATAATTACTCACAGATGCTTCCATGTGCAAAAAGCAAGCTGGCCACAGAGTGTGGCATAAGTTGCTTTCAACAGGGCAACCAGTTAGCATAGCAAATTTGCTGGACGGTGGGCTCTTCAGGGCCTGGTACTGAAGCAAAAGCAGGGAACGATATTACTATGAAAGGTATTTTGTTCAGTTTGAAAAGAGTGCCGTTCCTTCACAAACAAAGACTCAACTGATCTGATTCATGTGAAGAAAATTTAAAGCTAAACAGGAAAGCAATGGAATAAAACAAAAAGGTGACTGTCTGCTCAGGAATCTTCCAGGTCCTCTTGTATTTAACAGCACTTTTAATATACTTTCCACAGGTTAAATGATTCAAAATTATCCAGAGAAAATTAACAGGACTTAATGTATATCAGAAAAATGCAAATTGCCACTGCTTCATCTTCATTCGGCTTACTTCCTCCTTGGGTAAATGCTAAAGGTTCTCACAGGACATTTTCCCATGTCCCTTAACATGACACCATTGTTTCCAACATTGGGACGCAGTGGAGGCAATCATTGTACAATATAAACACCCAGTACGCTCACATAAGTCGTCTTGTGATCAGAAGTCAAGACAAGCTCATTATAAATATAATGAACTTTCTTTGATTATTTCACCTCAGCATAACCTCATTGTCAACAACTTGTCAGTGATGACAAAGCTCACAAACACTTTATTGAAAATCACTGAAGGAAATCGAATGGAACACACAAAGGCTGGAAAAGGCAGACTTCACAATTAGCCACCTTCCAATCTTATAAACTATTTCACTTACTGAAGATGAATGTAAGAGAGTTTTTGAGCAATGTATTTATACCTCTGCATATACAACTTTACAGAATTATATTCCCTTCAATTCAAATCAGCCTTACCATCATGCATCACCAGTATCAAATATTTAGAAGATATTGAAGGTCTGGATTGGTTTTCAGATTTATCCAACATCTTTAACTCAAACATCAGTGTCAGAGTTGACAGGGTACTCTCAAAATCTCCAGGCAAAATTACATGAAGCACCACATTCCCTGACCCCAGTGAGCACTAAAACATGAAGGGCAAGGTGATTCAGCAGAAATGAAAACCAACTTTCCCAAGACCACAAGCTATTTTTTGGTTGGAGGCTGTGATTCCAGCCTTCTGGATCAGGCCCCTCTACCTCAAAGGCCTACCAGACAATGAGAGGTGCTGGTTACTTTCAATATGGTTAGCATCTTTCCAGTGAAGTGGTGGCAATGACCACTTAAATGGTAGGAAGCTGGAATCCAAGAGACTATAACGGGGGCAGGGTGGTTAACGCTCAAGGCTGGGTGAAGTGGGGGACCTCTTTGCAGCCCAAATGGCCTATCAAGGAAAGAAATGGCCTGACCACCAGCCACACACACAAGGAAAGCTGCCAAGCTGGCTTCTCACTGTGTGACACTCCCATTGCCCATCAACAAACTACCGAAATGGGATAAGGCCCCTAACGGAAATTACTCATTGGCCACTTCACAGCCTCAAGTGGCACTCTGGGTGGGCCACCTGACTCCATCCAGTCACTGGTATAACTGTGGTGGCCTTGGGGGCATGCAGTAAAGCACTGGGCAGACAAGGTGGGCTGTTGTAGAACAGTACAATCCTGCGCTCTCTTAAAAATGGAAGGAGACAAGATTGACCACTATCACCTATCCTCATTTATTCAATCGCTTCATCACTGATACATGGTCTCACCAGAGACAAACAGAAAGAATAACCCAGATTCTGAAGCCACTCATTGCTCATTTCCAACAGCAGTGTTCACAAGGAGTTAGCCAGCTCAGAAATGTGAATGCCCCCTTCTTCCTGGACAACTGTTTAAACTCAGTGACAAATCTAAGAGGGTCCATTGGCAGTTCCATCAGCAAAGAACTACAGAACCAAATAAATTGTAGTAAACATAAACAGAAAGTGCTGGAGCAACTCAGTAGGTCTGGCACCATCAACGGAGAGAGAAACAGAGTAAATATTTCAAGTCCAGTGATCCTTCTTCAGTATCAAATTATGATCACTTACTGTAAAACCTCAAATCACTCACGTTAAATTTTAATTTAAACCTAGCAAGACAAATGCTTAGCTAATAAGGCAGATGTTTCAATAAATTTAAAGAGCCCTTGGAAAAATAACAATAATCATATCTCCTAAAGTAAAATGCAGTTTTTAATCATTGTGAAGAAATTCAACATTGTACAATAATAAAAAGTGAGCTTTTCAAGGACATTTACCCGAAATTCTAAAGGTTGGTGTGTCATTAAAAACCCAGTCACACCTCAATCAAAGAGAGTACCTTTATCCAGGGATTAATTTCAAAAACTAACAGCTTTAAAGTGGAAATATGTTCAATTAATTATTTCAAGGGTACTCCAGCTGTGAAAACTTCAACTGCATACACCACACAGAGAGGAAGATGACTGGATGTGAGTTTGCTCGCTGAGCTGGAAGGTTCGTTTTCAGACGTTTCGTCACTTTTTTTATTTGAAAAAATATAATTTATTCATAAGATGTACAAATAAAACACATTTACACACCTACCCAGTCATGCAAGCCGCTCCGGGTTACCCAGGGGGTACATACACCAACTAAAAGGAAAAAAAAACAAACAAAGAAGAAAGAAACACAAAGCGAAGAAAACACCCCAGCAGTCGTCACCCCGCACAGTCCCCGTTGGCCCGCTGACCAGTTGGGGAAGGCGCCAGCTGGGCCCAGTTACCAGATAGGGCCCTTTTTTCTATTCTGGACGAGGGGTTTCATACAGTGGTCTTTCCTCACCACGCCTTGGCGGCAGCTGCCCCAAGCTTTAGCGCGTCCCTCAGCACGTAGTCCTGGACCTTGGAGTGCCCCAGTCTGCAATATTCGGTCGGCGTCAGTGCTTTCAGCTGGCAGACCAGCAAGTTGCGGGCAGACCAAAGAGCGTCTTTCACCGCATTGATGGTCCTCCAGGCGCAGTTGATGTTGGTCTCGGTGTGCGTCGCGGGAAACAGCCCGTAGAGCATGGAGTCCCACGTCACGGAGCTGCTCGGGACAAACCTTGACAAATACCACTGCATCCCCCTCCAGACCTCCTGCGCATAGGAACACTCCAGAAGGAGGTGATCGACAGTCTCGTCCCCCCCCCCGCAGCCACCTCGAGGGCAGCATGCGGTGGCGCAGAGATTCCGGGCATGCATAAAGGGATCTCACTGGCAGAGCCCCTCTCACCGCCAGCCAAGCAATGTCCTTGTGCTTGTTTGAAAGTTCTGGCGATGAGGCATTCTGCCAAACGACTTTGCAGTCTGCGTGGGGAACCACACGACGGGATCCACCCTCTCCTTTTCCCGAAGGGTCTTGAGGATACTACGTGCTGACCACTGCCTAATGGCCTTGTGGTCAAAGGTGTTTCCTTTCAAAAATTTCTCCACAAAGGACAGGTGGTACGGAACGGTCCAACTACTTGGAGCGTTCCACGGCAACGAGGCCAGGACCATCCTTCGCAACACCGGGGACAGGTAGAACCTCAGTAAGTAGCGACACTTGGTGTCTGCATACTGAGGATCTACGCACAGCTTGAGGCAGCCGCACACAAAGGTAGCCGTCAGGGCGAGGGTGGCGTTCGGTATGCCCTTTCCCCCATTTTCCAGGTCATTGTACATGGTGTCCCTGCGGACCCGGTCCATCCTCAACCCCCAAATGAAGTGGAAGATGGCCCGGGTGACTGCAGCGGCGCAGGCCCAGGGAATAGGCCAGGCCTGCACCACATACAACAGTACCGAAAGCCCCTCGCACCCGACAACCAGGTTCTTACCTGCGATGGAGAGGGACCGGAGCATCCACCTGCCCAGCTTCTGCTTCAGTTTGGTGATACGCTCCTCCCAAGTCTTAGTGCACGCCCCAGCTCCACCAAACCAAACACCCAGCACCTTCAGGTAGTCTGTCCTGACGGTGAAGGGGATGAAGGAGCGTTCGGCCCAGTTCCCGAAGAACATGACCTCGCTCTTACCCCTATTGACTTTGGCACCCGAGGCCAGTTCAAACTGGCCGCAGATGTCCAATAGTCTACTCACCGACCGACGATCAGAGCAGAAGACGGCGACATCATCCATGTACAGGGAGGTCTTGACCTGAAGGCCTCCGCTGCCTGGGATAGTCACGCCCTTCAGGCTCACGTCCTTCCTGAAGGATGAGGCGAAGGGCTCCACACAGCACATGAACAAGGCAGGAGAGCGCGGGCAGCCCTGCTTGACTCCAGATCTGATAGGAAAACTGTCCGATTCCCACCCGTTGATCGAGACTGCGCTAACGATGTTGGTGTAGAGCAGGCAGATCTAATTGCGGATGCCCTCCCCAAACCCCAATTTGGAGAGGACGTCCCTCATGTAAGCATGAGAGACCCTGTTAAAGGCCTTCTCCTGGTTCAGGCTGACGAGGCAGGTGTCCACCCGCCTGTCCTGTACGTAGGCGATCGTATCCCTGATGAGCACAAGGCTCTCAGCGATCTTCCTGCCCGGCACAGCACAGGTTTGGTCAGGGTGAATCACCGACTCCTGGACAGACCTGACACGGTTGGCTATGACCTTGGCCAGGATTTTGTAGTCCACTTCAATAGTGAAATGGGACGCCAATTCTTAATTTCTTCTCTCTCCCCCTTCCTCTTGTAAATGAGGGTGATGATGCCCTTCCTCATGGACTTGCACATTTTCCCTGTCCGAAGCGGATTATCGTACACCTCCAGCAGGTCCTGGCTGACCAGGTCCCATAGAGCGGAATACAGCTCGGCCGGTAAGCCGTCGCTCCCGTGAGTCCTATTCCTCTCCAAGGACTTGAGGGCTCTGGTCAGCTCGTCCAGGGATATCGGCCAGTCCAGCCACTCCCTCGTGCAGTTGTCTAAGACCTCCGTGATAGACGACAGGAACGATTTGGAGGCCGTGCTGTCCGTGGGCTTTGTGTCGTACAGTCCGGCATAGAAGGATCTGCTGATCCTCAAAATGTCGGGCCGAGACGACGTCACCGAGCCGTCGTCCTCCTTCAGCCAGCTAAGCACAGAGCTAATGGGAACTGCAGATGCTGGAGAATTCCAAGATAATAAAATGTGAGGCTGGATGAACACAGCAGGCCCAGCAGCATCTCAGGAGCACAAAATCTGACGTTTCGGGCCTAGACCCTTCATCACAGAGACTCTCTGATGAAGGGTCTAGGCCCGAAACGTCAGCTTTTGTGCTCCTGAGATGCTGCTGGGCCTGCTGTGTTCATCCAGCCTCACATTTTATTATCTGAGCACAGAGCTCTCTCTTTTTGTGCACCTTCGGAAAGAAGAAACGCGAGCACGTCTCGTCCTGCTCCACGGAGCGGACCCTGGACCGGAAGATTAACCTGGAGGCGTCCGCGGCGAAGAACAAGGCTTGCTGGCCCCTCACCTCGCGGAGGTCCTCCGTGACATCGACCCCCATCAACTGCAGAAGGAGCAGGTTCTGCACCCTTTTCTGTAGTCACGACAGCTTTCCCCGCCTCTCTCTCGCCTTCCGAACACCCTTGAGGACAAAGAACCTCTTGAAGTTCTCCTTCACTGTCTCCCACCAGTCGCCCGGAGACACAAAGAGGGGTTTCACGGTTCTCCAACCGGCGTACTCCCTCTTAAGCTCTTCGACGTTCTCTGGGGTCAACAGAGTCGTGTTGAGCTTCCACGTCCCCCTGCCGGCCGGCTGGTCGTCCTGTAAGTGACAGTCGGCCAGCAGGAGGCAATGGTCAGAGAAGAACACTGGCTCGACGCCGGTGGACCTGACCGAGAACGCCCGTGACACAAACAGGAAGTCTATCCTTGAGCGAATAGACCCGTCTGGTCGTGGTCAGGTGGACCTCCGCTGCACTCCGTCTGCAGGGGTGCTGAAGACGTCGAGCAGCTTAACGTCCTTCACCGTGCCCATCAGGAATCTGGACGTGACGTCCAGTTGACTCCCCCCACCCACTGTCCCCACGCCGGATCTTCCATCTGCATCGATGATGCAGTTGAAGTTTCCGCCTGGGATGACCGGCCTGGACGTAGCCAGCAGGGGTGGAAGCTGCTGCAGGACGGCCAACCGCTCACTCCGTACCGCTGGGGTGTACACGTTGATCAGCCTCAGGGGAGCGTTCCTGTAGGTGATGTCAGCCACTAGGAGGCGCCCCCCCCACCACCTCGTGAACGTGAGAGATGGTGAAGTCACACCCCCGCAGAATAGCGAGGCCCGAGGAGCGACAGTTGTTACCCCGACCAGATCGAAGGCCCACAGGTCCAGGCGCTGGACCATTTCCCGTACCTGCCGAGGTGCGGTATCCCGCACTCCTGCGGAAACAGGAGGTCTACCTTGATGGTGGTCAGGTAGGCCAACGTGGATACACATCTTGTGGTGGACTTGACACTGCGCGCATTGATGCTCGCAACTCGTACCCCCATTGTGGGCAGTGACCGCAGTACCCTCCCCAAGTCCAAGGTCCAGCCCCTCCATCTGTCCCTTCATGCCCATTGCCCGGACTAACTGCTGGACGCTCTCCGGGCTCAGGAAACCGTCCGTGCTGCCTTCCGGGTGGCATCCTCCCGTCGGGGGTGGGGAGGCAGGAGAGTCCGGCTCTGGGGCAGGCTGGGGACGCCTTGTTTCCTCCTTCCCGCCTGGAAGTTCCGGTGGGCCCCTCCAGTGCCCCAGCGGCACGTGACTGGGTGTCGGAGGGAGCCTCAGGACGCCTCCCGTCACCTGGAAGCGTGGTGCTGCTTTCCTTCTCCTTTGAGATCTTTAACTTCTGCTTCGGATGGGCCCTCTCCGAATCCCCCTCGTCAGAGGAGCTCTTACAGCCCCCCTGTAGCTGCCTCTTCCTGCGTGACGGTTGCAGTTCCTGGGCCCGCCGACGCACCTTCCTCCTCGCTTCCTGGACTGTCGTCCACTCCCCTGGGTCGCCTGTTGCCGCCTCCATCGACTCCGGGTTGTCGGGTGGTGGGGGGGGGGGGGGAGCGGAGCCTGCAGGGGCGCTTTGATGGCCTTGATGCTTTGATGGGCCCCCCCCCACACGACCTGGCCCTCCTGCACATTAGTGGGGTCCTTGCTGGGCCCTGGTGACTTCCTCTCCTCCGGGGGGGCTGGCCCCGCATTGCCCCTATCAGCGACCTGGGCGTAGGTGGTCCCCCCCTGCGGGCATGCCCTGTAGAGGTGGCCCGCTTCCCCGCAAAGGTTGCAGCTTTTCTCTTGTGGGCAATCCTTTGCAAGGTGTCCCTCCTCCCTGCAGATGGTGGCTTTGCAGTCGGCTGCCACGTGACCTGACCGACCACAGGCATGGCAGACTTTAGGTTGCCCCGCATAGGTCAGGTAGCGTTGCTCCCGCCGATCGCGAAGCTGGACGGTGGGTGTACGACATTCCCGTCCGCGCCTATCCTCAGCGTCACCTTGACCTGCCTCTTACTGGTCCCGATGCCAAAGGGGTCCATGATGTCAGTTAGGTCCCCTTCCACCTTCACGTACCTTCCAAGGAAGGTCACGACATCAACTGCTGGCACATGCGGGTTGTACATATGTACAGTCACGGCTCCTCTGCGCTGGCATCACAAACAGCAGGACAGCGGTCAATACAGAGAGGGGGCCCTCACCTCCTTTCTCCTTGAAAATCTCCAGGAAGTGCTCACAAAGCTTGGCACTCCTGAAGGTCACGTCGTAAAAACCTCCTCTGGAGAAATCCTGCAGGCAGTAAATGTCGGCAGCAGCGAACCCGCAACAGTCCAACAGGACCCTCTTCACGAAGAAGGTGCGGTCCACAGGTGCACCTTCATCCACCTTCTTTACGGAAACACGGATGGTGTTCTGGACCCCCTGACCTGTGGCACGAGCACTTGCCGCAGCCATCGTTGCAGGTTGGCTGCTCCCCTGAACCAGCGTTAGGCCGAAGCCAGCATTAAGATCCACTGGTTGCAAGGGTGCACAGCCAACCCGACGTCTTCCTTTCACCTCCAAGGCAGCACTCTCCTCCTCTCGGTCCACAAGAGAGTGGGTCTTTATTTTGTTCCAGATGTAAGCTGGTTCACTAAGCTTGAAGGTTTGTTCCCAGACATTTCGTCACCATTCTGAGTAACATCATCAGCGAGCCTCCGACGAAGCGCTGGTGTTATGTCCCGCTTTCTATTCATCTGTTTAGGTTTCCTTGGGTTGGTGATGTCATTTCCTGTTCTTTTTCTCAGGGGATGGTAGATTGATTTGGAGCCACAGAACAGGAAATGACATCACCAACACAGGAAATGACATGACCAACCCAAGGAAACCTAACCAGATAAATAGACAGCGGGACATAACACCAGCGCATCGTCAGAGGCTCACTGACAATGTTACCTAGAATGGTGACGAAACGTCTGAAAACGAATCTTCCAGCTCAGCGAGCAAACTCACATCCAGAACCTCAACCTGAGCTACAAATCTTCTCAAAACTCGCTTGAAAGATGACTATAAACAATAACAAGTTCTGGCTTTCCATGAGATTATTCTGTCTTTCCAAACGTCCAAACATTTTGTCAGT